>NC_089493.1:98863028-99192352 GCF_036850765.1 Saccopteryx bilineata
ATATTAGTGTCTTTAAGTTTTAATTTTATTCACAATGATATACAGATAATTACTTACTTTTCTTGACATTGGGTGGAAAATGTGAGGAAAAATTGTGCTAAGAACTATTCATAGCAATAATAATGAAATTCGCCTCCAGTTTTGAAATGCAATAACAGAAGAGCTAACTCTGCCTCCAAAATGGGATATTGAGCAATATTTAACTTTTTTTTTAACTCAATTCCCTTATCTGTAAAATAAGCATAATGATAATACCTATGTGTTAGTGTTGTAGGAAAATTGAATGTTATAGTAGATATGGAGCACCTCATAGCACCTAATATAAACTGGTCACTGGATAAACATTAAAAATATTATTATTATTATTATTATTATTATTATTGGAAATCTTCTTTCCTTTTCTGCTTCAAATAAATATATATGTACAGAGATGCATATGTACATATGAACATATGATTTTATCATCCATATTTTTCTTTCAATCTATCAAACTATAACTATGCAACTCATATTTAATTTGGGATTGAGAGACAATTTTTTTCCTTAGACTTCATAAGATTACTTGATCAAGAACTTGTTTAGAGCCTTCTCCTTGGAATTGCTTACAGGTATAGGTTACAAATGCACAGTAGAAAGAGGTAAATATTATAGTCTAGAGACTGATTTAACATACCTTCCTGAAATGTAGTACACTCTTCTAAATAATGACTTAGAATATCGGTTTAGTTAGGAGCTTCTGTCTGTGAGGTTGTAAACCATTGCCTAATGCTCTCTCTCAGGAGAACTAACTTTACATTTTCTGCTACTTCAGAGTTGTAGATGCTATACAGAAAGGGAATAAAAACTTTTAAAGAATACAGAAAACAAATACTTCTTCATAAGAAATTTCTGACTGGCATATTAAGTTGAGAAAATAGAAGATTTGAAAGGATCCTGACCAGGCGGTGGCACAGCGGATGGAGCCTCGGACTGGGATGTGGAGGATCCAGGTTCAAGACCCTGAGGTTGCCAGCTTGAGCGCGGGCTCATCTGATTTAAGCAAAGCTCACCAGCTTGGATTCAAGATTGCTGGCTCAAGCAAGAGGTTACTCAGTCTGCTAAAGGCCCGCGGTCAAGGCACATATGAGAAAGCAATCAATGAACAACTAAGGGGTCACAACAAAAAACTGATGATTGATGCTTCTCATTTCTCTCCATTCCTGTCTGTCTGTTCCTATCTGTTCCTCTCTCTGACTCTCTCTGTTTCTGTAAAAAATAAAAAAAATAAATAAATAAGTAGAAATCCAAGTGAAGGAAATGTCAGTATCAAATCAAATTTAAATTTGATTAAAATTAAATATGAGTATAATGTGTACATATTTTTTCATGTAATATACTTTGTTAAATAAATGCAATATTTAATTAGAAATTAATAATTTTGAGACTCATGTATATAAAACTAAATTTTTAACCTTGCATCAATTTTTATAAAATGTTCTCTTTTCTAATTCAACTTTTACAACTCAAGTTATAATATAAATTCTAATACACTATCTTCATAAAATAAATAGAGTCAAACTTCAGGAAAAAAACTCTTAATCATGAATAATAAAACAACATAAAGAATTTTGGAGTGTAAAGATCTATGTCCCCTTGTTTCCTCAGGAAGATTTCGCAGATAATTTTAAAAAATAAAATTGACAAAATGTTCTTATTCTTATGCTATTCTTTAACATTTTTTTCATAATTTGTACCTAAGCTTCTTGAATTGTGTCTGGATTTTATAATTCTTTCATCACATATATTTGGAAAATTCTTAAACCATTTTGAATCAAATCACAGTAAGTCCATTAACAGACTCTTTATAAGCCACACATTGTGAAGAGTTTGACTTTAAAACTATGACAATCACTGATAGATTTGAATAAATAGAATGATGATTTATCAGGAGCGCTTCTTCAAGTAACTCCCTTTCCTCAATGTCAGGGAACTTCGCAGGAAATTACAGTTCTTTTGTTTTAAGCAAGAGATTTATAATTCACCTTTTGAGACTCACAGGGTCTTCTTTTGCTAAATAATAATTTCAATCTGGTGTGTGTGGTATTTGTGTGTGTGTGTATGTATGTATGTATGTGTGTAATGCCCTGTGATATCACAAGGGCAGTTCATTTGATTTATAACGATTCCATTTGGTTTCAGTCATATCTTATTGGCTTAAATTGGTATATTAAATTCCCTTTCTTGTGGAAGAGAAAAAAATAAATAATTGTTTTAATATTATTCTTTCATTAAGTAGTAGACAACTATACCACTTTGAAAAGTATAGAACTTTGGAAGAGATTCAAGATGGCTGCAGAGTAGGTTTCATGTTATACATATCTAGTCCCAGGACCAAACACAATTACAACTAAATTATAGATAAATAAACCTATAACTGACTGAAGACAGGCTGAATAGAAGTCCTATAAGCAAGGATTTACAGAAGCCACATAGAGTCTGGTAGGAACGGTGGAGACATGGAAAGGGCTGGTTCCATATGCATGTGTGGTGGTTGACAATGGGGAGTGATATCTCAACTCTAAGGTCCCCCCCTTAAGAGTGAGGGGTCTCAACCCAATGCTGGAGACAGCTTGGAGCATCTGAGCTGGAAAAAGGAGCCCATAGAACATGACTGTGAAAACCAGCAGGGATTCTCTCCAGTAGGGAGAGAAGGGAGTCTGACAAAAACCCAGGATCCCTCTTAAAAGCCCAGCACACAAAATTTCCTTTTCCAGACTCTGGTGGAAGGATGTGACTCCAAGAAAACTAGAGTCATAGAAAGAAGAACTGGATTGTGTGGCTTAATTGACAAAAACCATATAGCTTGAGAAGAAAAAGAGATCAAAATATATAAAATCAGAAATGAAACAGGAAAAGTTACAACAGGTGCCACAAAAATACAAAGGATTATATGAACTTGTTATTTACAACAATATTCCAACAAATTAGACAATCTGGAAAAATGGATTAAATTTCTAGAAACACACAATTTTCCATAACTGAATCAAGAAGAAATAGAAAATCTGAACAGACCAATTACAACTAATGAAATCAAAGCCATAATAATAATAAAAAAATAAAATAAAAAACAGGGAAATAAGTCCTGGACCAGATGGCTTCACAGGTGAATTTTACTAAACAATCAAAGAAAAATGAATGCCTATCTTTTTAAAAATATTCAAGAAGAAGGAATACTTTCAACTTATTTTATGAGGCCAGCATTTTTCTAATTCCAAAACCACATAGACAGTACAAGGAAAATGATAGGCCAATATCCCTGATGAACAAGGTTGCTAAAATCATCAACAATTTATTAGCAAATCGAATCCAGCAATACATTAAAAAGAGGCACACTCCAGTTAAGTGAGATGTATTACTGGGATTCATGTTGGTACAGTATCTGCAAATCAATTAATATAATACATCATGTAAATAAAAGGAAAGATAAAAATTATATGATCATATCAATAGGTGTAGAAAAAGTATTTGACAGAATTTAGTACTAATTTCTGATAAAAAACTTTCTGAAAAGTGAGGATAGATGGACCATACCTCAATGTAATAAGGGCCAACATCACAGTCAATGGTGAAAAAATAAAAGCATTTTTTTTCCTTCCTTTTCTAAGTCAGAGGAGGAGAGATGGAGAAACTCCTGACCTGGATCCACATAGCAACCCATGTCTGGGGCCAATGCTCTGCCCACTGGGGGCCATGGTCACAACCAAGCTATTTTCAGTGCCTGAGGTGGAGGCTCCACAGAGCCATCCTCAGTACCTGGGGCCTATAAGCTCAAAGCAATCAAGCGATGGATGTGGGAGGGGAAGACAGAGGGTGAGAGAGAAGGGGGAGGGGTAGAGAAGCAGATGTTGCTTCTCCTGTGTGCTCTGTCTCAGAATCAAACCCAGGATGTCTATATGCTGGGCCAATGCTCTACCATTGTGCCAAATGGCCAGGACCAAAAGCGTTTTTTTATAAACTTAGGAACAAAACAAGGACATCTGCTCACTAATTGTTTTCAACATAGTTCTAAAAGTCCCAGCCTCAGCAATCAAACAAGAAGAAATAGAAGGCATCCAAATTGGAAAGGAAGAAGCAAAACTATCATTATTGGTAGATGATAAGATACTGTACTTTTAGAACCCTAAATATTTTACCAAGAAAACTATTAGAACTGATAAATGAATTCAGTAAAGTAGCAGGATAGAAAATTAAAATTCAGAAATTGGTTGAACCATCAGAAAGAGAAACTAAGGAAACCCATTTAGAAGAAAACAAAAAGCCTAGCAATAAATTTAACCAAAGAAGTAAAATATTTGTACTCAGAATAAGACATTGAAGAAAGAAATTAAAGAAGACACTAGTAAATGAAACATATACCATATTCATGGATAGGAAGAATTAACAGCATAAAAATGTTCATAGTACCAAAAACAATCTGTAGATTCAACACAATTTCTATCAAAATACCAATAGCATATTTCCCAGAACTGGAACAAGTATTCAAAAATCAAAAGTTTATATGGAAACACAAAGATTCTGAGTGGTGACAGAAATCTTTAATAAGAACAAAGTAGGAGGTATCACATTACCTGATATCAAACTATACTAAAAGTCTAAAAGTCTATAGTGATTAAAACAGCATTGTACTGGCATAAAAACAGATACAGAGGTCAATGGAATTGAATAAACACTTCAGAAATAAACCCACACTTATATGGCCAATTATTCTATAATAAAGGTAGCAAAAACATACAGTTGGGAAAAAAACAATCTATTTAATACATACTATTGGGAAATTGGAGAGATATAATGCAAAAGAATAAAACTAGACCACCTTCTTACACTGTATACAAAAATAAACTCTAAATGAGTTAAAGACTTAAATGTAAGACCTAAAACCATAAAAGTCCTAGAAAAAAACATAGACTTTAAAAATCTCAGACATTTATCTTAGCAATAATTTTTCTAACATATCTCCTTGGTTAAGGGAAACAAAAGAGAAAATAAACAAATGAGACTACATCAAAATGAAAAGGTTTTGCACAGCTAGGGAAACCATCAACAAAATGAGAAGACAACCTACTAAATAGGAGAAGATACTCACAAATGATACATATGGTAATATATAAATTTATAAAGAATTGAAACTACTCAACACCAGCAAAACAACCCAATTAAAAATGTTCAGAAGACCTGAATAGACACTTCTCCAAAAAGGACATACAGATGTCTGATAGACGTAAATTGTTGCTCAATATCACTAATCATCAGAGAAATACAATCAAAATCTCAAGAAAACTCTTCATCTCTTAGTAGCTCTCTCTCTGTGCAGCTCCTCCCCCACCCCAGAAAACTCTGCCCTAAAACTTCTAGTCACTCAGTTCCCTTGAATTGTGATCTCTGCCTCCTCAACTCAGCAGCAGAGTCAAAGGGTTTGAGTTTATTTTCTGCACTGAGACCTGTATACTATGTTTTAGGTGGGATAGCCCAGTAAGATGGTACTAATGTCAGGCTCAACTCACCTGTTTCTCTTCTTCCAGAAATAGTCCTGTACTGCCTATTTTCCAACGTCTGATAACCATTATTTCATTTTTTTCTCTTTTTTTTTTTTTTTTTTTTTTTTTTTTTTAGTTTCTTAAAGCAGGCCAACCTCTCTCCCTTGGCAGGTATTCTTTCATGAGCTGAAATCAATTATGAGCTGAAATCAATTTTACTGTTTCTTATAAAATTAAACATAAAAGTTAACATATAGACTAAAATTTCACTCCAAAGTATTTACTAAAGTGGAATTAAATCATATGTCAAAAAAATCCCCTGTATGAAACTATTCATAGCAGCTTTACCCATCCATTTATTTTAGCAAGCTATTTATTTTTTTAGAGAAAGAGAGAGAGAGGAAAGGAGAGAGATGAGAAGCATCAACTTGTATTTGCGGCACTTTTGTTGTTTTTTGATTAATTCTCATTTGTACCTTGACCAGGT
The DNA here is from genome assembly GCF_036850765.1 of Saccopteryx bilineata. Lineage (NCBI taxonomy): Eukaryota > Metazoa > Chordata > Mammalia > Chiroptera > Emballonuridae > Saccopteryx > Saccopteryx bilineata. The sequence goes on from NC_089493.1 coordinate 98,869,029, forward strand.
GGCTCCAGCAGAGCTAGTGACCCCTTGCTCAAACCAGTGACCTTGGGCTTCAAGCCAATGACCTTTGAACTCAAGCCAGCAACCATGGGGTGTTGTCTGTGATCTTATGCTCAAACTGGTGACCCCACACTCAAATTGGTGAGCCTGTACTCAAGCCTTTGAAGTTGGGATTTTGAACCTGAGATCTCAGCATCCCAGGTTGGCACTCTATCCACTGTTCTACCACTGCACAGACATAACAGCTTTACTTATATTAGATATGATTTTAGACAACCCAAAATCCCAACAAACTTGAGTATATTAAAACAGTTTTATATATTCATATAAGGAACTATTACTGAGAAATTAATGGATTTGCAGCATGATATGGATGACTGTTGATCTGGAATAGATAAGAAGGGATTTTAGAATAAGGAAAGTATATGCTATTATTGTTAAGATTATTATTTCAGAAAGCAGAAATTATTAAAGTTTAATGAAAATGACTTCTGTTGAACACAGCATGGTGGCTACTTATTCTATGCAGTGTACTGAACTTCGTGTTGCATCCATGTGTAAAGACTTTCTTTAAAGTCATTTACATTTCATAAAAAACATTTTATGTGTGCTTGCTGACCTTTTTTTTTTTTTTAAATAAATTTTTATTAATGGTAATGGGATGACATTAATAAATCAGGGTACATGTATTCAAAGAAAACATGTCTAGGTTATTTTGTCATCAAATTATGTTGCAAACCCCTCGCCCAAAGTCAGATTGTCCTCTGACACACTCTATCTAGTTCTCTGTGCCCCTCCCCCTCCCCCTAACTCTCTCCCTCCCTCCCTCCCATGTCCTCCCTCCCCCCACCCCTGGTAACCACCACACTCTTGTCCATGTCTCTTAGTTTCATTTTTATGTTCCACCAATGTATGGAATCATGTAGTTCTTGTTTTTTTCTGATTTACTTATTTCACTCCTTATAATGTTATCAAGATCCCATCATTTTGCTGTAAATGATCTGATGTCATCATTTCTTATGGCTGAGTAGTATTCCATAGTGTATATGTGCCACATCTTCTTTATCCAGTCTTCTATTGAAGGGCTTTTTGGTTGTTTCCATGTCTTGGCCACTGTGAACAGTGCTGCAATGAACATGGGGCTACATGTGTCTTCACGTATCAATGTTTCTGAGGTTTTGGGGTATATACCCAGGAGAGGGATTGCTGGGTCATAAGGTAGTTCTATTTGCAGTTTTTTGAGGAACCACCATACTTTCCTCCATAATGGTTGTACTACTTTACAGTCCCACCAACAGTGAATGAGGGTTCCTTTTTCTCCACAGCCTCTCCAACATTTGCTATTACCCGTCTTGTTGATAATAGCTAATCTAACAGGGGTGAGGTGGTATCTCATTGTAGTTTTGATTTGCATTTCTCTAATAACTAATGAAGCTGAGCATCTTTTCATATATCTGTTGGCCATTTGTATCTCTTCCTGGGAGAAGTGTCTGTTCATGTCCTCTTCCCATTTTTTTATTGGATTGTTTGTTTGTTTGTTGTTGAGTTTTATGAGTTCTTTGTAAATTTTGGATATTAGGCCCTTATCTGAGCTGTCGTTTGAAAATATCAGTTCCCATATAGTTGGCTGTCTGTTTATTTTGATATCAGTTTCTCTTGCTGAGCAAAAACTTTTAATTCTGATGTAGTCCCATTCATTTATCTTTGCCTTCACTTCTCTTGCCATTGGAGTCAAGTTCATAAAATGTTCTTTAAAACCCAGGTCCATGATTTTAGTACCTATGACTTCTTCTATGTACTTTATTGTTTCAGGTCTTATATTTAGGTCTTTGATCCATTTTGAATTAATTTTAGTACACGGGGACAGGCTGTAGTCGAGTTTCATTCTTTGGCATGTGGCTTTCCAGTTTTCCCAACACCATTTGTTGAAGAGGCTTTCTTTTCTCCATTGTGTGTTGTTGGCCCCTTTATCAAAGATTATTTGATCATATATATGTGGTTTTATTTCTGGGCTTTCTATTCTGTTCCATTGGTCTGAGTGTCTATTTTTTTGCCAATACCATGCTGTTTTGATTATCGTGGCCCTATAATATAGTTTAAAGTCAGGTATGGTAATGCCCCCAGCTTCATTCTTTTTCCTTAGGATTGTTTTGGCTATTCGGGGTTTTTTATAGTTCCATATAAATCTGATGATTTTTTGTTCCATTTCTTTAAAAAATCTCATAGGGATTTTGATGGGAATTGCATTAAATTTGTATATTGCTTTGGGTAATATGGCCATTTTGATTATATTTATTCTTCGTATCCAAGAACAAGGAATATTTTTCCATCTCATTGTATCTTTTTCGATTTCCCTTAACAATGCTTTGTAATTTTCATTATATAGGTCCTTTACGTTCTTTGTTATGTTTATTCCTAGGTATTTTATTTTTTTTGTTGCAATCGTGAAGGGGATTATTTTTTTGAGTTCGTTTTCTAATATTTCATTGTTGGCATATAGAAAGGCTATGGACTTTTGTATGTTAATTTTGTATCCTGCGACCTTACTGTATTGGTTTATTGTTTCTAATAATCTTTTTGTGGAGTCCTTCGGGTTTTCGATGTATAGGATCATATCATCAGCAAAAAGTGATAGCTTTACTTCTTCTTTTCCGATATGGATGCCTTTTATTTCTTTGTCTTGTCTGATTGCTCTGGCCAGAACTTCTAGCACCACGTTGAATAAGAGTGGAGAGAGTGGACAACCCTGTCTTGTTCCTGATTTAAGGTAGAAAGTCCTCAGTTTTATGCCGTTTAATAGGATGTTGGCTGATGGTTTATCATATATGGCCTTTATCATGTTGAGATATTTTCCTTCTATACCCATTTTGTTGAGAGTCTTAAACATAAAATTGTGTTGTATTTTATCAAAAGCCTTTTCTGCATCTATTGATAAGATCATGTGGTTTTTGTTCTTTGTTTTCTTGATATGGTGTATTACGTTAACCATTTTGCGTATGTTGAACCATCCTTGAGATTCTGGGATGAATCCCACTTGATCATGATGTATTATTTTTTTAATATGTTGTTGTATTCGGTTTGCCAGTATTTTGTTTAGTATTTTAGCATCTGTATTCATTAGAGATATTGGTCTGTAGTTTTCTTTCTTTGTGCCATCCTTGCCAGGTTTTGGTATGAGGGTTAAGTTGGCCTCATAAAATGTGTTTGGAAGTATTGCTTCTTCTTTAATTTTTTGGAAGACTTTGAGTAGAATAGGAACCAAGTCTTCTTTGAATGTTTGATAGAATTCACTAGTATAACCGTCTGGGCCTGGACTTTTATTTTTGGGGAGATTTTTAATAGTTTTTTCTATTTCCTCCCTGCTGATTGGTCTGTTTAGGCTTTCTGCTTCTTCATGACTCAGTCTAGGAAGGTTGTATTGTTCTAGGAATTTATCCATTTCTTCTATATTGTTGTATTTGGTGGCATATAATTTTTCATAGTATTCTACAATAATTCTTTGTATTTCTATGATGTCTGTGGTGATCTCTCCTCTTTCATTTTGGATTTTATTTATTTGAGTCCTGTGTCTTTTTTCCTTGGTGAGTCTTGCCAAGGGTTTGTCAATTTTGTTGATCTTTTCAAAGAACCAGCTCCTTGTTTTATTGATTTTTTCTATAGTTTTTCTGTTCTCTATTTCATTTATTTCTGCTCTGATTTTTATTATCTCCTTTCTTCGGCTGGTTTTGGGTTGTCTTTGTTCTTCTTTTTCTAGTTCCTTAAGGTGTGAAGTTAAGTGGTTTACTTCGGCTCTCTCTTGTTTGTTCATATAGGCCTGAAGTGATATGAACTTTCCTCTTATTACTGCTTTTGCTGCATCCCAGAGATTCTGATATGTCGTATTTTCATTTTCATTTCTCTGTATATATCTTTTGATTTCTGCGCTTATTTCTTCTTTGACCCATTCATTTTTTAGAAGTATGTTGTTTAGTTTCCACATTTTTGTGGGGTTTTCCCCCTCTTTTTTGCAGTTGAATTCTAGTTTGAAGGCTTTATGATCAGAAAATATGCTTGGTACAATTTCAATTTTTCTAAATTTGCTGATATTGTCTTTGTGGCCCAACATATGGTCAATTCTTGAGAATGTTCCATGTACACTAGAGAAAAATGGATACTCTGTCGCTTTGGGATGAAGTGTCCTGTAGATGTCTATCATGTCCAGGTGATCTAGTATTTCATTAAAGGCCACTATATCTTTATTGATTCTCTGTTTGGATGACCGATCTAGAGCCGTCAGCGGTGTATTGAGGTCTCCAAGTATGATTGTATTTTTGTTAGTTTTTGTTTTAAGGTCAATAAGTAGCTGTCTTATATATTTTGGTGCTCCTTGGTTTGGTGCATATATATTAAGAATTGTTATGTCTTCTTGATTCAACTTCCCCTTAATCATTATGAAATGACCATTTTTGTCTCTGAGTACTTTTTCTGTCTTGTAGTCAGCATTATTAGATATGAGTATTGCTACACCTGCTTTTTTGGGGGTGTTGTTTGGTTGGAGTATTGTTTTCCAGCCTTTCACTTTGAATTTGTTTTTATCCTTGTTGCTTAGATGTGTTTCTTGTAGGCAGCATATAGTTGGATTTTCTTTTTTAATCCATTCTGCTACTCCATGTCTTTTTATTGGTAAGTTTAATCCATTTACATTTAGTGTAATTATTGACACTTGTGGGTTCCCTACTGCCATTTTATAAATTGCTTTCTGTTAGTTTTGTATCTAGTTTGATTCTTCTCTTTTGTTTTTCTATCATTTGTTTTTGTTTGTTTGTGTTCCATACTTCTTTCCTCTGTTGCTACCTTTTTTAAGTCAAGTGTTTTTGTGGTGGTTTTTTCAAGGGTGGTTACCATTAAGTAATGAAAAGGGTACCTACCATATTCATCATAGTACCCTATCTTATAAGTATTTCTGCACTTCATCGTCCTTTGCTACTGTTAATCTCCATCCTCTCCCCCCTTTTTTTCTTTTGTTGTCACAGTTTAAGTTTGGTTTTATTGTGTTCTTGGTGGAGCTGTTACTTGTGGTGTTGTTTTCTTTTGTTCTTTGAATGTGGTTGGAAAACCCCCCTTAGTATTTCCTGGAGTGGAGGCTTTCTGTTGATAAATTCTCTCATCTTTTCTGTATTTGTGAATGTTTTTATATCTCCTTCATACTTGAAGGATAGCTTTGATGGGTATAGTATTCTTGGCTGAAAGTTCCTCTCTTTCAGGGCTTTAAATATTGGGGTCCACTCTCTTCTAGCTTGTAGAGTTTCTGCTGAGAAATCTGATGAAAATCTAATAGGCCTTCCTTTATATGTCGTACTCTTCTTTTCCCTGGCTGCCTTGAGAATTTTTTCTTTGTCATTGGTTTGTGTCATCTTTATTATGATGTGCCTTGGAGTGGGTTTGTTGGGGTTAAGAAAACTTGGTGTTCTGTTTGCTTCTTGAATTTGAGGCTTTAGTTCTTTCCACAGGCTTGGGAAGTTCTCGTCTATTATTTGTTTGAGTATATTCTCCATTCCATTTTCTTTCTCTTCTCCCTCTGATATACCTATTATTCTTATGTTATTCTTTCTGATGGAGTCAGACAATTCCTGTAGGGCTTTCTCATTTTTTATTATTTTTGAGTCTCTTTCTTCTTCTCTCTGTTGTGCCTCAAGTTGTTTGTCTTCTATTTCACTAATCCGATCCTCAATCTGGGCTGTTCTGTTAGCTAAGCTTGTTACCTCGTTTTTCAGCTCGTGAATTGAGTTTTTCATTTCTGTTTGATTTGTTTTTATAGTTTCAATTTCCTTGGTAATATATTCTTTGTGTTCATTGAGTTGTTTTCTGATCTCCCTATATTGCCTTTCTGTGTTTTCTTGTATATCTCTGAGTATTCTTAAGATTTCTATTTTAAATTCTCTGTCATTTATCTCCAAGGCTTCCAATATGTTAAGTCTTTTCTCCATAGATTTTTCCACATCTATTTGTGTTACCTCTCTTTCTTTTGTATCCATAATATTCGATTTCCTCTTTCTTATCGGCATCTGAGGGTGGTCTTATTGATAGCACTAATTAGAATTAATAAAGAGTAAAAAGAAAAAAAAAAGGTAAAACACCCCACAAAAAAAAAACAGTAATAATTTATTATTTCCCCCTTTTTTTCTCTCTTCTCTTTCCCTCCTCTCCCCTCCTCAGGGAAATATCGTGCCTATAATGGAGGGCCTGATTTGGGGTGAAGAGTTCAAGAAGCAAAAAAAAAGGGAGTAGGGACCTACTAAATGCAAAAAAAAAAAAAAAAAAAAAAAAAAGGAAGAAAATCTTAGACAAGCATAAGATGATTTGCTTGTATGTGATGGTCAACTAAGAGATATAATGAGAGGGATAACAGGGAATCAGAAAAAAGAACCAAAAAAGAATAATAAAGAAGAAAAAATAAAAATAATAAGTAAAAATCTGTTGTATTAAGTGGAACGAAGACTAAATACAATGGCGACTTTGGGTTGGGAGGACCCAAAATGCCACAAAAATAAACAAACAAGAGAAAAAAAAATAAAAACAAAAGCAAAAAAGAGAAATAATGCCAAAAAAAAGCCTTGAGTCCCAAATTAACTAATTTGTTCGTGATTGAGGATTATATGGGAGGAAAGTAAAATGAGAAAAGAAAAAATGAATAGAAAGGAAAAAATAAGAAAAAGAGAAAAACTAAGGAAGAAATAAAATAGGAGGAGAAAAAAACAAAATAAAGCAAGATAAAAAAAAACCAAAAAAAAAACAAAAGAGGAGAGAGTGAGAGTTAAGTGTTTTCGAGTATAACCTTAAAGGAGGGTGAGGATGAAGAAGAAAAATAAAATGCAACACTCATGGGTAGTGTAGTTCAAGAAAGGGGAAGCATAAGATGGGCAGAGAATAGAAGGACCGAGGTGGAGGAAATAAAGGCAAAAAGATAGAAGAAACAAACAACAACAACAACAACAAAAAATTAGTGGATCAAGTTGTAAAGTCTGTGGGTTTTTCTTGATTTTGAGAGGTTAACTTCTTTCTTTTTCTTTTCTCTCCCTCTTCCTAGTCAGTGACTCTGTACCCCAGGCTCTGCCCCTGTGTCACTCTTAGGTAGGGATTTGCAGTTGATGGGATTCTATGGCAATGTCATATAATTGGCTTTAGTCTTGCTGGAAGTAAAGGCTTGTTGGCGTTTGCAGTGCCCAACGATGAGAGAGTTTCCTTTCCTGGATTCTCTCTCCTAGTCCCCCCTTTCTGAATTAGCAGCCTGGTGATCCAGGTATAAGGCTGCAACTGCTTCTGCCTGGGGAGTAAGAGGCTCAAAGAGCTGGGAAATCCCCACTCTATCCCCACTCAGTGCAAGGCTTTGGGAAAGGCTCTGAGAGTCAGGGCCTCCAGTGTAATCAGGCGGGGGTGGGAGTCAATTGTTGTCAAGGTGACTGTTCAGCGCCTATCATTTAGTTGGACCTCTCAACCCAGGCTTTCCACACTTTGTAGCCTGTTTTTGCAGGGAAGAAGAGGCACTAGTCTCTGCTTACGACTAGTGTAGTGTAGACCTTATTATCTGCCAAGTCCTTCTTGTTAGCGTTTATCCCTGAATATGGAGGCTCTATCAATCAGAAGTTGCCCCCGCCCCTTTAGCGAGAGGCACTAAAAAATATCACGCCTCTTGTCTTGGATCGCTGAACTGAGAGAGATCTTATCAATTAGAACCGAGGGTGCGCAGATTTTATGGGTTAAGCTAATTTCAGTGATTGGGTCGCAGCTGTGCTTCCGAAGGTATTTTAGGCTGCCTGCACGCGCCCCTCCCCCAACGCTTGATTGTTAGCTTGAATGGCTGGGTGAGGTGCCCCGCCCACGGAGAGAATCTCCCAAGCCTCTCCCGCTCGCCCCGCCGCTGGCGGCTGGACCGCACCAGGCGCAGGATAATGGAGCCCCCTGGGTGTGCGGGCCAGCAGGGCACCCTGGGAGCGTGGAATGCCCAAGGCACACGCGCGAATGGGGCGCTCCGGGCACCGGTGGCCGGCGACCCCCACTCGCAGTGTGCGGGCCGCTGGGAACGTCAGCGCTGCTCAACCGGACCGGGCGTGCACGCGGCTGCTCTCGGTGGCTCGTGGCGGCTGCTCGCGGTGGCGGTTCGCGGCGGCCGCTCACGGTGGCTCGCGGGGGCTCGCGGTTCCCAAGTATATGGGCTGACTCACCGCAGGCGCACTCCCTCACGGCTTGAATGAGCGTCGCTGCGGTAGCTTCCTCCACACCCTCGTCTCTCAGATTCAAGTGATAACAGTCCTTTTGCTTTCAGTTTGTGTGGAACTCCGGAATGCTCGGAGGATAAATTTTTCTGTTTCTAGTTGATAAATTTGTTGTGATTTAGGGGAGAGCTGTCGGCCGCGCTTCTCACGGCGCCATTTCCGTGACATCACGCTTGCTGACCTTTAGTATGAAAATTTCTTCAAGTCCTTTGTCATTAAACGTTTTTCTTGTTTTTTTATTGTTGAGGATCTGTATACTTTCAATTTATGTATTCAACAGTATATATTATAATTCACTGAAAAATTAACCTATCTTTTAAAGAACAATTGATTTTGAGACTACCAAAAGTACCAAAGAAAAAGAAAAGAACTATTTCAGGTATTATAGTAAAAATAATTGACTGTGCATATTTTTTTTTTCCTTTGGAAATAAGTGTTGGTGGTTTTGAAAACTGTCCTCATATTGTAAATTTGAATTTTTGCTAATAGTCAATAAATAATGTACCTTTTACTTTGACATTGAAAGTTTTGCTTCTATTAAATTTAAGTAATTTGATATTTCTTGAGATGTTTTTTATCTGCTTTTACACTTACTTTTGAGGAGAACCATAGTCACAGATACAAATTTATAAGTTAAAGAAATAGATTTAGCTTTGAAGCAAAATACTGGTGTTTTTGTTCCTCCTAAGCAATTTTGATAATTTTACATAATAGAGCAGTTTTTATTGAGGATACACACACATTTAAATTTTAATATATATTAAATATATATTAAATATTAAATATTGAATATATATATTAAATTTTAATATATATTAAATATACTATATATTAAATATATATTTAAATTTTAATATATATTAAATATATATATTTAAATTTTATTAATTTTAGAGAGGAAGGGAGAGAGAGAAACATCAATTTGTTTTTTCACTGATTTATGCATTCATTGGTTCACTCTTGCATGTGCCCTCACTTGAATTGAACCCACAACCTTGACATATCGGAACAATTCCCAAATTTACTGAGCTAGCCGGCAAAAACTTTATTTTTTTTCATTTTCTAGCCAATATAATAAAGATAGTATGTCATGAAATTACAATTTGAGAGACTACTCAGACACAAAATTAAAAAGAGTTTATATTGAATCTGTAAAAAATTCTCAAAGCTTACTTGATAGGTTTATTTATAACAATGCCTCCTAGAGATCTATGCTTTATTTTAGAAAATTTGACTTGGATCATGATCTTTCGACCAAATGTGATATGTTTTTATTATATGTAATAAAATTCTAGCTTGCAACCTACTGCAGTTTTCTTTTCTCTTACTTCGGCAATAACTTGCCTTATTACAGTTTCTCTATATTTTCAACATATTGATATACTTTAGATAGTGGAATTGATTTTCAGCAGCCAATCTTTTATCTCTTACATTATTTATTAGTTCACAAATTCAGTTGAGATGAGAGAAAATCTTTTCACTTGACTTATACATAGACTAACCTCATTTTCCTGACATTGTATAGTATAATTTTGCTACTTATTCAGATGACTAAAATATTGAGCATGAAGATTACTTATAATGAAAATGATGAATAAATAAAAACCCTACTTTATGGTACACAGAATTGAAACTCTTGGTGCATCACATAATAAGATGAAATCTATCAATAGTCCATGTTAAAATTTTGATTAATTTTCAAAATAAGAAATATAAAGTTAATTCCTGCTACTACAGAAAATGTGAATAAATATTTTTAAAAAACTTTTTTAATAAAACTATTTCTAAAGACAAGATGATTAGGAAGAAGTAAGGTAAATGAAATCTTTCTGATTCAAGAGAAAAGTAATTGTTAATGAAAAACCTCATATGCTGTTATGCTAAAATAGGATAGAACTGTAGTTACATAACTGTGCTAACATTTTTGCATTAAACAAGCAATATCATATACAAATTTTTATGTAGTTAACTCTTGTTGGTCTTTTATAATGAAAAGCCTTTTCAGTTCAATTTTAGTGATATGGTTTAAGTCTTTATTCAAATATCTATGACCTACAGCAGTGGTCCCCAACCCCGGGACCGCGGACCTGTACCGGTCCCTGGGCCATTTGGTACCGGTCCGCAGAGAAAGAATAAATAACTTACATTATTTCCATTTTATTTATATTTAAGTCTGAATGATGTTTTATTTTAAAAAATTGACCAGATTCCCTCTGTTACATCCGTCTAAGACTCACTCTTGATGCTTTTCTCGGTCATGTGATACATTTATCCGTCCCACCCTAAAGGCCGGTCCGTGAAAATATTTTCTGACATTAAACAGGTCCATGGCCCAAAAAAAGGGTTGGGGACCACTGATCTACAGGACAGTAGTATTGACTTAGGTCCAAAGTCATCAGTTTTTTTTTTTTGTAAATGGGGGTAGTAATCTCTTCCCTTTAATTTTTAGATTATAGTTTGCATTCAACATTTTTTTGGTATTAATTTTTGGTGTGCAGCATACTCGTTAGAAAATCACATACTTTATAAAGTGTTCTCCTTGATATTTCAAATACCTATCTGGCACTGCACATAGTTATTGCAATTTAGTTGACTACATACCCTATGCTTTTTTATATCACCATGACTATTATGTAACTACCAGTTAATACCTCTTTTAAAAAATATTATTGATTTTATTAGGGTGACAATAGTCAATAAAATTATATAGGTTTCAGTGTATAATCTATATATTGTATTGTGTGTTTACCACACCAAGTCAAGTCTCTTTCCACTCAGCATTTATCACCACTTTACCCACTTCTTCCTCCCACTGCTCCTTTTCACTTTGTAATTCCAGTACTGTTGTCTGTCTGTGAGGTCTTTTTCTTTCCTTAATCCCTTTACCTTTCTCACTGAGCCCCTCAATCTCCCTATTCTTTGTCATCCATTAGTCTGTTCTCTGTATCTATAAATGCATTTTTATTTTGTCCTTTAGATTCCACATTTAAGTAAAATCATATAGAACTTGTCTTTCTTTGTCTTACTTATTTCACTTAACATAATAACCTCTAGCTTCATCCATGTTTCCACAAAAGGTAAGATTTCATTCCTTTTTATGGCTGAATAGTATTCCTTTGTGTGTGTGTATCTAGGGTAGCTAATTTCTTTTTTTTCATATATATATATATATATTTTATTTATTCTTTTTTTCTAAAGATAGGAGACAGAGAGAGAAAGCGGGGAGGAGCAGAAAGCATCAACTCCCATATGTGCCTTGACTAGGCAAGCCGGGGTTTTGAACTGATGATCTCAGTGTTCCAGGCCGACACTTTTACCTACTGTGCCACCGCTAATTTAGGGTCAGGCCCACTAATTTCTTTTTATAAATTATGTCCCACTTTATAATTGCCTATTATATATTTATGTTTTGAATAGAACACCTACTTTCTGGTGTCACAAGTTTCCTGAAAAACTCATAGTGAGTAAAGCAGTCAGAAACCAACATTGAAAAAAAAAGCACAGCCTGACCTGTGGTGGTGCAGTGGATAAAGCATCGACCTGGAAATGCTGAGGTCACCGGTTCGAAACCCTGGGCTTGCCTGGTCAAGGCACATATGGGAGTTGATGCTTCCAGCTCCTCCCCCCGTCTCTCTCTCCTCTCTGTCTCTCTCTGTCTCTCCTCTCTAAAATGAAAAAATAAAGAATAAATAAAAAATTAAAAAATTTAAAAAAAATTGAAAAGAAAGCACAGTAAATCAAATAGTAGTCTAGAAAAACTGGTTTAAATTTTATCCTTTTCATATGGCATTTGAAGTCTTCAACTAATGATTATTTACATCTTTCAAATGCAAATTTGTGTTAGTGGTGAGAGGGATTTTATTATTACAGCAACAAATGACAATCTCCTTTGTAGATATGACACAATTTGAAATTAAAGTAAGGACATTAAGGCTTAATTCACCCTCCCAAAATTCAGATATATAGTACTGACACCTTTTATCTTACCAAATATGTGTTCTAACAAGGACCACCATGGACTTGCTATGATTTAGAAGAATTTTTCATTAGCAAACAATTTATTGAGAACTAATATATAGTATAACCACCATGGAGAAATGTTCAGGGGATTCTCAGATTTTTCAATTGATTCGTGTCTTTATTCAGTGCCCTCGAAAGCAGAGCCAGAGACAAGGATTTAGGTTTGGGCTCCTTATTCATGAAATAAACACAGGAAGGTGGAAAGAGGAAATTAGGAGAGTCTGACAAGGAAGTAGAAAAAGTCAATACTGTAAAATGGTGCATTAGCAAGGTCACTGCTATAAGATACAGAGGCTCAATTCTGCTGGAAGCTCCTAAGAAACATACAGAAGATGGCTAACATAGACACAGACAACAGTGTGGTGATAGCCAGAGGGAAAGAGGGGTTGGGGATAAATGGAGGTGTGCAAACCAGGAGACAGGAGAAATGGGGACAGAAAGAGACTTTGCTTTGGGCAATGGGCACACGATGCTATGTGCAGATGATGTTTTATTGAGTTGTAAACTTGAAACCTGTACCCCTATAAATTCAATTAAAATGTTAGGAAGGTGGGTTACTTAGTTAAAGGCCTACAAATTCCCATCTGAGGTTACTGAGGTATTGCATCTTGATTTTTCTTTATCTAACTATATATTATAGACATGACTACATGTTTGTACCTCTAAATTATCTCATTATATTTTATGTCATATAAATACCAGGGTATATTTAACCAGTTCAGTGCCAATGGACTTTTGGATTATTTCCAATATCTTATATTTACAAATGATATCACAATGAATAGTCTTGACTATATGTTATATTATATCTCAACAAATATTTGGAATATTTTTAGTGAAATTGTTAGGTGAAAAGATAAACATATGCAATTTTTCAAGAAAATTCTATAGTTTTATTCAAAAGAATTTTGTTATTTGTATTTCACCAGCAATGTAAAAAAGTGTGTCTGTTTCACTATACTTATATCCATAGAATATATATTGTTAAGCTTTTTGAATTTTTCACATTTGGATAGGTAGAAAATAATATCTCAATGTTTTAACATATATTTTTCTTATTAATAAACTAGAAAAATATCCAGAAGGTATATTAGCCTATTCTCTATGAAATGTTTCTGTACTGTACCTTATTTTTAACTAGTTTATGGCCTTTAAAAAAATTTTTATAGGAGGCTTAGTAGGCCATTGCATAAGTTACAGTTTTTCCCTAACAGTTTTCTTTTGAATTTATATATTGATTATGTGGGTGGGTTCATGTGTTTTCCATACACAAAGGTATTTTTTTATTTTTCTTAATTTTGTCTAATCAGATTTATTAGTCTTTTCTTTTACACTAAATCAAAGTTAAGAAACTTTACCAACTCAGAAGTTATTAAGGAATCCAGGAATTTATTTATGCTTTGTTTTAAGATCTTGAATGGTGTCAATATTTTTAAATTTAGAATTTTGATCCAACTGAATTAATCCTATTGTGTGGTGAAAAAACACGTTTTCATTTTTTATTTATATGTCTGTTTAGATGCCCACAATGCCATTTATAATGAATTTATCTTTTCTAAATTATCTAAAGCATTGTTTTAATTACATGCTAAATTTTATAAATTTCTGTGAATATCTTTTATTGTCTATTTCACTCCATTAATTGATTTACTATTTCTGCATGAATATTACTTTTTTTTTAAGAGGGATTTTACCAGTGGTGGGATTCAGCCAGTTTGCACTGATACGGCAGAACCAATACCTAATTTTTAGTTGAGTTTGGCAAACTGGTTGTTAAAATGGCACTTGTAATCAGAGTTCTCTCTAAAGTGGGTGCCTGGGCAGCCACCCAAAGTGGAAATCATAAATTTACATTCCTTACTCGTTTTTAAGAGTCATCTGTCCAACAACATATTCTAAGCTCCCGTAGTAATGTTCATTTCGTCCATGGGTGAAAAAAATTACAAGTGAGGATGCCATCAAGAAGCAACATGGAAATATCTTAAATAGTTTTATTGTTTTTTGTCAGGTATTATTTAATATTTTTATTAATATTTTAGAACTCTTTCTTATAACAATCTAGTTTTGTATACTACCTCTTTTATTGTTCTTATCTAAGTATTAAATGTATGAAATAATAAGCTACCTTTTGGTAAATAGTTTTTTTATACTTAAAACGGTCATTAGGGCAAAGAACCAGTTGTTAAATTATTTGAATCCCATCACTGGATTTTACAATATTTTATTTTATTTTATTATTATTTTTTATTTATTCATTTTAGAGAGGAGAGGGAGAGACAGAGAGAGAGAGAGAGAGAGAGAGGAGAGACAAAGAGAGAGAAGGGGGGGAGGGAGCTGGAAGCATCAACTCCCATATGTGCCTTGACCAGGCAAGCCCAGGGTTTCGAACCGGCGACCTCAGCATTTCCAAGTCGATGCTTTATCCACTGCGCCACCACAGGTCAGGCCTACAATATGTTTTTTGAGGTATCATCTCCACCACTACATACTCTTTTGTGTGTGTGTATGTGTGTGTGTGTGTGTGTGTGTGCGACAGAGACAGAGAGAGACAGAGAGAGGAACAGAGAAGGATAGACAGACCGAAAGGGAGAGAGATGAGAAGCATCAATTCTTCCTTTCAGCACCTTAGTTTCTCATGGATTGCTTTCTCATATGTGCCTTGACCGGGGGGCTATAGCAGACCAAATGACCCCTTGCTCTAGCTAGCAACCTTGAGCTCAAGCTGGTGAGCCTTGCTCAAAGCAGATCAGCCCGCGCTCAAGCCAGTGACCTTGGAGTTTTGAACCTGGGTCCTCCGTGTCCCAGTCTGACGCTCTATCCACTGTGCCCCTGCCTGGTCAAGCTACATACCCTTATGTTCAGAATTTTTCTGTCAGTTCTTGATCATTTACACTTTCATATATATCTTGATGTTAAACTAGTCTTACTGCAGAAGGAATTCATTGGCCACTATATTCTTTCTTATTCCTTACCAAACGTACTTCTACCACATGTCTTTTATACTTACCATTTCTTTGTATGGAATATTTTACTCAGATTTTCTGTATCATTTGTTTCCTCGCCTTATTAATGTTTCCTAATTAAGAATTACTCCTTTAAAGAGTCTTTCATTGAGCTTACATTTTAAATAACCTAGCTAAAATGGAGATGTGCAAATAAAGAAATAGGAGAATTGGGGACAGAAAGAGACCTTGCTTTGGGCAATGGGAACACGAGGCTAATTGGCACTGCTTTCCACATATACATTACCTTCTATCTTTTCAACAAGTTTATCCTCAAGGAGTTTGTGACAACCATTGCGATTCATTGCTCAGACCTCCCCTTAAGAGGAAATTTTCATTCAGCCTCAAGGAGTGAAGTTAATGGACAACCGTCAACTAAAACAACTTCAGTATCAAGCTCAGCTTTTTGGCCACAGCTCACACTCTTTCCATGCAGACCCCAGTTATTAATGGAGAACCCTGAGGATACTAGCACCAAGTCATTTCTATCCAAGAAAAAAGACTCATCTAGTTGGCAATCTTTGCTCTAAAAATCTGCATTCATTTGGTAAAGTAATTGTCAGATCTGTGTCATAGCCTGAAATTATCTCAGCCCTATCTTGCTTTGTCACTGTTTCTTATCACAGGTGTCAGATTAACTCATATTTGAAAGCTTCCTGTCCACTGTGCTTCCCCTACCCTTTATTATCCATAAGCATTATTCCCTAAACTGTTTAAAATTCCAAATTCATCCTAGTTTCTGCTTTTTTTTTTTTTATTAAATTTAATGCAGTGACATTGATAAATCAGGGTACATATGTTGAGAGAAAATATCTCTAGATTATTTTGACATTTGATTGTGCTGTATACCCCTCCCGCAAAGTTAAATTGTCTTCTGTCACCTTCTATCTGGTTTTCTTTGTGCCCCTCCCCTCCCCTAACCCCTCTCTCCTTCTTCACCCCCTCCCCCCTCCCCCAACCCCCCCGCCCCTGTTGCCATCACATTCTTGTTCATGTCTCTGAGTCTCATTTTTATGTCCCTTCTATGTATGGATTCATCTCAGTTTTTTTTCTGATTTACTTATTTCACTCCGTATAATGTTATCAAGGTCCATCCATGTTATTGTAAATGATCCGATGTCATCATTTCTTATGGCTGAGTAGTATTCCATAGTATATATGTACCAAAGTTTTTTTAATCCACTCATCCTCTGACGGACACTTGGGCTGTTTCCAGATCTTCGCTATTGTGAACAATGCTGCCACAAACATGCGAGTGCATTTCTCCTTTTCCAGCCGTTCTATGGTGTCCTTGGGGTATATTCCTAAAAGTGGGATAGCTGGGTCAAAAGGCGGTTCGATTTACAGTTTTTTGAGGAATCTCCATACTGTTTTCCACAGTGGCTGCACCAGTCTGCATTCCCACCAGCAGTGCAGGAGGGTTCCCTTTTCTCCACATCCTCGCCAGCACTTATTCTGTGTTGTTTTGTTGATAAGCGCCATTCTGACTGGTGTATGGTGATATCTCATTGTGGTTTTAATTTGCATTTCTCTAATGATTAGTGATGTTGAGCATTTTTTCATATGCCTATTGGCCATCTGTATGTCCTCTTTGGAGAAGTGTCTATTCATCTCTTTTGCCCATTTTTGGATTGGGTTGTTTGTCTTCCTGGTGTTGAGTTTTACAAGTTCTTTATAAATTTTGGTTATTAACCCCTTATCAGACGTATTGTCAAATATGTTCTCCCATTGTGTAGTTTGTCTTTTATTCTGTTCTTGTTGTCTTTAGCTGTGCAAAAGCTTTTTAGTTTGATATAGTCCCATTTGTTTATCCTGTCTTTTATTTCACTTCCCCGTGGAGATAAATCAGCAAATATATTGCTCCGAGAGATGTCAGAGAGCTTACTGCCTATGTTTTCTTCTAAGATGTTTATGGTTTCACGGCCTACATTCAAGTCTTTTATCCATTTTGAGTTTATTTTTGTGAGTGGTGTAAGCTGGTGATCTAGTTTCATTTTTTTGCAGGTAGCTGTCCAATTTTCCCAACACCATTTGTTAAAGAGGCTGTCTTTACTCCATTGTATTTCCTTACCTCCTTTGTCAAATATCAGTTGTCCATAGAACTGTGGGTTTATTTCTGGGTTCTCTGTTCTATTCCATTGATCTATATGCCTGTTCTTATGCCAGTACCAGGCTGTTTTGAGTACAATGGCCTTGTAGTATAACTTGATATCAGGAAGTGTGATACCTCCCACTTTATTCTTCTTTTTTAAGATTGCTGAGGCTATTCGTGTCCTTTTTTGGTTCCATATAAATTTTTGGAATATGTGTTCTATATCTTTGAAGTATGTCATTGGTATTTTAATTGGTATTGCATTGAATTTATAAATTGCTTTGGGTAATATAGACATTTTAATGATGTTTATTCTTCCTAACCATGAGCACGGTATATGCTTCCACTTGTTAGTATCTTCCTTGATTTCTTTTATCAATGTTTTGTAATTTTCCGAGTACAAGTCTTTAGTCTCCTTGGTTAAGTTTACTCCTAGGTACTTTATTTTTTTGGTTGTAATTGTGAAGGGGATTGTTTCCTTAATTTCTCTTTCTGACTGTTCATTGTTGGTGTATAAAAATGCTTCTGATTTCTGAGTATTGATTTTATATCCTGCCACTTTGCTGAATTTATTTATCAGGTCCAGTAGTTTTTTGACTGAGACTTTAGGGTTTTCTATATACAATATCATATCATCTGCAAATAATGATAGTTTTACTTCTTCTTTTCCAACTTGAATGCCTTTTATTTCTTCTTCTTGTCTGATTGCTGTGGCTAGGACTTCCAGGACTATGTTAAATAAGAGTGGTGAAAGGGGGCACCCCTGCCTTGTTCCTGATCTTAAGGGTATTGCTTTTAATTTTTGCCCATTGAGTATGATGTTGGCTGTGGGTTTCTCATAGATGGCTTTTATCATGTTGAGGTATGTTCCCTGTATTCCCACTTTGCTGAGAGTTTTGATCATGAATGGGTGCTGGATTTTATCAAATGCTTTTTCTGCATCTATTGAAATTATCATATGGTTTTTCTCCTTCTTTTTGTTTATGTGATGAATCACATTGATTGATTTACGAATATTGTACCAGCCTCGCCTCCCCAGAATAATTCCCACTTGATCATGGTGTATGATTTTTTCCATATATTGTTGGATCCGGTTTGCTAATATTTTGTTGAGGATTTTAGCATCTATATTCATCAGAGATATTGGCCTATAATTTTCTTTCTTTGTGTGGTCTTTGCCTGGTTTTGGAATCAGAATTATGCTCGCCTCATAAAAGGAGTTTGGAAGTCTTCCTTCCTCTTGAATTTTTTGAAATAGTTTGAGAAGGATAGGAGTTAGTTCTTCTTTGAATATTTGATAGAATTTCGTTGTGAAGCCATCGGGCCCCGGACTTTTCTTTGTTGGGAGTTTTTTGATAACTCTTTCGATCTCCTTTGGTGTAATTGGTCTGTTTAAGTTTTCTGATTCTTCCAGATTGATTTTTGGAAGATTGTACGTTTCAAGGAATTTTTCCATTTCATCTAGGTTGTCTAGTTTTTTGGCATACAGTTCTTCATAGTATTTTCTTACAATATTTTGTATTTCTGTTGTGTCAGTAGTTATTTCTCCTCTCTCATTTCTAATTTTATTTATTTGAGTCCTCTCTCTCTTTTTCTTGGTGAGTCTACTTAAAGGTGCATCAATCTTGTTTACCTTTTCAAAGAACCAGCTTCTAGTTTCATTCATCCTCTGTATTGTTTCTTTAGCCTCTATGTCATTTATTTCTGCTCTGATCTTTATTATTTCCTTCCTTCTACTACATTTGGGCTTTACTTGCTGTTCTTTTTCTAATTCTTTTAGATGCAGGGTTAAGTTGTTTATTTGAGCTTTTTCTAGCTTCTGAAAGTGTGCCTGTAGTGCTATGAACTTCCCTCTCAGCACTGCTTTCGCTGTGTCCCATAAATTTTGAGTTGTTGTATGCTCATTGTCATTCGTTTCTAGGAATTTCTTTATTTCTTCTTTGATCTCATTCTTAATCCATTCATTATTTAACACCCTGCTATTTAGTTTCCATGTGTTTGAGAATTTTTGAGCTTTTCTGCTGTGATTCATTTCTAGTTTCATGCCGTTGTGATCGGAGAAAGTGCTTGATATGATTTCAGTCTTCTTAAATTTGTTGAGAGCACTTTTGTGCCCTAACATGTGGTCTATCCTAGAGAATGTACCATGAGCACTTGAAAAGAATGTATATTCTGCTGCTTTAGGGTGAAAGGTTCTGAAGATATCTATTAAATCGAGTTGATCTAGTGTTTCCAATAAGTCTGCTGTTTCTTTGTTAATTTTCTTTCTTGAGGACCTATCTAGTGATGTTAGTGGGGTATTGAAATCCCCTACTATTATAGTATTGCTGTTGATCTCGCCCTTTAAATCCATCAAAGTCTGTTTTATATATTTGGGTGCTCCTATATTAGGTGCATAGATATTTATAATAGTTATATCTTCCTGTTGGATTACTCCCTTTATCATTATGTAGTGGCCTTCTTTATCTCTTACTATATCCTTTGTTTTAAAGTCCAATTTATCTGATATAAGTATTGCTACCCCAGCTTTTTTTTCATTTCCGTTTGCATGAAACATTTTTTTCCATCCTTTTACCTTCAATCTGTGTGTGTCTTTTGTTCTAAGGTGTGTCTCTTGTAGACAACATATGTATGGGTCCTGTTTTCTTATCCACGCAGCTACCCTATGTCTTTTGATTGGATCATTTAATCCATTTACATTTAAGGTTATTATTGATATGTAGTTGTTTATTGCCATTTTCTTCTTTAAAGGTGTATTCCTTTTTCTTTTTTTTTTTTCTGTATTCTTTTCCCACTTTATCTGTTTACACCAGGCCCCTTAATATTTCCTGCAGCATTGGTTTGGTTGTAATGAATTCCTTGAGTTGTTTTTTTGTCTGGGAAGCTTTTTATTTCTCCTTCAATTTTAAACGATAGCCTTGCTGGATAAAGTAGTCTTGGTTGTAGGTTCTTGTTCTGCATTACTTTGAATATTTCTTGCCATTCCCTTCTGGCCTCAAGTGTTTCTGTTGAGAAGTCAGATGTCATCCTTATGGGGGCTCCTTTGTAGGTGATAACTTTTTTTTCTCTTGCAGCTTTTAATATTTTCTCTTTATCGCTTAGCTTTGGTATTTTAATTATGATGTGTCTTGGTGTAGGTTTCTTTGGGTTTCTCTTTAATGGAGTCCTCTGTGCTTCTTGGATTTGTGAGAGTTTCTCTTGCATTAATTTAGGGAAGTTTTCAGCTATGATATGATTGAACAAAGTCTCTATCCCTTGTTCTTCTTCTTCTTCTTCAGGAACCCCTATCATGCGGATGTTATTTCTCTTCATGTTGTCACAGAGCTCTCTAAGAGTTTCCTCTGACTTTTTGAGTCTTTTTTCTCTTTTCTTCTCTGCTTTCATGCCTTCATTCCAGTTGTCTTCTAACTCACTGATTCGATCCTCTGCTCTATCTATCCTGTTTTTAATTCCTTCCATTGTGGTCTTTATTTCTGATATTGTATTTGTCGTCTCCAACTGATTCTTTTTTATACTTGCTATTTCTTTATTTAGGTTTTCAAACTCCCCCTCCATTGTTGTTCTAAGATCCCTAAGCATCCTTACAATCATTATTTTGAACTCCGCATCTGGAAGTTTGATTATTTCCATATCACTCAGTTCATCTCTCGAAAGTGTCTCTTGTGGTTTCATTTGGCTTGCACTCCTTTGTTTTCTCATCTTCTTTTTCTTTTTTTTTTTATTTGTAGAGTTGATTGAGTCTAGGCTTGGTGTTGTCTGCCTCCAGTTTTCAGTTGTGTTATTTTTAGGTCTTCATGGGTTGATATCAGCTATTATTTGTAATCCACTTTCGGATTTGGGCAGCTTTGAAGTCTTGAATTGTTTGTTTTCTTAACAGGTGATATTCTTGTTAACTGATCTCAGCAGGGGGCTTCCTTGAAACTGTATCCAGGAATGCTGTGGGTGTAACCTGAGACGCTGAAGGTCTCTTCCTCCAACTAATCTCACTGGGGGCAGGGTTTTTTCTCTCAGCTTCAGTAGGGGGAGGTGTATCTCAGATCTCCATGGAGACCTGAGTTATTGCCCCTCCTCCCCACTTCTTGTTTTCAGCTGTGTCTTGTTGTGCTGATTGGAGCTGGATAGATGTCCGGAGATCTCTGATCTGGAAGCACTTCAGCTCTGTTTTGTGAAAGGTTCAGTCCCTCCCCCAGCTATGGCCACCTCCAGCACGAATGAGTCAGCTTTTTTATTTTGTTTCTTGCATACCTTAGCCCCTCACAGTCTGTCCCTCTCCCTGTCTTTTCCACTTGGGAGATAAGCTGGTCTTTTCAACCCACCTTGCTCCCTGGTCGCCAGGTAAGTGGCTGTGAGCATTAGTTTCTGCTCTTTTTCCTCTGTGAAATCCTCTCTGGGCTCTCAGCCTCACCCCCCTCCTTCCCTTCCTGTAAGCAGAGGAGATTCAGGCACTCCTTACCAGGATTATTGTGGCTTTCTCTTTGCTCCTTGGTTTTTGAGAGCTGTTCTTGCAGTTCAGTGTTGGTTTTTCATGCTGATTTTTTCTAAATTGATTTGTATTCCAGTTTGGTGTTGAGAGCTGGGTGTCTGTGCATCCGCCTACTCCGCTGCCATCTTCTCTCTCAGTTTCTGCTTTTTGGAGGATCCAAGTAACTTGGTAATATTTGACATTTTATTTGATCACTGTCTGTTTTCATGAGAATACAAGCTCAGTTAGAGCATTTAAAAATAAAATTTCCCAAGGGCCTTGAACAGTATCTGATATGTAGTAAATATTTAATATAATGCATTGCATGACAATTAGTGTGTATAGCCCCAAGACCACTTTTAAATATTAGTTGACAGATGATGACCTTTTTTCCCATTCCCTATTTCTTATACCATATAATTAGAAACTAATTCTCTCTGAGAATTCAAGATATTCTGACCATCTGAACTGGCCTTGAAAATATAAAAAAAGCATAATTTACTGTTCCCTTAAGATTTATTAGGCAACCATAAACTTAAATTCTTTGAGCAAGGTAAGCAAGAATTAAATGGCAATATAAGAGCTCTCTTTTTCCATTATAGACAGACCTCTGACACCCTCCTTGGTAAGAATAAGATGAGAAAGCAAATCAAGATAATGAGAGGTATTTCATCCTTCTATTTATTTACTAGTTTCAGCATCACACTAACTTACTCACTGAATGCATATCTAAAATGAAAGGAGTTTGTGAAGGTTAGAAGTGAATCAAGGAGAAGAAAAATGAGAATATATTTGTTGTGATATGAAAATCAATTTTACAAATGTTAAACATAGATAAATCTTCTCAAGTATCCTCCAATGTATATTGTCCTAGTGACGTTAAATATACTTATCTGGATATTGTTCCTGTCAGAGTGATCACACTAGACCAAGTCTTCCTTCTGTATAAATACAATAGTCCTCCCTTCTCCACAGGTTTTTTTTTTTTTTTTTTTTTTTTTTTTTTTTTTGCAGTTTCAGTTACACTTGGTCAAACATAGCACAAAAGTATTAAATGGAATTGTTTGGAATCATTCATCCAAAGATGTACAATTTATGTTTTAAATTGCATGCTGTTCTGAGTAGCATGATGAAATCCTGTACTGTCCTGCCCTGTAACTCATAGAATGTGAATTATTCCTTTGTCCAGTATATCCACACTGTATATGGTATATGCTATCTGTCTTTAGTCACTTAGTAGCTGTCTTGGTTATCAAATCACCTGTCATAGTAGCACAGTGATTGTATTCAAGTAACCCTTATTTTACTTAAAAATAGCTCCAAAAGCATTCATGTAACTTTAATTACAATATGCAGTTGACCCATGAGTGATGTGAGGGGTTAGGGAAACTGCTAGTCATGCCATCAAAAATTTGTGTTTAACATTTTCTTCCCAAACTTAACTACTGATAGCCTTCTGTTGACCAGAAGATTTACTGATAACATAAACAACTGCTTAACATATATTTTGTATGTTATGTTTATTATATACTGTATTTTTTTACAGAGACAGAAAGAGAGTCAGAGAGAGGGATAGATAGAGACCTGAACAGAGAGAGCTAACAAGCATCAATCATCAGTTTTTTGTTGCAACACCTTAGTTGTTCATTGATTGCTTTCTCATATGTGCCTTGGGTCCAAGCTGGTGAGCTTTGCTCAAACCAGATGAGCCTGCGCTCAAGCTGGCGACCTTGGGGTCTCGAACCTGGGTCCTCCGCATCTCAGTTCGACACTCTAACCACTGTGCCACCTCCTGGTCAGGCTATACTGTATTCTTTTTTTTTTTTTTTTTTTTCATTTTTCATTTTTCTGAAGCTGGAAACGGGGAGAGACAGTCAGACAGACTCCCGCATGCGCCCGACCGGGATCCACCCGGCACGCCCACCAGGGGCGACGCTCTGCCCACCAGGGGGCGATGCTCTGCCCATCCTGGGCGTCGCCATGTTGCGACCAGAGCCACTCTAGCGCCTGAGGCAGAGGCCACAGAGCCATCCCCAGCGCCCGGGCCATCTTTGCTCCAATGGAGCCTTGGCTGCGGGAGGGGAAGAGAGAGACAGAGAGGAAAGCGCGGCGGAGGGGTGGAGAAGCAAATGGGCGCTTCTCCTGTGTGCCCTGGCCGGGAATCGAACCCGGGTCCTCCGCACGCTAGGCCGACGCTCTACCGCTGAGCCAACCGGCCAGGGCTTATACTGTATTCTTACAGTAAATTGAGCTAGAGAAAAATATCATTAAGAAAATCATAAGGAGGAGGAACTCCTTTTACATTACTGTATGGATTTATCAATACCATAAGTTTGTCTATAAGATGAGTCATCTGTCTGTCAGTACCTACAGCAATATCATCTTATATGATACAAAACACTATGTATATTATGTGTATTACACTAAATATCAAAAATAAAAATGTGAGAAAGAAATTCCCATTTATTTACAGGTGTAACAACTTATATACTGATAACAAAGAAGCGGTGTTATAATTACTTCTGATAGACTAGTATAATTGATACAATTACTACTTGGTAGCGCACTTGTGCTCTAATGAATGGTTATACATTTTTATAGTATATGGTATTGTAGTCATATTCATATTACAGTATTGGAAACATTGTTATATTCTTTAAAAAACCACTTACCTGTAAGGACAGGCTGACATTCAGTTTCCCCAATTATGAGAAAGAGAGGCATTAATTACTATATGGTAATGTAATTATTAGAAAAAAAATTTATAAAATGGTTAGAAAACTAGCAAATTATTAATTTAAATTAATATCACTTACCTTATATCTATGTAAGGCTTGGCTGTCCACTTCCATACAAGTCTTGCACATTATTTTCTACACAATAACTACGTAGGCAATGATGATGATGATGCAAAAAGTCTTATATAGTTCTTGCTGTACACTTACTTGGTTTTTATATGAAGACCATCACAGATATAATCAACAGACAGATAAGTTTGTTAACTACATCATGAAGATTATTTACTGTTCATTAACTGGAAGTAGATCATCATAAAAGTCTTCATCTTTGTTGTCTTCACACAGAGTAGACTGGTGATGGAAGGAAGAGGAGGGGTTAGTCTTGCTGTTTCAGGGCTGGCAGAGAGACAGAAGTGGAGAGGTGGAAGGGAAGGCAGGAAAGATAGGCACACTGTCTTGGCACATGTGTAGCTGTACTTGGCAGGATTTTGCTGTTTGATGTTGATTTTCCTCCAGAATGAATAACTTTACAGAAATACTTCATAATCAGCTTCTGAGAAAACAACATTTCCTCCAGAATGAATAACTTTACAGAAATACTTCATAATCAGCTTCTGAGAAAACAAAAATGACTGACCTCTAGCAGGACCTATGTCTTGATATCTGTTTTGAACTTGATTATTTGGGTATTTGAATGGCCTTAATCATAAAGGAGACTTTTAGACAGTAAAGCATTGGTTGAAGTGAAGAGCAAAGATGACATTTTATTATATATATCTATCTAGTTGACAATTACACCTTGAGTCAAGTTGTGGGTCTTTCAGTTACATTTCTGGATGGTATAAACTAATGATTTAGAAGGGTATATGCAAAGTTTAATGTTATTTTTATATAATCAGAAAGAGAGGATGGCATTTATGTTTATGGTTGAGACACTGGGTTGTAGAGAGCAGGAGGAGACTGCGTAGGAGAAAGCACTGGGGTGGTTCTTTCCCTAGAAGGTCAATAAGTGACTGAATGAAGCAAATGACTTCTATGACATGCAATAGTCTTCATTAATTTTTAGAATGGCACAGATAGCAGTACCTTCTACCAGATTTCCTATTAGGCATAGTTGTAAAGGGGTGTACATTTTGGCGAGAGAAAGAATGTAACATGATTATGAGCTAAGCAGACAACAAACTAAAGGAACATGATAGGATTCTTAACATCAAAGGAAGACTAGCCATCTTGTGTCCATTTTGTCAGCATATTAGGAGAGGCAGCATGTGGGTGAAGGTTTTAGTGTCCAAGTTTTGATATTATCTTTGACATGAAGGGTAAAATCATCTTCAGTGGTAGAGCTCAAAGTTTTGGGCTGAGCAGTGTCATCTGATGTGTCATCTCCAGCAGTGGGGTCCTGAGTTGGGAGATCCCATCTGGGATATGGAACTGAGGTGTCTTTTTCAAGAGTGTACCCACTTGAGTTGATGTGGGCTGGTTTGTATGGCTCTGTGGTATTATGAGGCTGAGACTGGAACTTTGGCATTAGACTGTAGTCAGGCCACTAATTTGGCTGAATGGTTTGGGCCCTTTGTCTCATTTTTTGGTTTGTTTGTTGTTGAGCAAGCCAGAGAGGTCTTTGGCTAATAGGGCTTATATTAGCTAAACTTAGTGGCATAAGAGTCTTAGTAGGTGCAATGTGTGGTCCAAAGAATAACTTACTTGGAGGGTTTGGGCCTCTGGATTGCAAACTGATGAGTTTGACAAGCCCTTTAGTAACAAGAACGAAGGACAATAGAATGATGTGTAGCTGTACTTGGCAGGATTTTGCTGTTTGATGTTGATTTTCCTCCAGAATGAATATTTCCATAGATGCATTATCTGGTTTAATCATTATGGGAATGTAGTATTGATTTTATTATATGTAAATATGATTTTTATTTATTAAGTGAAATTTTCAACCTTCCTTTTTGGTAGCCCACACTATCTGTGGTAGGTAATAGCCTTATAGTACTAATTTTAATTTTCAGGTGGGGATTATCAGGAGAACCTGGCATTAATTATTCACCTCTTATAAACTGAATATTCAGAAAGGATTTTGGGGTGGTGGAAGTGTATGCTCCCATATCAACTAAGCAGCTATTGGGGGACATATGTGGTTAAGGGGTCCCAGGACAGTATGCACCTCAATATGGCTTCCAACCTTTAGGTTAGGTAGGGGAAAGATAGGAAATTTATAAAAATAAGAGAGACATTATTAAAGGGCCTCATATATAACAAGCCTTCACATATATGGAGGAGAAACCTATTCTTTTTAAATATAGACAGGAAAGAGCTATAAGAAGATTTCTTTTAAGTTGACATGGGGTGTGAGTTCACTAAGGGGCCTTAAATTAAGAGATGAAGGCTTTTGGGAAGATAGAGATCCATTTAGGGTTTTGGGGTTGTTTTTTTTTTTTGGTTGGAGTTTAATAAAAGATGTTTAAGGAGACCATCATTGTCTGTGAAACAAGAGATCCTCAAGATTTTTACCCTAAGGTGAAAAAAAAACTTTAGATAATGGACCAACAGTTTAAAATGAGTGTGAAGATATGGCCATTTATTGGCCAGAGTATCCATTACTAAGATCACTGCCTGAAATTTGGCTATTTATGTTGACCCTGGATCTCATCCTTTACCAGGAACATACTGGGTAAGGGAGAGAAAGCAGCAGCATTCCACTGAGATCCACTGTGGTTGGTGGCAATGTCTCCTGTACAGACTGTGAACTCCTATTACGGTTTACTCAGTTAATTACAAAGGCTGTTAGGCAGCTGGAGGCTCTGGAGAAAGGGACATCCTGTAGCACCATGACATATGGCAAAAGATGAAGGACAGGGAGCCCACTTCTTCCTACAGGTGGAATATGCCAGAAGCTCCACCTGTATTAAGAAGGGGTCTCAGTAGCTGTGCTGAGCACATAGAGTATTGCCTCCATGATCCAAAGTATAATGGGCAGCTGGGTACAGAATGTCACAGATTCATAGTCTGTGACAGCCTCTGTTTCCAAGAAAGCTTAGTATGTACACAGCAAGCTTTGTTTTCTTTTTTAAATTGAATTTTATTGAGGTGATGCTGGTTAATATAATTATACAGGTTTCAGGTCCCCAATTCTACAATACATCTCTGTCCACCATATTGTTTGTTCACCCCAACCCCTAACTCAAGTCTTTGACCATCATCATTTATCTCACCTTCCCATACACTCTTTCACCTCTACCATGGATCAGCACGGCTTGTAATTGTCCAGGTCCTGAGTGAGAACCATGTGAAATGAAGAAATAAACTCACAGAGAAAAAGAATGGGATTGGGAGGTCTCTTTGCCAAGCCAGTAGCTTACAAGAACAAAGCAAAGCCCGGGTCTGCTTTGTTATATAGTGCAGAGCCATATGCCAATAAGGAAGTCCTTGATACAAAGACACAGAGCTGAAGTATAAAATTATTATTTTTTATTAATTTTAATTGATTGTGTTTACATGGATTCAAGTATCCCACTGAATACAACTCCCTCACCCCCACCCCCATGTCACCCCCCACACCTTCTTCATCCCCCTCCCCTCAACACCCTCTCCCTTCTTTCTAGGATTTGCTGTCTTGCTATCTATATCTCTGTATTATGTATATATAATTTCAAGAATCCCTTTACCTTCTATGATCTCATCCCCTCATTCTTCCTCCCTTTGACTGCTGCCCCTCTGGTCCCTATGATCTTTTTTCTCTGCCTCTATTTTATTCCTCAGTTCACTTTGTTCATTAGATTCTACATATAAGTGAGATATTATGATATTTGTCTTTTTCTGCTTGGCTTATTTCACTTAGCATAATAGTCTCCAGGTCCATCCATGCTGTTGAAAAAGGTTAGATTTCCTTCTTTTTATGGCTGCATAGTATTCTATTGTGTGTATGTATCACAGCTTTTTAATCCACTCATCCATGGGCAAGTGAAATAAGGGACAGGATGAACAAATGTGACTATACCAAGCTTAAAAGTTTTTGCACAGCAAAAGACAATATAAATAAAATAAAAAGACAACCTACACAATGAGAGAACATATTCGCCAAAGTGTCTGATAAAGGGTTAATAACCAAAATTTATAAAGAACTTCTAACATTCAACACTAAGAAGGTAAAAAATCCAATTAAAAAATAGAAAAAGAACTGAACAGATACTTCTCCAAAGAGGACATACAGATGGCTTATAGGCATATGAAAAAAATGTTCAACAAGAATTATCTTAAGGCATAAACAGGAATCCTTTTAAGGCATAAACAGAAATTCCCCACCATGCATAACTGAAATTAACCAATATCAGAACAAAGGGTGAGAGAAAGGGCATGTAAATTGCCTCTAGTAACTTAATCAAACAATCAGAGGTTGTGGGGATGGGACAAATAGAAACACTCAGCTTCATGGCTAACATGGAGGTGTGGGGAAAAGCTTAGCCTTTATCAATTTATGGTAATCAAGCAAGTGAGGTGGGAGGATGGGCAGCAAGGACCTTGTCAGCTTACTGCCAGTCCCCTACACCTCTGTCCTCCAAAAATCTAAACTGCAAGGACCTTGTCAGCTTGCAGTCTCCAATGCACGCCCCCTACCCTCATTGCACTGTTGTCCATAAGTTGTTCTTGTTTTTTTGGGGGGGGGATTTTTTGCTCTATCCCTCCACTACCCTTACCCAACCCCTCTTCCCCATAGCTGTCCGCCTATGAGGTCTGTTTCTACTTTGCCTGGAGATCACCATGCTAAGTGAAATAAACCAGTCAGAGAAAGACAAGTACCATATGATTCTACTCATATGTAAAATCTAATAAGCCAGCAAGTTTTATTTTAATGGTTTATAGTACTGGGCTGTAGAGGCAATATCTTACATCAGAAACCCTTGGACAACTTATGTTCATCTATAGTCTCCAGAATGCATAAGAAGAGGTTGTCATAACCTCAGACACCAACGGGAGTATATGTTATATTAATTTTTATGGATTCTAAGCCTTTTGTTGGAGGGTTTTCCATTTAAGAATTATAAATTGTTAATTTGTAAGTAACAGTTTCAGTGAGATTAAGTAAAAATTATAAATGAGAAATATGTGTTTTCTTTCCATGGTTAAGAACAGGCAAAATTCTGTTGTCAAATAGGGAAACAGTGGGTATAATCAAATTCTTTTTAATTAGGTTTTACATAATAAGCTCCAATACTTGAAGGCCTTGTTTTAACTTAAACTAGGACATATTAATTATTTTAATTGTAGGTCAGTGGGGCCCCATTGTAACCAGCCAGTTTGTAAATGTCAAAGACTTAAATTATTTCAACTTACTATTTACTGTGTTTGAGTACCCATGCCAACTATGAGATAATTTAACACAATGGGTATGAGTATGGAAATTTAGGAAAGCATATTGTTAATGTGACTCATCCATATTTTTGTGTCTATTTTATATTTATTTACTTTCCTGAAATTAGAAGGAGTACAGTTATTAAATTTAATAATTGTTTATGCCTGGGTAACCAAGCATAAACTATAACTTGAGCCCCAGAATTAAGTCTATGAGACTTTATTAATTATTACATTTTATAAAATATTATAGTTAAATTAGAATCTTTATTGTGGAGGCATAAAAGCCAATCAGATGCAGTGGAGTAGGCAGATGCACAGACTCCCAGCTCACACCACCGAAATGGATTATAAACGAATTTATGAACAATCAGCATAAAAAACCAAATCTGGACTACAAGAACAGCTCTCAAAAACCAAGGAGCAAAGAACAAGCCACAACAAACTGGGTAGGGAGCACCTGAATCTCCCCTGCTAACAGGAATGGGGGAGGTGGGGAGGCTGAGAGCCTAGAAGGTATCTCACTCCACAAAAAAGAGCAGTAAATACTGCTCACAGCCACTTGCCTGGTGACCAGGAAACGAGGTGTGTTGAAAGGGCCGGTTTGTCTTCTAAAAAGAAAGGAGGGAGGGAGAGAGAGAGAGAGACAGAGAGAGAGACAGAGACAGAGACGATGAGGGGCAGAGGAATACAGGGGATAACCTGAAAAGCTGACACATTCAGTGCTGGAGGTGGCCATAGCTGGGGGAGGGGCTGATCCTTCCACAAAACAAAATACAAAGTGTTTCCAGGTCACAGATCTCCGGACATCTCTCCAACTCCAATCAGTGCAACAAGACACAGCTGAAAACAAGAAGTGAGGAAGAGGGGCAGTAACTCAGGTCTCCATGGAAAACTGAAATATACCTCCTTCTACTGAAGCTGAGAAAGCAACCCGCCCCCAGAGAGATTAACTGGCAGAAGAGGATTTCGGAGCCTCAGGTTACCACCACATTCCTGGATACAGTTTCAAATAAGCCCCCTGCTGAGATCAGCAAACAAGACAATCACCTGTTAAGAAAACAAACAGGGAGAGACAAGATGGCGCTGGAGTAGGTGGACGTACCAACATCTACCTCCCAGAACCAAAGTGGATTACAAACTAATTTTAAGAAATATCATGTGGAAAAACCAACTTTGGACTAAACTAAGAGGACTCTTCAACCAAGGAACACTGAAAAAGCCACACCAAGACTGGTAAGAAAAGCGGGCTCCCCAGAGTGAACGGCAGCAGGGAGAAAATCGCATGAAGGGAAGTGAGTTTAGCAGAGGGGTAAGGGCCCTGAGCCCCAGGAACAAAGCCCCAGCCTGCAGCCCCAGAGCCCAGAAGAGGCGTAAGGACAGTATTTAGCTGGAAACAAGTCAGGATACTGTTTGTGAGAAAGAGTCTGATTTCTCAGACCCAGGATCCTTCTTAAAAGGACCATGCAGAACATCTCTCTCACAACCACTCACCTGGGGCTCCTGGGGATGGGGAGAGAGGAGAGGACCAGAGTAACAGAAAGAGAGTGTAATCTAGGAGGCACAGGGAGAAACATTTTGGGAGATAGCCACCCTAACCCCGGGGACGAGTCACTCCCCAAAGCTGAAGTGAATATTTCCCCTGGAAACAGCAATATCAGCAAAGGGAAGCAGGAGAGCAGCCAAACAAGCTCCCCCGCAGCATTCAGAGCAGAGTCGCATAGAAGGAGGGAGCTTTTGGGTCTACAGTAGTGAGTCTTAGGGTCTGAGCTGCAACGCCCCCACCCACGCAGCTGAGGGCTTGCCTGGATGGGGAGAAGGGGGTGTGCAAAAGCGGTCAAGCTCAGCTGCTGGTAGCCTGTAATCCAGCCTGCAGGAGAAGGGCGGGAACCCCGGAAAGGGTGGAGACCAGTCCCTGAGCAAGGGCACAGGAGCACAGCCGTGCCTCGCCCGTGCAACCCAGGCTTGCGGTCTGACTTGGAAGCCGACTTTTGGGTGGAGCCAAAAGCCCAGAAGAGGCAGAGTTCCGCTACTGAGCTGAGCTTGGGAACACAGTCCTGCCTGGCAGTAGAGCCAAGGATAGCAGCCGTTCCTCGAGCGGGCTCCTCCTGCAAGGGCAGGGCGAAAGCCTGGAAACAGGCAGAGACCCGCAGCTGAGCAAAGGTGTTCTCCAGTGCCCTCAGGACAGAGCATAACATCACACACG
Source organism: Saccopteryx bilineata (assembly GCF_036850765.1). Classification (NCBI taxonomy): domain Eukaryota; kingdom Metazoa; phylum Chordata; class Mammalia; order Chiroptera; family Emballonuridae; genus Saccopteryx; species Saccopteryx bilineata. The sequence goes on from NC_089493.1 coordinate 98,901,150, forward strand.
GGGGCAAGGCAAAGGCCAAGGCCACCATCGCTTGTGCACCCGAGCGCATGATCATAGCCACTCCCGTGAAGAGAAAATGTGGAGGCAGAGAAATATAACACAAATAAAACAAGAGAAATCCCCAGAAAAGGACCTAGGTGAATCAGATATAACCAAATTACCAGATGCAGAGTTTAAAATAACGATTGTTAGGATGCTCAAAGATATTAGAATAAACATAGATGGCCATTACGAAAACCTAAATAAAGAGATAACAAATAAAAAAAAAGGACATTGAAATAATAAAAAAGAATCAGTCAGAAATGACAAATACAATATCTGAAATAAAGAATACAGTGGAAGAAATTAAAAGCAGGATGGATGAAGCAGAGAATCGAATCAGCGAGTTAGAGGACACGATAAATAAAGGCACAGAAGCAGAGCAGAAAAAAGAAAAGAGACTCAAAAAGTCTGAGGAAACTCTAAGAGAGCTCTGTGACAACATGAAGAAAATAACATCTGCATCATAGGGGTTCCTGAAGAAGAAGAGAAAGAACAAGGGATAGAGACTTTGTTCAAACATATCATAGTGGAAAATTTCTCCCAATTAAGGCAGGAAAACATTTCACATGTTCAGAAAGCACAGAGAACTCCATTAATGAGAAACCCAAAGAAACCAACACCAAGACACATCATAATTAAAATACCAAAGCTAAATGATAAAGAGAAAATATTAAAAGCTGCTAGAGAAAAAAAGACTATCACCTACAAAGGAGCCCCCATAAGGATGACTTCTGACTTCTCAACAGAAACACTTGAGGCCATAAGGGAATGACAAGAAATATTCAAATAATGCAGAACAAGAACCTATAATCAAGACTACTTTATCCAGTAAGGCTATCATTTAAAATTGAAGGAGAAATAAAAAGCTTTACAGACAAAAAAAATCAAACACAAAAAACTGAAGGAATTCACTGCAACCAAACCAAGGCTGCAAGAAGTGCTAAGGGACCTGTTGTAAACAGATCAAAGGAAAAAAAGAATATAGCAAAAAGGAATACAGTTTTAAAGAAAAAAAATGGCAATAAACAATTACATATCAGTAATAACCTTAAATGTTAATGGATTAAATGATCCAATCAAGAGACATAGGGTAGCTGCATGGATAAGAAAACAGGACCCATACATATGCTGTCTATAAGAGACACACCTTAAATTAAAGGATGCACACAGACTGAAGAAAAAAGGATGGAAAAAAATATTTCACGCAAATCGAAATGAAAAAAAAGCTGGGGTAGCAATACTTATATCAGACAAAATAGACTTTAAAAGAAAGACCATAGTTAGAGATAAAGAAAGTCATTACATAATGATAAAGGGAGCAATCCAAAAAGAAGATATAACCATTATAAATATCTATGCACCTAATATAGGAGCACCTAAATATATAAAGCAGACTTTGATGGACTTAAAGGGCAAGATAAAAAGCAATACTATAATAGTAGAGGATTTCAATACCCCATTAACATCATTAGATAGATCCTCAAGAAAGAAAATTAACAAAGAAACAGCAGACTTAAAGGACATATTAGATCAACTCAATTTAATAGATATTTTCAGAACCTTTCACCCTAAAACAGCAGAATATACATTCTTTTCAAGCACTCATGGTAAATTCTTTAGAATAGACCACATGTTAGGGCACAAAAGCAGTCTCAACAAATTTAAGAAGATTGAAATCATATCGAGCACTTTCTCTGATCACAATGGCATTAAACTAGAAATCAATCACAATAGAAAAATTAAAAAACATTCAAACACTTGGAAACTAAATTAAATAACAAATGGGTTAACATTGAGATCAAAGAAGAAATTAAAAAATTCCTAGAAACAAACGATAATGAGCATACATCAACTCAAAATTTATGGGACACAGCAAAAGCAGTCCTGAGAGGGAAGTTTATAGCATTACAGGCATACCTCAAAAAGCTAGAAAAAGCTCAAATAAACAACTTAACCCTGCATCTAAAAGAACTAGAAAAAGAACAGCAAGCAAAGCCCAGAGCTAGTAGAAAAAAGGAAATAATAAAGATCAGAGCAGAAATAAATGACATAGAGGCTAAAGAAACAATACAGAGGATCAATGAAACCAGGAGCTGGTTCTTTGAAAAGGTAAAAAAGATCAATGAACCTTTAACGAGATTCACCAAGAAAAAAAGAGAGAGGACTCAAATAAATATAATCAAAAACGAGAGTAGAGAAATAACAACTGACACATCAGAAATACAAAATATTGTAAGAAAATACTATGAAGAACTGTACGCCAAAAAACTAGACAACCTAGATGAAATGGACAAATTCCTTGAATCATATAATCTTCCAAAAATCAATCTGGAAGAATCAGAAAACCTAAACAGACAAATTACAACAAATGAGATTGAAACAGCTATCAAAAAACTCCCAAAAAAGAAAAGTCCTGGGCCTGATGGCTTCACAAGTGAATTCTACCAAATATTCAAAGAAGAATTAACTCCTATCCTTCTCAAGCTATTTCAAAAAATTCAAGAGGAAGGAAGACTTCCAAATTCCTTTTATGAGGCGAGCATAATTCTGATTCCAAAACCAGGCAGACAACACAAAAAAAAGAAAATTATAGGCCAATATCCCTGATGAACTTAGATGCAAAAATCGTCAACAAAATGTTAGCAAACCAGATCCAGCAATATATGAAAAAAATCATACACCATGATCAAGTGGGATTTATTCTTGGGAGGCAAGGCTGGTACAATATTCGCAAATCAATCAATGTGATTCATCACATAAACAAAAGAAAGGAGAAAAACCACATGATAATTTCAATAGATGCAGAAAAAGCATTTGATAAAGTCCAGCACCCATTCATGATCAAAACTCTCAGCAAAGTGGGAAAACAGGGAACATACCTCAACATGATAAAGGCCATCTATGAAAAACCCACAGCCAACATCGTACTCAATGGGCAAAAATTAAAAGCAATCCCCTTAAGATCAGGAACAAGGCAGGGGTACCCCCTTTCACCACTCTTATTCAACATGGTTCTGGAAGTCGTAGCCACAGCAATCAGACAAGAAAAAGAAATAAAAGGCATCCTAATTGGAAAAGAAGAAGTAAAACTATCATTATTTGCAGATGATATGATATTGTATATAGAAAACCCTAAAGTCTCAGTCAAAAAACTACTAGACCTGATAAATGAATTCGGCAAGGTGGCAGGATATAAAATTAATACTCAGAAATCAGAGGCATTTTTATACACTAATAATGAACTGTCAGAAAGAGAACTCAAGGAATCAATGCCCTTTATTATTGCAACCAAAAAAATAAAGTACCTAGGAATAAATCTAACCAAGGAGATTAAAGATTTGTACTCGGAAAATTATAAAACATTGATAAAAGAAATCAGGGAAGATACGAATAAGTGAAGGCATATACCGTGCTCATGGTTAGGAAGAATAAACATCATTAAAATGTCTATATTACCCAAAGCAATTTATAAATTCAATGCAATACCAATTAAAATACCAATGACTTACTTCAAAGATATAGAACACATATTCCAAAAATTTATATGGAACCAAAAGAGAACACGAATAGCCTCAGCAATCTTGAAAAGGAAGAATAAAGCAGGAGGTATCACACTTCCGGATATCAAGTTATATTATAAGGTCATTGTACTCAAAACAGCATAGTACTGGCATAAGAACAGGCACATAGATCAATGGAACAGAACAGAGAACTCAAAATAAACCCACAGCTCTATGGACAACTGATATTTGACAAAGGAGGTAAGAAAATACAATGGAGTAAAGATAGTCTCTTCAACAAATGGTGTTGGGAAAATTGGACAGCTACCTGCAAAAAAATGAAACTAGACCACCAACTTACACCACTCACAAAAATGAACTCAAAATGGATAAAAGACTTAAATGTAAGCTGTGAATCCATAAGCATCTTAGAAGAAAACATAGGCAGTAAGCTCTCTGACATCTGTCGCAGCAATATATTTGCTGATTTGTCTCCACAGGCAAGTGAAATAAAAGACAGGATAAACAAATGGGACTTTATCAAACTAAAAAGCTTCTGCACAGCTAAAGACAATAAGTACAGAATAAAAAGACAAACTACACAATGGGAGAATATATTTGACATTGCGTCTGATAAGGGGTTAATAATCAAAATTTATAAAGAACTTGCAAAGCTTAATACCAGGAAGACAAACAATCCAATCCAAAAATGGGCAAAAGAAATGAATAGACACTTCTCCAAAGAGGACACACAGATGGCCAGTAGGCATATGAAAAAATGTTCAACTTCATTAATGATTAGAGAAATGCAAATTAAAACCACAATGAGATATCACCTCACACCAGTCAGAATGGCACTCATCAATAAAACAACACAGAGTAAGTGCTGGCGAGGATGTGGAGAAAAGGGAATGCTCCTGCACTGCTGGTGAGAATGCAGACTGGTTCAGCCACTGTTGAAAACAGTATGGAGATTCCTCAAGAAATTAAAAATCGAACTGCCTTTTAACCCAGCTATACCACTGTTAGGAATATACCCCAAGAATACCATAGCACTGTTTGAAAAGAAGAAATGCACCCCCATGTTTATGGCAGCATTGTTCACAATAGCAAAGATCTGGAAACAGCCCAAGTGTCCATCAGAGGACGAGTGGATTAAAAGCTTTGGTATATATATACTATGGAATACTGCTCAGCCATAAGAAATGATGACATAGGATCTTTTACAACAACATGGATGGGCCTTGATAACATTATACGGAGCAAAAGAAGTAATTCAGAAAAAACTAAGAACTATATGATTCCATACATAGGTGGGACATAAAGATGGGATTCAGGGACATGGACAACAGTGTTGGGGTTATAGGGTGGGGGGAGCAGAGGGAGGAGGTTGGGGGAGGGGAAGGGCACAAAGATCATGGCTTTTCAGCATTTGCCATATTGCCCCTTTAATCTATAAACAGACAGCAAATATTTACTTATGGTTTTTCCACTATAAAGACTGCTGTCTTGAGCCTGACCTGTGGTGGCGCAGTGGATAAAGCGTCAACCTGGAAACACTGAGGTTACCGGTTCAAAACCCTGGCTTGCCTGGTCAAGGCACATATGGGAGTTGATGCTTCCTGCTCCTCCCCCTTCTCTCTCTCTCTCTCTCTCTCTCTCCCCCCCTCTAAAAAAATGAATAAATAAAATAAGAAATAAGACTGCTGTCTTAGGGACAAATGCTGATGAACTATTTCAGCAGTTCCTCCTTCTTCAAAGACTTATATCAACATAGAGCTCCATGTTTCATAGGACATGCTCAAGCTCACTCCATGCTCCCTGGAGCTTTAGCACAAGAGAATGCCCTTTTTTTTTCTCTCTCTTTTGTTTCTTTCTTTTTTTTTTTTGGTTGTATTTTTTCTTTTATTTACTTATTTTTTGTATTTTTCTGAAGATGGAAATGGGGAGGCAGTAAGACAGACTCCCGCATGCGCCTGACCAGGATCCACCTGGCATACCTACCAGGGGGGAAGGCTCTGCCCATCTGGGGTGTTGCTCTGTTGCAACCAGAACCATTCTAGCACCTGAGGCAGAGGCAATGAGGCCATCCTTAGTGCCCAGGGTGGCTTTGCCTTGGCTGCGGGAAGGGAAGAGAGAGACAGAGGAAGGAGAGAGGGAGGTGTGGAGAAGTAGAGAGGTGCTGCTGTGTGCCCTGACTGGGAATCAAACCCGGGAATCCTGCACACCAGGCCAATGCTCTACCACTGAGCCAACCAGCCAGGGCCTAGGAATTCCCTTGTTGATCAAGCTACCCAAAAGAAAATTATATGGAGCAACCATGACAGACCGAGCAAGTCAGTCTCATACTATTCATCACCAGAACTCTGCAGCCCAGTGTATACAGTTTCAACTTTCTCGGGATGCAGCACAGCAGATTGGGAAATCCTGTACAAGGGGTCCTATACTGCCCCTTCATTTGGAGTTAACCCTCAAGAACCCCTACCAGGACAACTTTGGCAGATAGATGTTACTCATATACCTTCATTTGGCAAACAGTCGTATGTCCACATTACAGTGGATACATATTCGGGATCTATAGTAACCTCGGTCAGAACAGGAAAGGCTGCCAAGCATGCTATAGCTCTGTATGTATTGTTCTATTATTGGATTTCCTAAACTAGCTAAACTGAAAATGCTCCTGCATATGGAGCAAAAGCATTTACTGTATTTTGTCATGCTTACAATCTTTAAAGTTAAGGTATTATTAAAGTGTACTCAGCAAACACTTTAAGGTCAATTTAAAAAAAATTAAGAGGGGGTAGTCATATCCTGGAACTCTTACAGGTCAACCATATCATGTTTTTTACTTAAAAAAAAATTTTACATTTCTTTGGAATGCTGATGAACAAGAGACACCAAATCTTTTTCGCCTGCAAACTACTACCTTCTTTATTAGATCCAGCTAATAACACTGTTTTGTCTTTTTCCAAATAGCTCCAGATATATTGAAAAGATTTATATAGGCAGACGGGGATCCTCAAACCCCTCAGCGAGATCTTCTGAGCATGGCTTTTAAGATACCTAGAGGCAGATAAAGCCCAATAGAGATCAGGGGAACTACCAGCTTTCAGGATACACCCTTAAAGGCTCCAATGCCCCAAAGGGGTCTCATAGGATGCCATCTGGGTCCTGTTTCAATAGTGGAAAGGAAGGTCATTGAGCTAAAGCCTGCCAGGCTTACATGCCTCTGCTGTGAGGAAACAGGGATACTGGAAGGTAGGCTTCCCCCTTGCTCCTCTAATGGAGGGTTCAGTCTCTTCCAGCCCTGCTCCAGCCACCTATGACCTAACCTTGGCCCAAATGCTGGCATTTGCCACTAAAGGCTGAAGGTGCCCAGGGCCGTCGGCCCCATCTATGACACTGTGGACGAGCCCAGGGTATTTCTTCCAAGAAGCAGGTAAACTGATTTCATTTGCACAAGGGCCACTTAACTATGTTTTGCCTGAATAGTCAGGTTTTTAATTCTTCCCTCAAAGATCTCTGTTGTGGGTGTTGATAGTCCTATTTTCTGCTGCTTTGCTTAATATATAGTGTTTCTTTATCACTCCTACCTCAATGCCCCTCTCATATTTCAGGCTGGGACCTACTCCTAATTTAGAGCTCTCTTTCCTCCTTTTTCCAACTTCTATTATAAATCTACCTTGGCCACCCAGCTGAGTGTATCCCAAGGTTCTCTTTACCATGCCACAGTCGCAGAGCTCCAGGGAAAAGCTACCTGGTCTCATCTCTCCAGGCAGAGGAGAACAGAAGCTCCATATCCACGCATGCTGCAAATGGCTTTTCCTGTCTACCTGAACCATTACCAGCTAGAAGCAGCAGTCATTGGGACTTGGACACAAGCTGCAAAGTATAGAATGGTGACAACAATTCCAGTGCCATGCAGACTTTTCCTGGATGTGGACTTTTCCTGGACTCCTGCTCCCTGTGACAGCTCCTAACAGACTGAACTGTGGTTGGGTTGCATTTCTCAGGTATTTGGCATGGTGATGGGGTCAACTTGGACTTGGTGAACATGTTAAGGACACTACTCTTTTATGGATTCTTGCTGTATTGGCCAAGAATTTGATTAAAGGCTTTTAATCACTTTAAAAAAAAATAGAAGACTGGATAAAGAAGTTGGGGCACATATACACCATGGTATACTATTCAGCTAGAAGAAATGATGACATCGGAGCACTTACAGCAGAATGGTGGAATCTTGATAACATTATGCGGAGTGAAATAAGTGAGTCAGAAAAAAACAAGAAGTGCAGGATTCCATACATTGGTGGGACATAAAAGCGAGACTAAGAGACATGGACAGGAGTATGGTGGTTATGAGGTGTGGGGGGAGGGAAGGAGGGAAAGGGGGAGAGGGAGTGGGAGGGGTACAAAGAAAACTGGAAAGAGGGTGAGGGATGGCAAACTCTCTTTGGGTAATGGGTATGCAACAGAACTAAATGACAAGATAACCTGGAAATGTTTTCTTTGAACATATGTACCCTGATTTATTGATGTCACCCCATTAAAATAAAAATTTATTTATAAAAAAAAAGAAAACAAACAAATCAAGACTTCAAAGTGGACCAAATCCGAAAGTGTATTACAAATAGTAGCTGATGCCAACACAAGATGACCTAAAAATAACACAATTGAAAACTGGAGGCAGACAACACCAAGCATAGACTCAACAGGCTCTATAAACAAAAGACCCAAATACACAGATATAATGAGAAGACAGAGAAGTGCAATCCAAATGAAACCACAAGAGAAACATCCAGGAAATGAACTGAGTGATATGGAAATAACCAAACTTCCAGATACGGAGTTCAAAATAATGATTGTAAAGATGCTTAAAGATCTTAGAACAACAATGGATGGTCATTACGAACAGCTCAATAAAGAAATAGCAAGTACAAAAAAGGATAATGAAATATTAAAAAAGAATAGGTCAGATATGACAAATACAATATCAGAAATGAAGACCACAATGGAAGGAATTAAAAACAGGATAGATAGAGCTGAGCATCTAATCAGCGAGTTGGAAGACAACTGGAATGAAGGCATGAAAGCAGAGAAGAAAAAATAAAAGACACTCAATAAGTCTGAGGAAATACTTAGAGAGCTCTGTGACAACATAAAGAGAAATAACATCTGCATTATAGGGGTTCCTGAAGAAGAAGAGAAAGAACAAGGGATAGAGGTTTTGTTCAATCATATCATAGCTGAAAGCTTCCCTAAATTAATGCAAGAAAAAGTCTCACAAGTTCAGGAAGCACAGAGATCTTCATTGAAGAGAAACCAAAAAAAAAACTTATACTAAGACACATCATAATTAAATACCAAAGCTAAGTGATAAAGAGAAAATATTAAAAGCTGCTAGAGAAAAAAAAGGTTATCACCTTCAAAGGAGACCCCATAAGGATGGCATCAGACTTCTCAACAGAAACACTTGAAGCCAGAAGAGAATGGCAAGAAATATTCAAAGTAATGCAGAACAAGAACCTAAAACCAAGACTACTTTAGCCAGCAAGGCTATCATTTAATATTGAAGGAGAAATAAAAAGCTTTCCAGACAAATAAAAAAACAACTCAAGGAATTCATTACAACCAAACTAATGCTGCAGGAAATATTAAGGGACATGGTGTAAATAGATCAAAGTGGGAAAAGAATATAGCAAAAGAGGAATACAGCTTTAAAGAATAAAATGACAATAAACAACTACATATCAATAAAAACCTTAAATTTAAATGGATTAAATGATCAAATCAAAAGACATAGAGTAGCTGCATGGATAAGAAAACAGTACCCGTACATATGCTGTCTACAGACACACCTTAAACCAAAAGATGCACATAGACTGAAGGTAAAAGGATGGAAAAAAACATTTCATGCAAATGGAAATGAAAAAAAAGCTGGGGTAGCAATACTTATATCAGACAAAATGGACTTTTAAACAAAGAATATAGTAAGAGATAAAGAAGGTCACTACATAATGATAAAAGGAGCAATCCAACAGAAAGATATAACTATTATAAATATCTATGCACCTAATATAGGAGCACCTAAATATCATATATAAAGCAGATTTTGATGGATATAAAGGGCAGGATCAACAGCAATACTATAATAGTAGGGGATTTCTTCAATACCCCACTAACATCACTAGATAGATCCTCAAGAAAGAAAATTAACATAGAAAAAGAAGACTTAAAGGACAAACTAGATCAACTCAATTTAATAGATATCTTCAGAACCTTTCACACTAAAGCAGCAGAATATACATTCCTTTCAGGTGCTCATGGTACATTCTCTAGGATAGACCACATGATAGGGCACATAAGTGGTCTCAACCAATTTAAGAAAATTGAAATTATATCAAGCACTTTCTCTGATCACAATGGCATGAAACTAGAAATCAACCACAACAGAAAAGCTCAAAAATTCTCGAACACATGGAAACTAAATAGTAGGTTGTTAAGTAATGAATGGATTAAGAATGAGATCTAAGAAGAAATAAAAAAAATTCCTAGAAACAAATGATGATGAGCATACAACAACTCAAAATTTATGGGACACAGAGAAAGCAGTACTGAGAAGGAAGTTCATAACACTACAGGCACACTTTAAGAAGCTAAAAGCTTAAATAAACAACTTAAGCCTGCATCTAAAAGAACTAGAAAAAAACAGCAAGTAAAGCCCAAATGTAGTAGAAGGAAAGAAATAAGTGACATAGAGGCTAAAGAAACAATACAGAGAATCAATGAAAATACGAGCTGGTTCTTTGAAAAGGTAAACAAGATCGATGAACGTTAAAATAGACTCACCAAGAAAAAAAGAGAGAGGACTCAAAAAAAATTAGAAATGAGAGTGGAGAAATAACAACTGACACAAAGAAGTACAAAATATTGTAAGAAAGTACTATGAAGAACTGTATGCCAAAAAACTATAGAACCTAGATGAAATGGACAAATTCCTTGAAACAGAATCTTCCAAAAATCAATCTGGAAGAATCAGAAAACCTAAACAGTCCAAATGAGATCAAAATAGTTATCAAAAAACTCCCAACAAAGAAAAGTCCTGGGCAGATGGCTTCACAAGTGAATTCTGCCAAATATTTAAAGAAGAACTAACTCCTATCCTTCTCAAGCTATTTCAAAAAATCCAAGAGGAAGGAAGACTTCCAAGCCCCTTTTATGAGGCAAGTATAATTCTGATTCCAAAACCAGGCAAAAGACAACACAAAGAAAGAAAATTATAGGCCAATATCCCTGATGAATATAAATGTTAAAATCCTCAACAAAATATTAGCAAACTGCTTCCAACAATATATGAAAAAAATCATACACCATGATCAATTGGGATTTATTCTGGGGAGGCAAGACTGGTACAATATTTGCAAATCAATCAATGTGATTCATCACATAAACAAAAGGAAGGAGGAAAACTACATGATAATTTCAATAGATGCAAAAAAAGCATTTGATAAAATCCAGCACCCATTCATTATCAAAACTCTCAGCAAAGTGGGAAAACAGGGAACATACCTCAACATGATAAAAGCCATCTATGACAAACCCACAGCCAACATCATACTCAATGGGAAAAAATGAAAAGCAGTCCCCTTAAGATCAGGAACAAGGCAGGGGTACTCCCTTTCACCACTCTTATTCAACATAGTTCTGGAAGTCCTAGCCACAGCAAACAGACAAGAAGAAGAAGTAAAAGGCATTCAAGTTGGAAAAGAAGAAGTAAAACTATCATTATTTGCAGATGATATGATATTGTATATAGAAAACCCTAAAGTTTCAGTCAAAAAAACTAATGGACCTGAAAAATGAATTCAGCAAAGTGGCAGTATATAAAATTAATACTCATAAATCAAAGGCATTTTTATACATAACAATGAACAGTCAGAAAGAGAAATTAAGGAAACAATCCCTTTCACTATACAACCAAAAAAATGAAGTACCTAGGAGTACATTTAACCAAGGAGACTAAAGACCTGTACTTGGAAAATTATAAAGCATTGATAAAAGAAATCAAGGAAGATACAAAATAGTGGAAGCATATACCATGCTCATGGTTAGGAAGAATAAACATCATTAAAATGTCTATGTTACCCAAAGCAATTTGTAATTTCAATGCAATACCAATTAAAATACCAGTGACATTCTTTAAAGATATAGATCACATAATCCAAAAATTTATATGGAACCAAAAGAGAACATGAATAGCCTCAGCAATTTTAAAAAAGAAGAATAAAGTGGAAGGTATCACACTTCCTGATATCAAGCTATACTACAATGCCATTGTACTCAAAACAGCCTGGTAGTGGCATAAGAACAGGTACATAGATCAATGGAACAGAAAGGAGAACCCAGAAATAAACCCACAGCTCTATAGTCAACTGATATTTGACAAAGGAGGTAAGGGCATATAACGGAGTAAAGACAGCCTCTTTAATAACTGGTGTTGGAAAAATTGGACAGCTACCTGCAAAAAAACGAAACTAGACCACCAACTTACACCATTTACAAAAATAAACTCAAAATGGATAAAAGACTTAAATGTAAGCCATGAATCCATAAGCATCTTAGGAGAAAACATAGGCAGTAAGGTCTCCAACATCTCTCGCAGCGATATATTTGCTGATTTATCTCCACGGGCAAGTAAAATAAAAGACAGGATAAACAAATGGGACTATATCAAACTAAAAAGCTTTTGCCCAGCCAAAGACAATAAGAACAGAATAAAAAGACAAATTACATAATGGGAGAACATATTTGACAGTACATATCATAAGGGGTTAATAACAAAAATTTTATAAAGAACTTGTAAATCTCAACACCAGAAAGACAAACAATCCAATCAAAAAATGGGCAAAAGAAATGAATAGACACTTTTCCAAAGAGGACATACAGATGGCCAATAGGCATATGAAAAAAATGCTCAACATCACTAATCATTAGAGAAATGCAAATTAAAACCACAATGAGATATCACCTCACAGCAGTCAGAATGATACTCATCAACAAAACAACACAGAATAAGTGCTGGCGAGGATGTGGAGAAAAGGGAACCCTTCTGTGCTGCTGGTGGGAATGCAGACTGGTGCAGCCTCTGTGGAAAACAGTATGGAGATTCCTCAAAAAATTGAAAATCGAACTGTCTTTTGACCCAGCTATCCTGCTTTTAGGAATATACCCCAAAAACACTATAGAACTGTTCCAGAAGGAGAAATGCACCCCCATGTTTATGGCAGCACTGTTCACAATAGCAAAGATATGGAAACAGCCCAAGTGTCCGTCAGAGAACGAGTGGATTAAAAGCTATGTACTATGGAATACTACTCAGCCATAAGAAATGATGACATCGGATCATTTACAACAACAGGGATGGAACTTGATAACATTATACGGAGTGAAATAAGTAAGTCAGAAAAAACTAAGAACTGTATGAACCCATACATAGATGGGACATAAAAATGAGACTCAGAGACATGGACAAGAATGTGATGGTAACAGGGGTTGGGGTGGGGGTTGAGGAGGGGGCAAGGATGGAGAGAGAGGGGGTTGGGGGAGGGAGGGACACAAAGAAAACCAAATAGAAGGTGATGGAAGACAATTTGACTTTGGGTTTGGGGTATGCAGCATAATCAAATGTCAAAATAATCTGGAGATGTTTTCTCAGAACATATGTACCCTGATTTATCAGTGTCACTGCATTAAAATTAATAAAAATAAGATTTAAAAAAAAGCCAGAGTCCTTTTTAATTTTTTGTTATTTAAATTTTTTAAGTAAATCTTGGATTCCTAATTAGATGAAATTATAAATCTTTGTTTATATATATCTATATATATTATAGATATATCATATACCATCTACTATATTTGTTATATATATTATATATTATGTAGCATATATATAATTTATATATTTACCTATTATTTTTCTCCCTCTATATCTAGTTTTTTTTTTAAATTTTTTATTCTCTTTTCTGTGTTTGCCACCTTAAGCCAGATTTTTACTCTCTATTTTTGTCATGACCCCATAGTACAGACTGTCTAGATGGCAACAGGAAAAGGTTGGGGGGGGAGATTGGGAAAGGGGTCAGGAAGACACCTTGTAGCCAGTGGTCTGTCTTTCTAAGGCTTCTTAATCTATCTCCCAGGGACTGTGGTTTATATTTAGACGGCTTTTGCAGTCTTTCCTGGGACAGCACAGTTAGCCCCCTTGTCCAAAGTATCAGTCCTATTTTCATTGTCCTTTTCATCAAACTTTTAGAACAGCTTGTATTTTTAGGTGGGTAAAATTTCTAGTTTTTGTTTTAGTATCCTGTTTGCCTGTAACTGGTTTTACCCATTGGGTGTTTTCCAGATAAATACCTGGCAGTCTATTATGGGCCTGTTTACAGGTATCTGCCTCTGGTTTCAGGGCATCCCATTTGACTGGGAGAGGTTGGAATTGGCACTAATCCCAGGAGAGTAGTGGTGACTCTTATTCTAGAGAGGACTGTTACACCTTTTGATCTCAGCGATAAACTCTTTGCCTGACAATAGGCACTGTAGCAGTGCTCGGCACATTGGCTTGGAATTTTATATTCATCTGGTAGCTTAGAGACCTCTTCTGGTGTCCTAAGGGGATTGAGGATAAAATGTTCTTTTCTCTTTTTCTGCTTCATAAGATTTTCAACCATTGGTCTACATGGCTTGTGCCCCAAGAGCCTGCTGGGTCTGAGGATTGGGAATGACAGACAGAAGGTAAGCAATAGTACAGGAGACACTAGCCCAGAAACCAAGATTGTTCCGAAGGAGCCATAGCAAATTCTGGTTAGGCAGTGGTTTGTAGGTGATCTGTGGGGTGTCTCTAACTGCTCCCTTTGTAAGCAATACAAACTAAGATTTAACTTATCTATTCATGTCATTTACTAGCGGCTGTGGTATAAAACTTTGTGTTCATTTTGTATTGCCTCTACAGTAAAAAGCATTAAGATCTACTCAACTCTGTAATCACTCAATTTATCATTGTAGTATAGTCATGTATGTTTAAAATACCTCATGCTATGTGTGAGACATTTAGATAACATGTATAAATATTTTCAGATAAAATGTTTGAAAAATTGTCTAATAAATACAGAAATATTTCATTTCATAAAAATGTTATATAAAATAATTATATTTGGAAGTATCCGTGGAGTTTTTAAGGTAATATACTAATACCCTAAACTTTATTGAACATGCAAGCAGCTTTTTAGTTTCTTAATTTTTGATTCTATCATACCTATTTTATTTTTCAATCTATATTAACAGTTACATCTTGTGTTTTTTACTGTCATTTTTTGTTTTTTTTTTTACCCAATTTGTCTTTGTCTATTTTCACCTTCTATTTCTTTTTTACTGTATACATTTGTTATTTCTCTTTTCTTTTTGTTGAATTTATTGGGGTGACACTGGTTACAAAATTACACAGGTTTCAGGTGCCCAATTCTACAACACATCATCTGTACACTGTATTGTGTGTTAACCTCCCCAATTCAAGTCTCTGTTTATCACCTTTATTTTCCTGTACCCTCCTCCACCTCCTTCACCACCACAGCCACCTGTCCTCGCACAGGCAATCAACACGAATTTCCATGTCCATGAGTTTTTTTTTCTTGATCTTTTATCATAATTAATTTTCTTTAACTAACTATTCATAATAAAAAGTTAAAAATTTACTTTAAATATTCCATATTCAAGATAAACCTTAATTTTTTTTTATTTGGTGTCATTTGTTCACTGAGCAGTCTCCAGAATCTTCACTGAAGTTTCTTATTTTGTGTGTTCTTTTTTTTTTTATAAATAAATTTTTATTAATGTTGATGGGATGACATCAATAAATCAGGGTACATATATTCAAAGAAAATATGTCCAGGTTATCTTGTCATTCAATTATGTTGCATACCCATCACCCAAAGTCAGATTGTCCTCCATCATCCTCTATCTAGTTTTCTTTGTGCCCCTCCCCTTCCCCCTTCTCCTCTCCCTCATTTCCTCCCATGCCACCCCCAACCCCCGTAACCACCACACTCTTGTCCTTGTCTCTTAGTCTCGTTTTTATGTCCCACCAATGTATGGAATCATGTAGTTCTTGATTTTTTCTGATTTACTTATTTCACTCCATATAATGTTATCAAGATCCAACCATTTTGTTGTAAATGATCTGATGTCATCATTTCTTATGGCTGAGTAATATTCCATAGTGTATATGTGCCACCTCTTCTTTATCCAGTCTTCTATTGAAGGGACTTTTGGTTGTTTCCATGTCTTGGCCACTGTGAACAATGCTGCAATGAACATGAGGCTACATGTGTCTTTACATATCAATGTTTCTGACTTTTGGGTGTATATACCCAGTAGAGGGATTGCTGGGTCACATGGTAGTTATATTTTTAAGTTTTTGAGGAACCACCATACTTTCTTCCATAATGGTTGTACTACTTTACAGTCCCACCAACAGTGAATGAGGGTTCCTTTTTCTCCACAGCCTCTCCAGCATTTGCTATTACCTGTCTTGTTGATAATAGCTAGTCTAACAGGTGTGAGGTGGTATCTCATTGCAGTTTTGATTTGCATTTCTCTAATAACTAATGATGATGAGCATCTTTTCATATATCTGTTGGCCATTTGTATTTCTTCCTGGGAGCAGTGTCTGTTCATGTCCTCTTCCCATTTTTTTATTGGATTGTTTGTTTGTTTGTTATTGAGTTTTATGAGTTCTTTGTAAATTTTGGTAATCAGGCCCTTATCTAAGCTGTTGTTTGAAAATATCATTTCCCATTTAGTTGGCTGTCTGTTTATTTTGTTGTCAGTTTCTCTTGCTTAGCAAAAACTTCTTAGTATGATGTAGTCCCATTCATTTATCTTTGCCTTCACTTCTCTTGCCTTTGGAGCCAAATTCATAAAATTCTCTTTAAAATCCAGGTCCATGAGTTTAGTACCTATGTTTTATTCTATGTATTTTTTTATTTCAGGTCTTATGTTTAGATCTTTGATCCATTTTGAATTAATTTTAGTTCAAGGGGACAAGCTATAGTCGAGTTTCATTCTTTTGCATGTGGCTTTCCAGTTTTCCCAGCACCATTTGTTGAAGAGGCTTTCTTTTCTACATTATGTGTTGTTGGCCCCTTTATCAAAAATTATTTCACCATATATGTGTGGTTTTATTTCTGGACTTTCTTTTCTGTTCCATTGCTCTGAGTTGCTTTTTTTCTGCCAATATCATGCTTTTTTGATTGTCTTGGCCCTATAATATAGTTTGAAGTCAGGTATTATAATGCCCCCAGCTTCTTTCTTTTTCCTTAAGTTTGCTTTGGCTATACGGGGTTTTTTATATTCCCATATAAATCTGATGATTTTTTGTTCCATTTCTTTAAAGAATGTCATAGGGATTTTGATGGGAATTGCATTAAATTTATAAATTGCTTTGGGTAATATGGTCATTTTGATTATATTTATTCTTCGTATCCAAGAACAAGGAATATTTTTCCATCTCATTGTATCTTTTTTGATTTCCCTTAAAAATGCTTTGTAGTTTTCATTATATAGATACTTTACATTCTTTCTTATGTTTATTCCTAGGTATTTTACTTTTTTTGTTGCAATCGTGAAGGGGATTATTTTTTTGAGTTCGTTTTCTAATATTTCATTGTTGGCATATAGAAAGGCTATGGACTTTTGTATGTTAATTTTGTATCCTGCAACCTTACTGTATTGGTTAACTGTTTCTAGTAATCTTTTTGTGGAGTCTTTGAAGTTTTTGATGTATAGGATCATATCATCTGCAAAAAGTGATACCTTTACTTCTTCTTTTCCAATATGGATGCCTTTTATTTCTTTTCTTGTCTAATTGCTCTGGCCAGAACTTCTAGCACCACATTAAATAAGAGTGGAGAGAGTGGACAACCCTGTCTTGTTCCTGATTTAAGGTGGAAAGTCCTAGTTTTGTGCCATTTAATATGATTTTGGCTGATGGTTTATCATATATGGCCTGTATCATATTGAGATATTTTTCTTCTATACCCATTTTATTGAGTGTCTTAAACATAAAGTTGTGTTGTATTTTATCAAATGCCTTTTCTGCATCTATTTTTTTATTTTTATTTTATTTATTCATTTTAGAAAAGAGAGAGAGAGGGAGAGAGAAGAGAGAGATAGAGAGAGAAGGGGGGAGGAACAGGAAGCATCAATTCCCATATGTGCCTTTACCAGGCAAGCCCAGCGACCTCAGCATTTTCAGGTCGACGCTTTATCCACTACACCACCACAGGTTAGGCCTTTTTCTGCACCTATTGATAAGATCATGTGGTTTTTGTTCTTTGTTTTGTTGATATGGTGTATTACATTAACCATTTTACATATGTTGAACTATCCTTGAGATACTGGGATGAATTCCACTTGATCATGATGTATTATTTTTTTAATATGTTGTTGTATTTGATTTGTCAGTATTTTGTTTAGTATTTTAGCATCTGTATTCATTAGAGATATTGGTCTGTAGTTTTCTTTTTTTTTGTGCCGTCCTTGCCAGGTTTCTGTATGAGGGTTATGTTGACCTCATAAAATGTGTTTGGAAGTATTGCTTCTTCTTCAATTTTTTGGAAGACTTTGAGTAGAATAGGAACCAAGTCTTCTTTGAATGTTTGATAGAATTCACTAGTATGACTGTCTGGGCTTGGACTTTTATTTTTGGGGAGGTTTTTAATAGTTTTTTTCTATTTCCTCCCTGCTGATTGATCTGTTTAGGCTTTCTGCTTCTTCATGACTAAGTCTAGGATGGTTGTATTTTTCTAGAAATTTATCCATTTCTTCTAGATTGTTGAATTTGGTGGCATATAGTTTTTTTTGTAGTATTCTATAATAATTCTTTGTATATCAATGATGTCTGTGGTGATTTCTTCTCTTTCATTTTGGATTTTGTTTATATGAGTCTTTTCACTTTTTTCCTTGGTGAATCTTGCCAAGGGTTTGTCAATTTTGTTGATCTTTTCAAAGATCCAGCTCCTTGTTTTATTAATTTTTCTATAGTTTTTCTGTTCTCTATTTCATTTATTTCTGCTCTGATTTTTCTTATTTCCTTTCTTTGGCTGGTTTTGGGTTATCTTTGTTTTTCTTTTTCTAGTTCCTTAGGTGTGAAGTTAAGTGGTTCACTTGAGTTCTCTCTTGTTTGTTCATATAGGCCTGAAGTGATATGAATTTCCCTCTTATTACTGTTTTTATTGCACCCCAGACATTCTGATATGTCTTATTGTCAATTTCATTTGTCTGTATATATCTTTTGATCTCTGCACTTATATCTTCTTTGACCCATTCATTTTTTAAAAGTGTGTTGTTTACTTTCCACATTTTTGTGGGTTTTTCCTCCTCTTTTTTGCAGTTGAGTTCTAGTTTCAAGTCTATATGATCAGAAAATATGCTTGGAACAATTTCAATTTTTCTGAATTTGCTGATGTTATTTTTGTGGCCCAACATCTGGTCAATTCTTGAGAATGTTCCATGTACACTAGAGAAAAATGTATACTCTGTTGCTTTGGGATGAAGTGTCCTGTAGATGTCTATCATATCCAGGTGCTCTAGTGTTTCGTCTAAGGCCAATATATCTTTATTGACTCTCTGTTTGGATGCCCGATCTAGAGCCATCAGTGGTGCATTGATGTCCCCAAGTATGATAGTATTTTTGTCAGTTTTTGTTTTGAGGTCAATATGTAGCTGTCTTATATATTTTGGTGCTCCTTGGTTTGGTGCATATATATTAAGAATTGTTATGTCTTCTTGATTCAGTGTCCCCTTAATCATTATAGAATGACCATTTTTGTCTTTGAGTACTTTTTCTGTCTTGTAGTCAGCATTATTAGATACTAGTATTGCTACACCTGCTTTTTGTTTGGATGTTATTTGCTTGGAGTATTGTTTTCCAGCCTTTCACTTTGAATTTGTTTTTATCCTTGTTGCTTAGATGTGCTTCTTGTAGGCAGCATATAGTTGGATTTTCTTTTTTAATCCATTCTGCTACTCTGTGTCTTTTTATTTGTGAGTTTAATCCATTTACATTTAGTGTAATTATTGACACTTGTGGGTTCCTTATTGCCATTTTATAAATTGCTTTCTGTTAGTTTTGTATCTTGTTTGATTCTTCTCTTTTGTTTTTTTATCATTTGTTTCTGTTTGTTTGTATTCCATACTTCTTACCTCTGTTGCTACCTTTTATAAGTCATGTGCTTCTGTGGTGGCTTTTTCAAGGGTGGTTACCATTAAGTAATGAAAAGGGTACCTACTGTATTCATTGTAGTACCCTATCTTATGAGTGTTTCTGCACTTCGTTGTCCTTTGCTACTGTTAATCTCTGTCCTCTCCCCCTTTTCTTTGCTTTTGTTGTCACAGTTTAAATTTGATTTTATTGTTTTCTTGGTGGAGCTTTTACTTGTGGTTTTGTTTTGTTTTGTTCTTTGAATCTGGTTAAAAAACTTCCTTTAGTATTTCCCAGAGTGGGGGTTTTCTGATGATAAATTCCCTCATTTTTTCTGTATTTGTAAATGTTTTATTTCTCCTTTGTACTTGAAGGATATCTTTGATGGGTATAGTATTCTTGGCTGAAAGTTCCTCTCTTTCAGGGCTTTAAATATTGGGGTCCACTCTCTTCTAGCTTGTAGAGTTTCTGCTGAAAAATCTGATGACAATTTAATAGGCCTTCCTTTATATGTTGTATTCTTCTTTTCCCTGGCTACTTTAAGAATTTTTTCTTTGTCGTTGGTTTGTGCCATTTTTTTTTTTTTTTTTTGTATTTTTCTGAAGCTGGAAACGGGGAGAGACAGTCAGACAGAATCCCGCATGCGCCCAACCGGGATCCACCTGGCACGCCCACCAGGGGCGACGCTCTGCCCACCAGGGGGCGATGCTCTGCCCCTCTGGGGTGTCGCTCCGCCGCAACCAGAGCCACTCTAGCGCCTGGGGCAGAGGCCAAGGAGCCATCCCCAGTGCCCGGGCCATCTTTGTTCCAATGGAGCCTTGGCTGTGGGAGGGGAAGAGAGAGACAGAGAGGAAGGAGGGGCGCGGGGTGGAGAAGCAAATGGGCGCTTCTCCTATGTGCCCTGACCGGGAATCGGACCCGGGTCCCCCACACGCCAGGCCGACGCTCTACCGCTGAGCCAACCGGCCAGGGCTGTGCCATTTTTATTATGATGTGCCTTGGAGTAGGTTCGTTGTGGTTAAAAAAACTCGGTGTTCTGTTTGCTTCTTAAATTTGAGGCTTTAGTTTTTTCCACAGGCTTGGGAAGTTCTCATTTATTATTTGTTTAAATATATTCTCCATTCCATTTTCTCTCTCTTCTCCCTCTGATATACCTATTTTTTTAATGTTATTATTTTTCATGGAGTCAGACAATTCCTGTAGGACTTTCTCATTTTTTTTTTCATTTTTTAGTCTCTCTCTTCTTCTCTTTCTTGTGCCTGAAGTTGCTTGTCCTCTTTGTAACTAAGCCTACCTTCTATCTGGCCTGTTCTATTAGCTAAGCTTGTTACTTCATTTTTCAGTTCATGAATTAAGTTTTTCATTTCTGTTTGATTTGTTTGTATAGTTTCAATTTCCTTGCTAATATATTCTTTGTGTTAGTTGAGTTGTTTTCTGAGCTCCCTATATTGCCTTTCTGTGTTTTCTTGTATATCTCTGAGTATTTTTAGGATTTCTGTTTTAAATTCTCTGTCATTTAGCTCCAAGGTTTCCAATATATTAAATTTTTTCTCCATAGATTTTTCCACATCTATCTGTGCTACTTCTCTATCTTTTGTATCCATATTTGATTTCCTTTTTCTTAATGGCATCTGAGGGTGGTCTTGTTGATATCACTAGTGAGAATTAATAAAGTATAAAAAGTATAAAAATTGAAAAAAAATTGTAAAAAAACCACACAAAAAAACAGTAATAATTTATTATTTCACCCTATTTTCTTTCTTCTCTTCCCCTCCTCTCCCCTCTTTCTTAGGAAAATATCGTGATGAACTATGAATTATATTATGCTAAATGGAACAAAAACTGCCTATAACAGAGGGCCTGAGTTGGGGGGAAGTGTTTATGGGGCAAAAAAGGAAGTAGGGATGCACAAAATGCAAATAAGTAAAAAAATTTGGGTCAAGTATAAAATGATTTGCTTGTAAGTGATGGTTGACTAAGAGATATAATGAGAGGGATAAGAGGGAAACAGGAAAAAGGAAAAAAAAACTATTGTATTAAGTGGAGCAAAGACTAAATAAAATGGAGATCCTGGGTTAGGAGGAATGCTAAAGAGTTAAAAAGTGAAGTAAAAAGCACCCAAAATGCCACACACACAAAAAAAATCTTGAGTCCCAAATTAAATAACTTGTTCGTGATTGAGGATTGAATGAGAGGAAATGTAAAAGGAGAAAAGAGAAAACCAATAGAAAGGGAGAAATAAGAAAAAGTGGAAAAGGAAAGGAAGAATAAAGAAAAAAAAACAAAAAGAGAGAGAGAGAGAGAGTTAAGGGTTTTAGAGTATAACCCTCAAGGAGAGTAAGGAAGAAGAAAAGAAATAAAATGTAACACTTATGGGTAGTGTAGTTCAAGAAGAGGAAAGAATAAGATGAGCAGAGAATGAAAGGACCAAGGTGGAGGAAATAGAAATAACAATAACAATAAAGGCAAGAAAATGAAAGAAACAGAAAAATAGTGGAACAAGTTATAAAGTCTGTGGATTTTTCTTGATTTTGAGAGGTTAACTTCTTCTTCCTTTTTCTTTCCTCTCCCTCTTCCTGGCCCATGATTCTGTACCCCTGGCTCTGCCCCTGTGGCACGCTTATATAGGGATTTGCAGTTGCTGAGACTCTACGGCAATGTCATATATTTGGCTCCAGTCTCGTTGGTAGTCAAGGCTTGTTAGCGTTTGCATGCTCCGACAATGAAAGAGTTCCTTTTCCCAGAGTCTCTCTCTTAGTCTCTCCTTCCTGAATTAGCAGTCTGATGATCCAGCTATGAGGCTGCCTGGGGAGTAAGAGGCTCAAAGAGCTGGCACATCCCCACTATATCCCCACTCAATTCAGGGCTCTGGGTAAGGCTTTGGCAGTCAGAGCCGCAAGTGTAATCAGGCAGGGGTGGGAGCCAATTGCTCTCAAGGTGACTTTCTATGAACCTCCAGGCCTATTCAGCACACCTAGCACTCTGTGGGACCACTCTCCCCAGGCTTTCGACACTTTGTAACCTGTTTTGGCTGGGAAGAAGATGCCCTAGTCACTGCCTGCAGTACAGGAGGTCTTAACATCTGCCAAGTCCCTCTTTTTAGGATGTATCCCTGAGTATGAATGCTCTTCCAATTAGAAGTTTCCCCCACCCCTTTAGCAAGAGGCACTAAAAATATCATGCCTCTTGTCTTGGGTTGCTGAACTGAGAGATACCTTGTCAATTAGAGCTGTGTAGGTCAGTTGGGAGGTGAGCAGACTGTGGGTTAAGCTAATTTCAGCGATTGGATCTGCCTATCTGCTCCAGAAAGGACTGCAAGCTGCCCACGCACCCCTCCCCCGATGCTTGATTGTTAGCTTGAATGGCTGGGTGAGGTGCCCCGCCCACCTAGAGAAGCTCGGGTGTAGGGAAGTTTGCTTTGTCACACTCACTGCACACCGCTGGCAGCTCGTGTGGGCGGTTGCTCCAGGCGAGCACAGGCGGCTGGGTTGCTGGGTTGCTCAAAGCACACGGGCAGCTGGGTTGCTTGTGGCACGCAGGCGGTTGCTCATGTGGGCTGATTCATCACAGGCACACTCTTTCCTCAGCTTGAACGAACGTCCCTGCCGCAGCCTAACTACCTCCACACCCTTGGCTCCCACCGACTCTCAGTTCCAAGTGAAGCAACCTTTGCTCAGGTTAGTGAGGAAAGCAGCGTGTTTCTTTGTCCGACTTATTTCCTTCAGGGTTGATTAAATATTTAGTCAATTTTTAACTCGATCCTACCTTTGCCTTCAGTGTGTGGAACTTCCATAAGCTCCAAGGATAGATTTTTCTGTCTCTGGTTGATGAACTTGTTGAAATTTTGGGGGAGATTTGTCAGTTGTGCTCCTCACAGCACCATTTTTCTGACCTTGTATGTTCTTTGATATATATTTTCACTGTGGGTCTGTATTCCTCAATGAAACAATCTACTGAGCTTGTCCTTGTGCAAGTAAAATTTCCATTTCATTATAAAATGCATAGAATTCATGGTCAAGTCAATAGACAATTATAGAGAATATTTTACAGTGGTATAGTCTCTCAGATATAAAAGTATGAGTAAAATGCCAACTTTTTGGTAATTATGAGGATGCATAATATTATAATTTATTCCCAAAATTATGAAGAATTTTATCTCTGTCTCCCTACAGTTGTGACAGTGACAGCTATTAACTTCCTTTTTAACAATCAGTTAATTTCTAAAATTGAATTTGTGACCTTTGAGTCGTGACAGACAATCACAACAAATGCATACACACATATATAAAATCATGGACTGAACTTGATATTTGATTTGATTTTTCTTAAGGAAATAGGCTTCACTTTAGCATCTGGGTTTTATGAAAGTTGAAGAATAAAGAAGATATTCATGTACAGTTTTTAGTGTATGTTCTTATTTGTATAAAATCACAATATTATTTTTGCATTGTTGCCAATTTTATTATTGTTGGAGTTAATACTCTTTAAAGGACCAAGTTATATTTTTCCATAGAAAGCACTTAGCACAGGTTCTAACACATAATACTCTTTCTAAATGAATACATAAATGCATAAATAAGTTAATATATTTAGAAATATATTATTGACTCTGATAAGCAATCAGAGCCACACTTCAGTACAAGTTCAAGACTAAATGTGACATTGATTAAGTTACTTTAATTTTTAATAACTAGTTTCTTCTGCTAAATAGGTGTGAAAGTAATAGTTTACAGTTGTTTTGAGGATTATTTGCAAAATTTTATATTAAAATTATTATTAAAATGGCTGGTATACAGTAAACTTCAGAAACTATTAACCTTATTTGAAGGCAATTATATTAAGAATATAATATCATTTCTCCCTTTTCACATTGGTCATTAAATAGTAGAAATAATTCATTCCTTCAACATAAATTAGCACATCAAAAAAGTGAGTAACTTGGATTCAAACTCACATCTATTTGACCCTAGAGCTAGTAGTCTTTAACAACCATAAAAAAATTAACATAGAAAGAATAAAACAAACAAAGCAAATAGAAAAAGATTATGACTAACCCTAAAACTAATAGTCTTTAACAACCATGAAAAAATTAACATAGAAAGAATAAAACAAGCAAAGCAAATAGAAAAAGAGAAAGACTGACAGAAACACTTAGCTATGACATGCTATTGTTTTAAACTTATTCTCTCATTTCTTACATGAACTGAGAAAGTTAGTAACAGCTATGTATCCTGGAAGAGTGTGCTAATGTACTGATATACTCTAGGTGACTTTAAAATAATCACCAACAATGCCAGGTGTATTTTAGGTATGCAAGGATGGTTCACATCCAAAAATCAATAAATGTGATACACTATAATAATAAAATGAAAGATATAAATAATGTGAGCATTTTAATCAATGCTTAAAAAGCATTTGGCAAAATTTACCCACATTTGTGATAAAACTCAATAGGTAAGGTATAGATAAATGTACCTCAATGTAATAGAGGCTACATATGACAAGGCCACAGCTAACATCAAACTCAAACTCAATGGTGAGAGCTGAAAGTTGCAAAAGCAATTAGGCAAGAAAAAGAAATAAAAAATATCCAAATTGTAAAGAAAGAATTATAATTGTCTTCAAATGACATGATTTTACACATATAAAATCCCAGCAACTCCACCAAAAGACTCTTAGAATAAACAAATTAATTAAAGTTGCAGGATACATAATCTATCTACAAAAATTAGTTGTGTTTCTATACACTGACAACAAACTTTTGGAAAGAGAAATTAAGAAAATAATTTGATTTACAACAGTATCAAAAAGACTAAAATACTTAAGAGTACATTTAACCAAGGAGGTTAAATATCTGTACACAGGAATCTATAAGACACTGATAAAGAAATTGAAGAGGAAACCATCAGAAAGATGTTCTGTGAGAAAATAGATGAGACCAGAGGACATTATGCTAAGTGAAGTAAACAAGACACAGAAAGATAAATACTGCATTGATCTTATATAGTATAAATGTGGAATCTAAAAGTTGAATTCAAATACATAGAGTGGAATCACGGTTGCCAGGGCTGTGAGGTGGAGAAATGGAGGAGGTTGGTCAAAAGGTACAAAATTTCAGTTATATAGAATGAATTAGCCCTGGAGGTATAATGAGCAGTATGGTAACTACAGTTGATAATACTATATTATATAATTGAAATTTTCTTAGAGAGTAGATCTTAAGCATTCTCAACAAAAATAAATAAATAAAAGTTAACTGAGTTGATGGATGTGTTAAGTAGATTGATGTAAATTATTTCACAATGTATACCTATATCAAATATTCATGTTGTATACTTTAAATATAATATATAAAATATATGTATATAAATATAAAAATATAAAGATATTATATTTAAATATATGATTTGTCCACCATACCTCAATAACGCTGGGGAAAATTTTAAATAAAAAATTAAAATTGTTAGGTTTATAATTATATGTTATGTATACTTTATCATAATAAAAAATAGAAAAACATTCAAATAAAAATTTGAATTGATAAAAGTAAAAAGATGGGTGCAAAGAAATAAGTACAGAGATATTATTGGATTAACAAAGCCAAAGCTGGTTGGATCTTGCCTAGAAATATAGACAAATATACTTATCCAAAGAAATAAGGGCATTTATACTATACAGATACTTACAATAAAAACCCAAATCGAATATGTATTGCTGAGGCTAGATTCTAGAGTTTGCACATACTAGTTTTTTTAAAAAACTGACTCTCACTTGAGCACGTTTATGTAGCCATTTTTGTACCCTAGTGAGTAACGACAGATATATCAAGATGGATAATGAGCATTACTAGAATGTAAATTTTTCCTTAAACTTTCATTCATTTTAAATTTATTTTAAAAACACAACTCTTGAAGTGATGACTTGCATAGATACATATTATTACTTATTTGTTGAATCTCTGTTTTATTGCGAGTGTTGTCATGGAGAAACTTGCTAATCCATCAGCCAGCCATTGATTTCTAATATAGACCCAGTCTGAGTCCTAAATAGAAATTTCAGTGCAAAAAGGGTCAGTGTTTCTGATGAAGACTATCCACCTCCCCTTCATTTGTGGATCATTTGAATCTAAATTTAAAAAAATTTCAGAAATCAGTGGTGGAATAGTCACATATAAACTAAATTAGCCACAGGGAGTCAGTTATAAAAAACATAGATTCAGCTCATGCCTCCAGATATTGCTTCCAATTTACAGAAAATTTGTGAGTTGATGGGACATCTTAAATAACATCATATTTATGCTACCAGAAAAATCCAGATTGTAGATAACTACATGGTGAAGGACCTGTTATCTTCAAAAACAACAACAAAATGATTGTAAAAAAAATTATTTTACATTAAAAAATTGGCTAAATTGGTATATTTTGAAGTTAGGTGATGGATACATGTGGTTTTTATGTTAATGTCTCTGCTTGAATATATATTTAAAATTTTTCTTATTAAAAATTAAAGAACTGGCCCTGGCCGGTTGGCTCAGCGGTAGAGCGTCAGCCTAGCGTGCGGAGGACCCGGGTTCGATTCCCGGCCAGGGCACATAGGAGAAGCGCCCATTTGCTTCTCCACCCCTCCGCCGCGCCTTCCTCTCTGTCTCTCTCTTCCCCTCCCGCAGCCAAGGCTCCATTGGAGCAAAGATGGCCCCGGGCGCTGGGGATGGCTCTGTGGCCTCTGCCCCAGGCACTAGAGTGGCTCTGGTCGCAAAATGGCGACACCCAGGAGGGTTGCAACATGGTGACGCCCTGGATGGGCAGAGCATCGCCCCCTGGTGGGCAGAGCATCGCCCCCTGGTGGGCGTGCCGGGTGGATCCCGGTCAGGCGCATGCGGGAGTCTGTCTGACTGTCTCTCCCTGTTTCCAGCTTCAGAAAAATGCAAAAAAAAAATAATAATAATAATAAAAAAATAAAGAACTATATATAAAATAGGCAATTATTAAGAATCTATGCTGAAGTTATTGACAAAGCAATTTTTATATACTATATCATGAAACTATCTTGTAAATTAGGTAATTTTCAATTTCAGATAACCAAATTATATGGTATGTGGCCAAAACTAATAAGAGATTAAAAGCATATCTGATAAAATGTTTTGCTTTGTTTTTTTCCTTATGGATAAGTAGTAGTTCAGTTTCAAAAGTATGTTTGTGGAATTCACTTCTAACTCAAAGAGGAAATGCTATCAGAGACCTCCCATAAATTCTACTTTTTCCCTACCCATACCATATCTTATAATTGAAAGATGTATGTATACAGAAACATATTTTATCTTAAATATTATATATTTGAAGCAAGGGTATTTTGCTTTTAATACATCCATAGATATGTATAGGGAAAGGTTGAAAAGAAGAGGATTGAAACTTTAAAATTAACTCATTTATGCTAGAAGTTAAAATTTTTGAAATTCAGTTCTTCAAAAATTTTCTGAAAATTCACATCACTTTTGACAAGCTTGCAGCATGCCAAAATCTTCAGCAGTAACTAACTCTGTGTACCATGTGATAACATGTACCCTCAAGAGGCAGATATATGTGAAAAATCAGACTTCAATGATAACGTTGAGCAGTAGGGTATACAGTGGTCCCTTGTCTATCACGGAAGTTAGTTTCCAGAACCCCCTGTCATAGGCAAAAATTTGCAAAGTAGCAACCTTATATTTATTTTATTATTTATATATATTTTAAAGCTTTATAAACCCTCCTCACACTCTTATAAACCTTTCCCACATGCTATTAACCTTTCCCACACTTATTTTGCTTATTTTACCTCTGTATGGCCAGTAGTTACGGATATCGTGGCCATGCACATGCAGGTTCCTATTAGATTCCGACAGATGGTAAAGAAACAGTGGAGCCAAAAAATGGTGGGCCATTCTTTTATTCAAGTCTCACACCAGCCTGCAAGCAAACATACAGAGAAAACAAACTTCTCTTTCACTCAGGGCTCCCAAAACCATTGACACATTCTCCTGTTCCACAACCAGGAGAATCTTCTCTGGTTCCTCCTAGAATCAAAGGCCTCACCAGTCTCAGCAAAGCTTGTAAAAGCCCCTCACCTTTGGTTCCCCATCTACTCACCTTCTTTCTCTCTCTGCACAAACTGGCTTCTTCTTCAGCGCTCTGTATTCTCTCTGCTCTCACTCTGCAAACGGAGCTTCTCTCTCTCTGCCTCTCCTCCTCTTTCTAAACTTTTTGGTGCAAAAACCTCTCCTCCAGCAAACATTAGCAAGACAATGGTCCTTCCCAAGAAGGAAGGTAATTTACAATTTCACAGATCACATACCTGGCGCTGCCCAGCACAATTATTTTACACGAAAAGTGAGCAAACTCAAAAAATGCAACTTTTACAAACTCATTTGCCCAACAACCACAAAATAATTAAAATAATAAATATATTAAAATACCTATATACCACAAAACCATGTGATATAGCCAAAAATCTGTGATACAAAATTAGATAAATACAATTTTTAAATTTGTGATACAGTGAGACCTTGAAAAGTGAACCACAATATGGTGAGGGATGAGTGTAAATCACTCCCACGTCATTACTGTTCCAATAACCCAATCATTCTGGGTAAATGATTTTCAGAATAGTGCCTCTTATGTGTAAAGATAAAGATATATGAAAAGGTCTTAAATATATAAATATTAAAAATGCTCTAACTAGTCTAACTCATGGGTGGGAGAGTAGGGGGTGGGAGAGTCATGTTTAAGTAATGTATGGTTTTTTCTGTTGTATCACTTTATACAGTGTGTCTGTAAAGTCATGGTGTACTTTTGACCAGTCACAGGAAAGCAACAAAAGATGATAGTAATGTGAAATCTGCACCAAATAAAAGCAAAACACTCACAGTTTCTGTAGGATGATGTGGCAGCATGTGCGCATGTGCAGATGATGACATAACACCATGTATACAGCGGAGCAGCCCACGGCCATGCCAGTTGAGATGTGGATGGTACAGAGGAAAGTTCAGTGTGTTCTGTGGCTCGCTAAATTTGAATCCATGACCAAAGTGCAACGTGAATATCGGCATGTTTATAATGAAGCGCCACCACATAGGAATAACATTAGTCGGTGGGATAAGCAGTTGAAGGAAACTGGCAATTTGGTGGAGAAACCTCATTCTGGTAGGCCATCCGTCAGTGTCGAGTCTGTAGAGGCTATACGGGATAGCTACCTAAGGAGCCCTAAAACATCTGTGCGTGAGCCCACATCAAACTGCACTGAATGGGTATGAAACAGGGAGAGTTTTCCTTTTAATTGGTGCAGAGTTCACATTTCTATGGTCTTTTGTTGCTTTCCTGTGACTGGTCAAAAGTGCACCATGACTTTACAGACACATTGTATTTGAAATCCTTTTTTCTTTCCAAAATTCTTGCACATTTTAGACATTAAATTAGAAGTATACACATACAACCAGCATCTTAGACAACCAAATGTCATACTCCTATTAACAGTATGAGAAAAAGACAATTCCTTTTGTGATTTCGGCAGAGACTTCTTAGAAAGAATTCCAAAAGAAAGAGTTGAATAATTAACACTGCAAACTATCTAATTATTTTAGCAAAGCTTATTTCACAGTTTTGCTTCAGTGTTCACCAGCTGTAGAGAAGGCAATCCAAACTCCCTAAATTAATCCCAGCTGCAGTGCTTGCAACACAATTAACACGTTTAAAAGTGAAAAATATATGTTAAAAAAACACAATGATTTGGGGTCAATTTAGAACGAGCTGTCAGAAAGTCAGAGATTTTCTAAATTCTCTGCATTTTTTTTCTGTGTCAATTATAAATTTTCCTAATCAATTTGGATCAGAGGAAGGTTTTAAATTACTAAAATATTAATGCTACTTTCAAATATATGTGTTGCCTTTAGTTCAAGGTGAAGGATGTTTATAATTTTATAGAACTTGAAAGATATTGACTTACTTGTTTTGAAGAGAGAGGGATAATTATGTTACAATTATCCAGAAAGTGCCTCGTAGACAAATAGTTATAAATAATATACATGGCTGCTATGTTGAATACTGTATCAGTAGTTCACATATCATATGATTTTTCTGCTACACAATCTTTACAGTAAGAATTATTGGAAGAATGTAAGAAATACTTGAAAGGATTCAGGAAGTAGTACAGGAATTGGGAAGCTTTTTGGCTGAGTGAGCCATAAATGCCACATATTTTAAATTGTAATTCCATGAGAGCCATACAACGACCTGTGTACGTTACACATTATCCAATAAAAATTTGGTGTTGTCCCAGAGGACAGCTGTGATTGGCTCCAGCCACCCGCAACCATGAACATGAGTGGTAGGAAATGAATGGATTGTAATACATGAGAATGTTTTATATTTTTAACGTTATTATTATTATTTTTTTATTAAAAATTTGTCTGTGAGCCAGATGCAGCCATCAAAAGAGTCACATCTGGCTCATGAGCCACAGGTTCCTGACCCTTGAAGTAGTGGTTTGATGATTCGTGTACATAGGACTGATTTGGAGGCTTTATGCTGCCATTTCTCATCTCAATCTCACATTTCTGGAATCTGTATTTGAAAATAACACACATCTCACCTGAGATAGTATTTTCTTAAAAATAGTAATAATTGTTGTTCCAGGTGCTTTCAGAATTCTAGCTGCAAAATAGATTGTAGTTTTCCTTATGTAAACAATTTATTGTGCACATGTTATTCTTCACTTTATATTCATTTAATCATTCCATCCTCACAATAATCATTTATGTATTATTATTTCCATTTTTACACTTGAGGAAAGTGAGTCCCATAATAAAGATTTTCCCATGGTAAAAGAACCAACAAGCATTTGCTAATACAAACACACATACTGCAGTTATTTCAGTGGTGCATAATGTTTCAAAACATTTTCCAACTATATCACTCCATATATGCTGCTATTATAATCATAAGTGAAAGATATACAGTAGTTGAAATTATAGTAACGCCTTTTATTTGAGATAATTTAGCACCTTTATATGTGTGATGGTTGTTTATATTATAATAGCTTGAATTAGAGATGTGACCTCCCTAGCCAGGTAGGTCAGTTGATTAGAGTGTCATTCCAATATGCCAAGGTTGTGGGTTCCAGCCAGTGAGGACACATACAATAATCAACCATAAATGCATATAGGTTGAATGACAAATTAAAATTTCTCCCTCAGATAAATAAATTTAAAAAATTAAAAAATAATAAAGAGAGAAAGAGAGATGTAGCAGGGAAAATAATAGTAAAGACCTGGTAATGAGTTGGAGACAAGGGAACAAAAAACAGAAGTAGCATCATGGTCACTGAAGTTCGGAGTTTGAGTGCTTAGGAAAATGTTGATCTAATACTAATAGTAGCAGCCAGATTACCAGAAGAAATGGTGTTTTAAATTTTAATATGTGACATTTTATATTTGAAATGGCTTTTAAAGGAAATATTAAGAAAAATTAATGCTGAGCACAGTAATTCTACACAAAATGAATTCATATATGTTGATCAATTATTTGAATTCAAATGAAAAAATTTTGATCAAGAAACTAGGAGAAGGGGGAAAATATTAGTTAGTATAATAAAATCTTAGAAAATATGAAAATAACATAAATTTATAGAGTTACTTAAACACAATTATAGAGATAATTCCTAGGAGATAAAGGAGATACAGTACAGAGTCACATATAACAGTAAGAAAATAATAACTAACTCTAAGTGATTATAGGAATTTATTAGAAACCATGGATGAAAGATTCTGACAGAATATAAGATCTTAGCAAAAAGATTTTGCAGTGATATTAGTGTCTCAGAAATGTTTCATAGTGCCTCTATACAATAAATAAATAAATAATCATAATTTTAAAGATTTATTTATTAAAAAACAAGTATAAACTATTGTTTATGTTCTAACCATTTTTAGCTCTTTCATAAAATAATACACATAAAATAAAAAGATTAATATTTTAATTTTTTAAATAACCACAATTATTAAGATGATGTCTATGTCTTCTGGTACTACACAATTTCTTATAACATACACTCAGATTATTCACCACCATACTTGTTGTCTGTTTAACATTGAGTTTGCTTAGTATATACATACCTTTTTTTACAACTACCTCTGAAAATCCAAATTTGTAAAGATATGATGTCATCAAAAGGAAGGCAGTGTAATCTAATGTTGAAATTTTGAACTCTCTGAGGTTAGCATTCGCATATGACAGTTGTTGAATCTCATTGCATTTTCTTAGAATACCTAAAATATTAAGCGACATGTTTCTATATTTACTGCAGTGCCCTGGGATCATTTGGCACACAGTGTAGGAATCACGCACCAAATTATTAAAAAAAAGAGAGAGAGAGAGAGAGAGATTCCTGCAAGTCTTATTTTCCTTTGTGACTATAATGCTTAATTTAGATTTAATCAGTTGTACTAATCAACAATATAATTAAAGAGAATTTATATCTTTTATTTTGCTGGATTGGATTATGATGGAGGCAAGTAATTCAGTTTCTAGCAGTATTTACTTTTTAGAAAGGGGATAGTTAACTTTGTTTCTGTGTGAATGTTTGCCAAGGACCACTGAAAATCTGACAAAATGTACAGATGCCTTCTCAGAATAATTTTTTTCAAAATACAATATAAATATATAGTCATAGTAAAAGTTCTAGCTAATGCAATAAGATAAGACAAGAAAATGTATACAGGCCCTGGCCTGTTGTCTCCGTGGTAGCATCAGCCCACCATGTGGCTGTCCTGAGTTTGATTCCCAGTCACAGCACATAGGAGAAGTGACCATCTGCTTCTCTACCCCACCTCCTACTTTTCTCTCTATTTTTCTCTCTTCTCCTCCCACAGCCATAGCTTGATTATTTAGAGCGAGTTGACCTTGGGCACTGAGGACAGCTTTGTGGCCTCTGTCTCAGATGCTAAAAAAATTGCTCCATTGCTGAGCAATGGAGTGATGGCCCCAAATGGGAAGAGCATAGCCCCGTAGTGGGCTTTCCAAATGGATTCTGGTCCGGGTGCATATGGGAGTCTGTCTCTCTGCCTCTACTCCTCTTGCTGCAATAAACTAAAAAAAAAATGTATACATATTGAGAAGAAAAAAAATATTTTTTTCTAGATTGTCTAGAAAGAAAAGCTACAACTAACAGAAACTCTTGGAACTAATAAGTAGAAAAGTGTTAGGGTACAAGTTTAATATACAAAAATCAATTGATTTTCTATATGTTGGCAATGAGCAAGTAGAATTTGAAACTACAAACACATTACCATTTACATAGTATCCAAAAAAGTGACATGCCTAAATATAATTTAATCAAATATGTACAAAATCTATATGAGGAAAACTAAAGAATCTAATGACAGAACTCAAAGAAGAATTAAGTGGAGACATGTTTTATGTTTGTATATAAGAAGATTCAGTGTCATTAAGATAACAGTTTTTCCCAATTTGATCTACAAAATTCCATGCAATCCCAATATAAATTCCAATATATTATTTTGTGGATATAAAAAAACTGATTCTAAAGTTGATATAGAGAGGCAGAAGATCCAGAATAGCCAACACATTTTAAAGCAGAACAGTCAGTTGATTTATACCAGTGGTCCCCAAACCCTGGGCCGCAGACTGGTACCAGTCCATGGGCCATTTGGTACCAGTCTGCAGAGAAAGAATAAATAACTTACATTATTTCTGTTTTATTTATATTTAAGTCTGAACAATGTTTTATTTTTAAAAAATAACCAGATTCCCTCTGTTACATCTGTCTAAGACTCACTCTTGACACTTGTCTCGGTCACATGATACATTTATCCATCCCACCCTAAAGGCCAGTCCATGAAAATATTTTCTGACATTAAACCAGTCCGTGGCCCAAATAAGGTTGAGGACTACTGGTTTATACTACACAACTCAAAGATTTAACTGGAGTAATCTGGACAATGTGATACAGTCACCCCTCACCATATCACAGGTCACTTTTCACTGTCTCTCTGTATTGTGGATTTTTAAATTATATACCTATTAATGAAATAATAAAAAATTGGATCAGTAGAGCCTGACCAGGCAGTGGCATAGTGGATAGAGCATCATCCTGGGACACTGAGGATCTAGATTAGAAAACCTAAGGTCACCAAGTGCAGGCTCATCTGGCTTGAGAACAAGTTTATCTGCTTGAGTGTGGGATTATAAGACATGACCCCGTGGTCACTGGCTTGAACCCAAATGTTGCTGGCTTGATCAAGGGGTCACTGGTTCGACTGAAGCCCGCTGGTCAAGGCACATATAAAAAAGCAATCAATAAACAACTAAGGTGCTGCAACTATGAGTTAATGCTTCTCATCCCTTTCCCTTCCTGTCAGTCTTGCTAAAAAAAGTAATAATAAAAAAATGAGGATCAATAAAACAAAATAGAGAGCCCATAAATAGACCCACATGAACATAATCAACTGATTGTTGATAAAAGAACAAAGATAATACAGTGGAAAGATATAATCTTTTCTACAAATAGTGCTAGAACAAGTAGCATCCACATAAAAAAAGAAGAATTCAGGCACAGACTATACACCCTTCACAAAAATTTAGCTCAAAATTGATTATAAGCTTAATGTAAAATAGGAAACTGTAAAAATCCTAGAAGATAACATAGGAGAACACCTAGATGATATCGATATGGCAGTGACTTTTTAGATACAGTAACAAAGACATGATCCATGAAAGAAATAATTGGTAAGATGGACTTAATTAGATTTAAAAACTTCTATCTGAGAAAGTTACTGTGTAGAGAATAGAGAAGCCACAGACAGGCAGAAAATATTTACAAAAGACATATCTGATAAAGTACTTGTAAATAGAAATATACAAAGAACTTTGAAAATGCAACAATAACAAAACGAACACCTTATTTAAAAATGGGCAAAATACCCAGACACCTCAGAAAAGAGGATATAAAGATAGCAAATATAAGCATGTGAAAATATGCTCAACATCATATATCGAGGTACTACTACATACCTAACAGAATGCCAAAAAGCCAAAATATTGAAAGCACCAGATGCTGGAGAGGATGTAGAATAACAGGAACTCCTATTCATGGCTGATGGGAATGCACAGTCCTACAGCCACCTTATGACAATTTGGCACTTTCTTAAAAATCTAAACATACTCTTACCACAAGATCCAGTCATCACACAACATACTATTTACTCAGAGTTTAAAACTTATGTCCAAACAAAATCCTGCACACTGATATATAAAACAACTTAATCATAATTGCCAAAACTTGGGAGCAACCAAGGCATCCTTCAGTAGGTGAATGTATGAAAAAAACTGTGGTACATTCCTGAATTTGGAATATTATTCAGTTCTAAAAAGAAATGATCTATCAAGCCATGAAAAGACATGGAGAGAATGTAAATGCTTATTACTAAGTAAGAGAAGCTACTATGGAAAAGCTACATACTATATGATTCCAACTATATGACATTTTGGAAAAAGCTCAACTATAAAGACAATAAAAGATAAGTGGCTACCAGAGTTTAGGTGAGAAGGGAAGAATGAATATGTAGCATTCAGAAGATTTTTAGGGCAGTGAACTCTTCTATTATGAGAATATAGTTGTGATTAAATTTCAGCACACATTTGTTCATAGAATGTATAACACCAAGAGTGAACCCTCATATAAACTATGGACTTTAGGTGATAATGATTTGTCAATGTAGGTAACAAATGCACCCTTATGATGCAAAATATTGACAATGGGAGAGGCTACATGTGTGTGAGGGCAGAGAGTGTATGTACACTGTCTGTCTGCTAAGGTTTTCTGTGAACCTAAAACCTCTCTTAAAATATAGGTATATATATATATATATATATATATATATATATATATATATATATATATATATAAATAAATAAGATTACAAAGAAAACAAATGTGGCATCAAAATGTTTTTGCAAGTTTATTCATTTATTTTTAAAGATTTTTTTAGTGATTTTACAGAGAGAAAGGGAAGGGGAACAAGAAGTATCAATTTGTAGTTGCTTCAATTTAGTTGTTTATTGCTTGCTTGTCTTATTTGCCTTGACTAGACAAGCCCAGAGTTTTGAACTGAGGACCTCAGCTTTCCAGGTCGAGGCTTTATTCACAGGTCACGCTGTTTTTACAAGTTTACAATATAGTAATATATTTGTGTTTTAAAAAGAAATAACATGATCAAATAATAGGCCAATTACTCAAATCTTTAAGTAATAGTAAAGTAATAATATCTTGATAAATTTGTAATGACTATAGTGATATAAAATATCTCTCTATTTTAATTGTTTTCAAAGCCACAGGTACCACTATTTTTACCTATGTTTATAATTGCAGGGGTTAACAAAAACAAATATGTAATTGGTTTTCACAACTAATTATCAGGTACTATGAATTCTACCCAAATACCTTTGGGAGACTTATGAAACAAAAGTTAAAAATCATGATCAGTGTGTCTTTGTAAGGCAGAGACAAGTACTCTTGGAAAATGTTCTGCAGCATGGTGATGAGAGTTGATTCTGAAATCAGCCTAGAGTCTGTTTTTTGTTTGTTTGTTTTTACAATTAAGGTTTATCTGCACCTCTATGAAACACTTGCTCCTTATGTAACAAGAGTGGATTCTCTTTCTGCAATATGAAATCTGTTATATATGGTAATAAGTATAAAGAATGTATCAGGAATTCAGAAACACAGGTACTCTATACCCTTTCTCTACTGGCTCAGCTCCAGTTACAGTAGGTATGATAGTATCCACAGAGTTGTACATTTTGGAGTCATAAATTCCCTTTGAGAAATAAACAAATATAAATAAAAACAAACAAAAATCCACATATCTATGGTAATTGACACAGTCAGACCTGGGACTTACAAAGTTATGTACCTATATTTATTGAATATTGCTTATTACCCCTACATCGTCTCCATTGTAATTGCATTCAAGAGAAAGGCTGTGCCACATTGAAGTCCTACATCTATAAGGAGCTCTTATTGTATAAAACCCATGTAATATAAACAAACTGTGAGGTTTCTTTAAACAATATTATTACTTAAATAATTTTGGCTTCCCCGTTTACACTTAATTTTAAGGAAACATTTCAATATATATTGGAGAATAAGTGGAATATGAATAAAGTACTTAAAAATTTTTACAACCTGATTAGTGATATTACTAATTTCCTGGGTATTGCTTTATTGTGTTATGGAAAGAGAAAGACAAGTGAGATTGTTTTATATCTAATTTAAGATCTCATTCTCTTATGCATGGTGAGTGAGCAAGCATAGAATGTGTGTGGGTGCACTAGTAAAAGAAAAAGGGACTCAGAGTTCAAAGTTCGTACCCAATAATGCAATCAGAACTATTTTCCAAGGCCAACTACTGAGAGCTATTCAGATCAGTTCTGTGCTATAAAAGTTACTGTCCTAAAGATGAGGCTGTTTATGGATTTTTTTTTCATGCCAGGAACTTTATTTCAAAGAGAGATTTCAATTGCATTCTGTCAGACCTCAATAAATCTGAGCCAACAACTGAACTGCCGGAGAGAACGATAAAGTTGAATGAGATCTAAAAAGATTTACTATTAGTCAGTGTGTGGATAGAAATTCACTCAACCATTAAAAATTATATTTTTCAACCAAAAGAGAAAAAAGTGACGTGGGAGTCAGTCTATATCAACAGATTGCTGATGAGATCCAGAGTTGTTAATCTGGAGGAGGTCTGCAACATCGCCTGTATCATCATCGCATCTCACAGCATCCAGGGATCTTCGGAGAAAAATGAGAGCAACACACATTTGTAGAATGTGTCATCCTTAAAAATCCACACAGAGGAAAGCAATTCCCACCAGGTTTACCTGTGAATTATGTCTGAAAATACAGTTATTACAATTTTCCATTTCTGAGCTGATGGCTGGCTGTGCCCGCCTTTCTGTAAAGTTGAATTGCTTGTCTGTGAAGCAGGAGAAAAAGTCAATGTAAAATAATTCAGAAAGTCGTCATGAGTAAACTTCTGAAAGATTGATTTGATTGTTTTCAGATTGACTGCACTGAATGAAATGTTTATCAAAAGTTATTTTTCTCCTCTTTTAGATTTTTCTTTAATTATTCTAGACATTTTAGCAAAGTCATAGAAATATTATTCCACATATGTATATGATATATATGTATATATGATATATGTATATATATAATTCAAAGCTCTGTCATTTCATTTATGTCTCTCCCAATCAGTTTTATTATTATTATTATTATTTTTTTTTTCCATTTTTCTGAAGCTGGAAACAGGGAGAGACAGTCAGACAGACTCCCGCATGCGCCCGACCAGGATCCACCCGGCACGCCCACCAGGGGCGACACTCTGCCCACCAGGGGGCGATGCTCTGCCCATCCTGGGCGTCGCCATGTTGCGACCAGAGCCACTCTAGCGCCTGAGGCAGAGGCCACAGAGCCATCCCCAGCGCACGGGCCATCTTTGCTCCAATGGAGCCTCGGCTGCGGGAGGGGAGGAGAGAGACAGAGGAAAGCGCGGCGGAGGGGTGGAGAAGCAAATGGGCGCTTCTCCTGTGTGCCCTGGCCGGAATCGAACCTGGGTCCTCCGCACGCTAGGCCGACGCTCTACCGCTGAGCCAACCGGCCAGGGCAGTTTTATTATTTTAAAAATACTTATTTTAAAATGAAAAAACAGAACTTAGAAATATTTTCTTTATACATCCCTAACTTTGCCAGTTTATTTGCAATTTATGTCAGTATGAGTATATATCACCCAATAAAGCTATATTAACTGCTAATTATTGTTTTTGACTTGACTACATCAGAAGGAAAATCAAAAGAGTAATTAATATGGACTGGGGTATGTAGAAAGATAGATACATAGATAATTAACATGCAGAATTCTAATCTTGGTGCACTTCCAAAGATTGCTGATAATAATAATGTAATTGTCCAGGTTTTTTTTTTTTTTTTTTTTTTTTTTTACAGAGGCAGAGATAGACAGGGACAGACAGACAGGAACGGAGAGAGATGAGAAGCATCAATCATCAGTTTCTCGTTGAGCGTTGCGACTTCTTAGTTGTTCATTGATTGCTTTCTCACATGTGCCTTGACCGTGGGCCTTCAGCAGACCGAGTAACCCCCTGCTAGAGCCAGCGACCTTGGGTCCAAGCTGGTGAGCTCTTTGCTCAAGCCAGATGAGCCCGCGCTCAAGCTGGCGACCTCGGGGTCTCGAACCTGGGTCCTTCCGCATCCCAGTCCGATGCTCTATCCACTGCGCCACCACCTGGTCAGGCTGTCCAGGTTTTTTTTCTCCCTGAAACTATCTAAAAATTAATGTGATAATGAGTCACCTAGAAAGAACCCATACAATATGTGGATTGTGAGCACTTTTTCCTCACTTTTAAAAAATATAGTTTTTATCCATTTGAATTTTTTATTAGGTCTTTATTTGAGATTGAATAGATCCATGTTGGTGAATTTACTTTGCCTCTGTGTACAGTAACAGATTCACCTGTCACCAACAAAGCTGCTTTTACAACTGTTTCTCAATAATTAAAGGTACTAGAAATATGGAATTTGAAGAACAATGCTCTTTATTTACATTTTTAATAAAGAGGAAAATAATTTAAAATAATATATAGCTATGTCTTAATCCGATAGTATCATAGCAGGTCAGGAAAAGATAATAATACTAATTTGCTTCTTGTTTTCTCAGTTTACTTATTGTTAAAGTACCTTATACTTTAACTGTATTTTCAGTTATTTTAATAAAAATGAAATAGTTGACAATTTGAAGAATAATGGAACAAAAACTATTAAGGTTAAATGAATCAGAAAAAGAAAAATCTGGATCTTGTCATTTTAAAGTTGGGAAATAAATTTTAATAGTACTGAGAATAACAGATAAAGAAAAAGGCTTTGGTTATATCTAGGTATGGAAAGTTTTATACTATACTATGGTTCATAGTAAAACTATTAAATTTTGAGTTCACTAAATTTCCCTGCATAAAAAGTTAATAAATGGGAATTTTGATACAGCTAATAATATTAACTATTTTTTTAAATTCCAGATTTATACATTCTGTTATCTTACCTAACAATACAGTGCCATTTATCTAGGAAAAAAATTGTTGTCCATGGAGTGTAATTATCAGTTCAACTTGAAATGTATAAATAACATTATAAAATTACACTGAATTTATATGTAATCCAAGTAATAAGCAGGATCCTGTGCGGCTAGTATAGTATACACTATATACAACAGAAGAACATTAAAAGAGATATGTCCTTGCCATCCAAGGTTATATGAATATTTGTAATTTTTCTAGTCACTTACTTGCATTTCTTAAAGAACATTAAGGGACTGCTAAATCATAGCATAAAACTTTCCAAATCTACATATGACCCCAAATATTTTTCTTCATCTTTTGCTCTCAGTATTGTCACAATCTCTTTTCCAACTTTAATATTACAAGATCTCACTTTTTCTCTTTTTCTCATTCATTTAATCTCAAAGTTTTTGCTCCTATAAATATTTTTAATAAAATATTCAACTCTGATTTTCTAATTCTTTCTCTCTACCTTAGTTTTCTGAGTATTCATCACAAAATTTTAGGACTCAAGCTGACTCTCTACCCAAAAGGTAGAGAATCTGGAAGGGTTATGTACAGAAATTTTCTTGGAGGTAGATTAATCCCAGGATTAAATGGTGGAAAGTGAAAGTAATATGGTAATAAATATTGTTATGACTTACATTTTTATCTTTTATGATTTTTACATTTCAATATTTATGAATTTGTTAATCTGTTCCTTTGAGAAAAATAATGTTCTCGTCTTTTCCTAAGAAGAAAACTATATTTTTAAAACTACATATTTTAAATAATATCAAACTGTAAGGAACCGCTGTGGTTACAATTTGACTTTTCCTAGTCAGTATAAATTGGTGTGAACATCTTTTCATCAAACACCAAACCAGACCTGTTTGCAGTAAATGAACTGTTACACATTCTCTTCTTTTTAAATTTTCATCATAAAGTAATGTTTAGCTAAAAATTTATTTATTACCAATCTCTGTGAATATGTATTATCAGTTTGACTTAATCAACTTATCTAAAAGAACCATTTCAAAATAAAACAGAATATAACCATAGTTAATGCACTCTAGCAAGTAATTCCAGTCAGAAATATCATGTCCGTCCATTGAAATGTTAAAAATTTATATCTTATGCTAAATTGAGAGTTTTTTTTCAATATGTTTGTGCATATATATGTTTTATTCCACACAGTTGATCAGAAAATGCATTAGGACAAGAACTAATTATAATTCACTTAGCAGTCTCCCTTAGATGCTGTTAGATTAACTAATACATGACTTGCTATTTACACTTTGTATGGAATTTGCTATTTGCACTTTGTATGGAATTTGTAAAAGACAATAGTCAATTGTACCACATAATTGGTGTGGGTATAAGAGAGACATGAAGAAAAGAAAACAAAATGGGAAAAAGATGTGGACCCATGAGGCAGTTTAAAAATCTCCTAGCTTTGCCTGACCAGGTGGTGGCACAGTGGATAGAGAGTTGTACAGGGACACGGAGGATTGAGGTTGCTGGCTTGAGCATGGGTTCATCCGGCTTGATGGAGGTTCACCAGCTTGAGTGAGATGTTGCTGGCTTGAGTGTGGGATCATAGACATGACCTCGTGGTCACTGGCTTGAGCCCAAAGGTTACTGGCTTGAAGCTCAAGGTTGCTGGCTTGAGCCCAAGGTTGCTGACTTGAGCAAGTGGTTACTCACTCTGCTGTAGCCCCTTGGTCAAGGCACATATGAGAAAGCAATTGCTGAACAACTAAGGAGCTATAACGAAGAATTTATGCTTCTCATCTCTCTTTCTTCCTGTCTGTCTGTCCTTGTCTTCCCTCTCTCTGACTCTTTCTTTGTCTCTGTCAAAAATTTTTTTTTCCTAGCTTTAGCCCTGGCCAGTTAGCTCAGTTGGTTAGAGTGGTATCCCAATATGCAGGTTTATGGGATTCAATCCCTGGCCAAGGGATATATGGGAATCAATTAATGAATGCATAGTGAATGGAACAGTGGGTCAGTGTTTCTCTTTCCTCTTCCTCTCTTTTTAATGTCAATAAAAAATAATTTTCCAATTTTTCCTTCTGTTAGCCATGTTTGCACATATTCATTGACTGAATTGAATAACTAATTACAGAAAAGTGTGTGTTTTTAAAATTTTTGTAATATGACTTTGTACATAATTATAGAAATAACTTAAATAGATCATATCTTTTATTTACTTCATGACTTAGTGCTATAAGAGAAAATTACTTTTTTGTCTTTCTTTAATAAGCTTGGAATAAGGGTAATCAGTAAATGAATAAAAAAGACATACAATATATTTTTCTTAACTAATGAAGAATTATAATATTTAGAGTATACTTATTATATTCTAAACCATCAGTTACATTTAATCTGACCATGAGTCAGATTTGAGAAATGGGTATTAGAGTTCTTAGAATATAGATTTTAAATGATATCAGAAGAAAGCACAATGAGAAACACTATGTGAAGTAAGGAAGTCTATTTAAAAAATCAATATGTAAAGAAGAACATCTCAGATTAAGCAACAGAAAACTTGATCATGGCAGTTAGTTTTAGTGTTGGAGGAGATGGTAGGTGTAGGAGTTTAGGGGTTTTCAGAGGAGAGGGACATATTGAGGGGAAGAAAAAAGTATGAGTTTTTCTTGTTTATTGGTGCTTCCATTCTCCTAGTAGTTTAATGTTTTCTAATCACATTTCCACAAAAACTAAGGCGTCTTATTGTTGATGCTTAAACACTGGAGTAACACTTTTCCACTCCAGTAGAAA
The DNA here is from genome assembly GCF_036850765.1 of Saccopteryx bilineata. Lineage (NCBI taxonomy): Eukaryota > Metazoa > Chordata > Mammalia > Chiroptera > Emballonuridae > Saccopteryx > Saccopteryx bilineata. The sequence goes on from NC_089493.1 coordinate 98,944,880, forward strand.
ATGCAGTGTCCTTGAGCAAACGGGAGAGTATTTAGTGGAAACCTTGAGATACCATCTAAACTGACAACCATGCTTTTAGGTTCATCTTTGTAACTCCTAATACCTGTCTTATTATTACTAGGTAAGGAGAAAAAAATTTCAAAGGTAATACTTAGTTTAGCAATTGTCAAAAAATAGCTATTAGCTACAAAATAACATGAGCTAGTTTTCTTTGACAGTTATTTAGAGAGACCTAATATCACTTTCTGCCTATATCCATATATTTCTTGAAATTTGAGTTGAAAAATGTCTTGACTATATTGAGATGGATATGAAATCAGTGTGTGTGATACTGAGATCCACCATGTTATGTATTATAATATAGCCACTCTATATCTTCCCTGAACATGGGCAGGGAAAGGCTGAGAAGTGTAGATAAACAATATAGTAATGTTTCCTGTCCTTAAGTGATGGGTGGGTGTTCTGGGAAGTGAAATCTGCTAGACCTGAAGTAAAAGCAAGAAAAGAATATAAATTGTACAGCATAAAGTGAATGCTATAACTATTCAAAAGAGGCAATATAGATGGTTGGGTTAATTAAAGAGTCCTTTATTGAAAAAATGGACTATTGAAGCATTGGTGGGAGAAACTTAAGAGAGCACCATGAGAAGAGAAAAACTGGAGTAAAGCAACAAGTCAGGTATAGAACAATCTTTTGGGAAGGTGAAGACAACAATATGAGCAAAAGGGAGAAAATGTTTTTGGAAACTTTGTAATTTAGCTTAGCACAACACATAATTTATAGACAAATTATTTTTAATAGTTTAAGTTCCATAATATGCGAATCTCTGTTTATTAAAATAGTATTGTAGCCTGAACAGGTGGTGGCACAGTGGATAGAGAGTCGGTCTGGGATGCGGAGGACCCAGGTTCGAAACCCCGAGGTTGCCAGCTTGAGCGTGGGCTCATCTGGTTTGAGCAAAGCTCACCAGCTTGGACTCAAGGTCACTGGCTCGAGCAAGGGGTCACTCAGTCTGCTGTAGCCCCACCATCAAGGCACATATAAGAAATCAATCAATGAACAACTAAGGTGTCACAACAAAAAACTAATGATTGATGCTTCTCATCTCTCTCCGTTCCTATCTGTTTGTCCCTATCTATCCCTCTATCTGTCTCTTTCTCTATCTTTGTGAAAAAAAAAGAAAGTGTTGTATTCTGTATTTGCAAACATTCCAATTTTTTAGGAACTGTTTTATTTGTTTCCTTTACCATTTGAGAATTAACAAATCCCATTTTCTTCACATTAGCACATCCATGGCTTTCTGCCACTTGCTTATTATCACTTCCACTGGCAAAACCCAAAAACTAAATAAATCATTAAGAAAAAATACATACTAGTCACTCATTATAACTCTCAACCATTTTGTTAATGCTTTGCATAGGTAAAGAGGTTTGAAAATATGGGAGGCTCTAGTAAAGCTTCAGGGTTTTCTATGAAGTTTAAGTGCCCAGACTGACAATTTAGCACATATCTTTTAGTTATGAAAGAGATTGCAATTTAAACAAAGGCTATATTTGTGTATATTTTCATGGACTTAAGAAGTATTTGCTAATCATTGTTTTTCCAACTGACACTATTAAAAAACATAAAGAAATATCTTGAGGAAATATAGTAAATATTAAGCAGGATATAACTTGTAAAATTGTCTATGAATATAATTTCAATATTTTAACAATATATTTCAATGATTTAGACTTGGCTCGTTCTTGGGTAATTAATTCCCTATAAAATATATATTACATTGTATATTTTGTAATTAATTTTGATAATATAAATATATATATATATTTGAAACATAGCAGTTTGATATCTATTATCTACCTAAAATCAGGAATAAAAAGAGATATGGTTAGCTACAATAAATATTTTAAACTGAAATGCAAAGGAATTGATAAAATAATGAGGCGCTAGTAGAACTGAAGGAAAATATGAGATCCTCTTAACTGTCTCATATTAAAAGAAATATTATTGATGTAGAAAAAAAAGAGCAGTCCTGTCTACATTTATAAATGGAAGCTATTAGAGATCCTGAAACTTTTCATTTTTAACCAGAAAAACTACCAATTTTTTAGTTTTTCAAGAAAGACCATTAAAATAACACTAAAAATGGTAATTGTTATAATCTCTAAAAAAGAAAGTAAGTTTAAAGGCAATGAGTGGGATATGCTTTCATTTAATCAATATTCTTAGATATTGTTTAAATGAGCTTATAACTCTTTTACATAGAACAATTAAATATGAAAAAACTACTCTCTAGTAGTATATTTACTTTTCTGATATTGATGAGATGTACTGTGTTGTTTAAAAGCCATACCATTTAATAAGAGAATTTTTCAAAGTAAAATAATTTTAAAATAAAAACATTATATTGTCTTTATTTTATTGTTTAGCCATGAACCCATTAATGATGCTGATAATAACTAATGATTAAAAGCAGATATTATAGGCCCTGGTCAGTTGACACAGTGGGTAAAATATCAGCCCAGCATTTAGTCATCCTGGGTGTGATCCCCAGTCAGGGCATACATGAGAAGCAACCATCTGCTTCTCTTCCCCACCCTCTCCACCTCCTCTTTCTCTTCCCCTCTCACAGCCAGTGGCTCAGTTGGTTTAAGCATGGGCCCCAGACACGGGTTGCCAGGTGGATCCCAGCAAGGGCACATGCAGGAGTTTATCTCTCTCCTTTCCTCTCACTTATAAAATAAATAAATAAAAATTTTTAAAAAAACACAAAAGCACATATTATACACTAACACTTCATGAAACCTACATACAAGTGTGTATATAACTCCTTCATTTTAATCCTCAAATGAAAATAAAAACAATTACACTATAACATAGGAATGACTATATTTTTAAAGTAAGCATTTATTAATTGATGAGACAAAGTGTTTTTAAAAATCTTGAGACTCAGCTCAAATACAATTCTACTCAGAAAACTCCTCTAGATATTCCAACTAATACTCAAATAAGGCCAAGCATCTCCATATCAAGGTTCTGGTGATCTTTGATAATAAGCAATTTTTCTTTTCAATGCTTCACTTCACAGCTCCATAGGGCCCACCCCAGAGGCCAGAGTGAAAAATTTAGTACAGGAAGACTATATATACAACAAAAAGAGAACACTCACCTAATTTAAAAACAGCCAAAGAAAATTTTAAGCAGCATATGTGATCTGGTCCATTCTATGTAGTTTCAAAGTCAAAGGCATCAGGCTGGTCCAACACAAGTACTATTTAATCATCACATCTAATGGAGGAAAAATATAGGACTTGGAGAGATTTAATATATTATAATAATGCATTTTTCAAGATAATACCTTCTCCAAATAATAACTTGTCCAAGATTTTACAATTATGTGAATAGAGCAGAATTTTTAAAAATTGTCAAGAATTGGCCTCCAACCTTACTATTCTATAAATGTAAGGTGTTGCACAGAACTCTAAATTGCCAGAGAGAAGAATCTGTGAAACTAAGAAAAGCAAAGATAAATAAAATGTACTCATTTTGAAAATTCCTAGAGAGAAATACTAAAAGTAAGGTTGGCTTTGAAAGAAAATACAGTGGCATTCTCATCCTGGATCTCAAAAAATTCAGATGTTCAGCTTGTTATATTTCTCTGTGCTTTGGGTGAATAAATAATCAGAGGATTTTTTTTCTTATAATTTATGTTTTTTCTCAAGTTCATAGCATTATTTTAAATAGATATAATTTCCTGTTGTCATCAAAAGATGATTTGGGTGAACATAGCAACTCAATATTTTAATTTTGTTATTTGCCATAAATTTATTTTGTTTATATCATATAAATTTTATTATGGTATTAATGAAAATACGCATTTAAATATATACCATATATCATATTTGACAGTTTCTAGTGGGTACCTGGTAAATTTAACATTGTGATCAATTTTTCTACACATATTAGTTAATACTACTGTTAGCAATGACAGTAAATTTAATGATAATATTTAGCATTTTGAGCCCTTACTATTAGTAAAGCTATCTAGAGAAATCTATATAAATTTCAAGAGTCCTGCAAATTTAAAAACAATTTTATATTCAATTTTTGCTATTTTTGATTCTTTAAATATATTTTCAATTTAGTTTTAAAAATCCATTGGGTACAAAATTTGCAGACCCTGAAGTATGATTTCAGTATAAATTATTGGACTACATGGAATTCTCTGAATACGTGTCAGAAAGATGACTCCTTTAGTCCAAATAGTAACTACATTTAAAAAAAAAATTTGTAGAGAATGCTTGTCTATTTGGCTCTGTAAGAGCACCATCTGGTGGCATTCAGAACTGTCAAAACAATCTGTCGATATCCTTGTTTCCAATGATTTGGTGGGGTATAGCGGTAAACTTGCTAGAATGTTGATTTTTATATTTTATATTTGTTTTATTTGTACTAAATTCAGCAATGCAATTATTTATTATTTTGTATAAATAATCCATTGTGAAGTCAAATTACATGACTGACGTATTAAAAAAAAACAAAAACTATCTTCCAGCAGGAGAAATAAATACCTTTCCTTGATTTTAGAGTATCAAGCAGAAGTTTACAATGACAATGGCTTAACCACAGGGAAATCAACTTGCTTCTAATTGAAATATGTATATCCCTATTAAGCCTGTATTTGAGAGCAGGGAAGCTGTTAAAAATTGAAAAGATTCACCGCCAGACATTCAATTTATTCTAATCTTTTATAGTTGGAAAATATGTAAAAATTTCAAGAACTTTTTACTGAAAATACTACTAAACATTGGGATTATTTTAAATGAACTTTTGAAACATCTGTTATAGTCACAGTCTTGCCAGGACCATCCCATAATAGTACATTTTATGGATGAAAATGTTTTGAATACTGAATGTCTGACTAGCTTGTAAAAGATGTAGTTCCAACACTGAATTTAATAAAAAATGCTATTTAATATTCTACATACAGTGTCTTTTTAAAAGAAAATTTTCTAGAGAAACAAATATAGTTTTTAATACCTACAGAAAAATAATAATATAAACATTGTATAAGTGGACAATTACTATCTGGAAATTAGAAATCTAAGGAACCAATTTTATTAAGTCAATTTTTCCTATACTGAAGTAAGATATGAATCAATATTTTTTCTATTTTGGTTAACTAAGGATGTGTCTCTTTTCCTGTATCACCTAGATAATAAAAATTAATGTATAAATATATTTTGTATATTTTCAAGTCTACAAATCTCTTCTCATCACATCCTTTAGAATTCAAAAGATTGTAAGTTATTTGATATAATTTTTACTTTTTATTGATAAATTAAAAAAATTATGAAAGGCCAATGGAATTAGACTGGTTTTGAACTTCTTGCTTCTCTCCAGCCATGTGCTCTTGGACCAATTAGATCTCTAGGCCATAGTTTCCTTACCTATAAAAGGAAAATAGGATCTCCAACCTCATGGGTTGTAATAAACATTAACTGATTATATACAAATAAAAAATTTTTTGTAGGCGTCCCCAAAACTACGGCCTTATCCAGCCCCCACTGCACTTCTGGAAGGGGCACCTCTTTCATTGGTGGTCAGTGAAAGGACCACTGTTTTCGGCAGCCCTCCAATGGTCTGAGGGACAGTGAACTGGCCCCTATGTAAAAAGTTTGGAGACCGCTGTATCTACTTTTTGCAAATATTAAATAAATATTAGCTAGTATCTATTGAAATGTGACCATAAAGGGTATGCTTTAGACTCAACCCTGTAACTTCCTATGAAAGTATATTTAACTAATATTTATTTGTCTCTTGATACAATGTAAAGCAATTTATGATGTATAGGAAGACCAGTCATACATATTTAAGTAATCAATCATTTTGTAGTGAATGTTGTTAGAGAGACTTAAGGATTTATACTACATCAAAATAATACCAAAGTTCAAAATTAGAGACTTAAAAATGAATATTTCTTATACAAAATTATATGGAATTCTAGTGAATACTCCTAATTGCCTCATTGAAGGATTATGAATTATTGTCAATTTCCTTTACTAATAGATGGCCTTTCCATAATAGTACCAGTTTGTTTGTATTCTAGATTTCCTCATAACAAATATTCTGCTTCTCATAAGCATCATTTTTCATTCACCTATTTAAAAAAATATGTCCGTTTTCATTCTATGACTTTTGAAAACAACTTCACAAAGTTTGACACACTATTGATTTTTTTTCAGATTATCATTTCACCTAAATCTGCTTTTAAGTATTTCATTTTGGGTATGGCCTAGCAAATCAAAACAACAATTCATATACAGAGCAAATTAAATTTTTATCCATGAAACCAATTTAGAACAATAAAATTTGAAAAGATAAACTGAATATGTTCAAGAAGATGTTTTGATATGAATGTATAGTTTAAGCCAGAGCTCAATTATTTTATTTTGAAAATAGAAAGTTAATGGAAAAAATAACTTTTTGCCAAAATGATTTTACTTATTAAGATTTGGATCTAGCAAATAATTTAACAGGCTCTATACTTTTTCATCTTATTTTTAAATATATGTATTTATTACCAATGAATAATATTGTTTAAATAGGTATAAAATTTTATAGAACAAGAAATTACAGAACTGAGTTATATACAAATAAAACACAAATAAACTAAGGTTATCTAAAAGTATAATGAACTATTGATTAATAATACAATAGCAGCTAACATAAAAATCAAATTAGTCATGTAAAGAAGTTTGCATATATATGTTTTCCTAGTCATTGATGGGCCTATAATAGTGCATAAAGCAGATATGCCTGTATGATGAGTTCATTTGGTATTCAGTATGATAGCACAGATAATAATGATATCATTTGACTTCCATTACATAAACATTAGATAATGGATACCTATATTAAAATGCAATGCTTATGTTTGTGCTTATTTTTGTCTTCATTTGTACACAGTACTAAATCTTTAAAGTTGAGCTTTTATGCAAATTGTTGACATTTATAACCTAAGATTTAAGTGACTTTTATGGACAAAAACATTCCATTATGTTGTTTTAAAATCCAAGATAAACAGCAGTTAGGTTTGTTAAAAAGGAGGTCGTTACAGTTATTACCCAGTTGTCTATTCTAATTCTCCCCCTTCCACTTTTTGTTGATTTCTTTAATGGAAGCAAACATTCATAAGAATATCTTGAGAAAATATACCATTTCACAATATCTTTGAAATGTTTGATTTTATTTTTTGGGTAGTTGCTTTTCTTGTTGTTGTTGACTAATTTCAATGTCATTAAACAGTAATAAAATGAGAATTGTATTTTTAAATTATAATAAGATTTTTCCCTTCTAGAGACTTCTATAGTTACAAGATTATAGTTAAAAAAATGAGAAGTACTTTCAGTTTCTGTTTCTATTGAATGACAGTTATTTCTGTAACACGATGTTGTGTAAAAAATTTTTTTTTCTGGGAAGTTGAAGAGGTTACGCTTGTTATTTTTCCCTATGTTTGTGTTTCTAAAAAATTGCCCATTTTAGAGTTTAGAAGCACCAAATAAATGTTCATATTCTAATTAAAAAATAAAACAAACAAGCAGATACACCAAGTATATTAAAATTCTTCTTGTATATTTTGTGTATATACAAGATTTCTTGCAAATTCTCATTTTCATGTGATTATGCTAAAACAAAGTTAAAAAGAAAGCATATAACCTAGCAATGTATATGCAATTATAATGTTGAAATAAAAATTATAGTGTAGAAGCACATAAAATTTGGGTTTTTCATGGCCTGTTATAGTGAATTCCAAGATAGGTCTTACTTAAATTATGGAGAGGATAGAGGCTTAGGTTATATGCTTCTTTCTAAAATGTTTATTCTGCATAATGAGAAAATTCTGATTATGAAATAACCCTCAAAGTTGATAAAAATGAGAGAGAAAAAAGTTTGGTAGAAAGAGCTTACATTTAAAGGATAGAATTAACAAGTCTTCTTGTATCTGATTACTCCCTTTTCCCTTTTCAAACACTGTTTACTACAAGTCTATTAATTTTTAGGTCTCAGATTTGAAGAGAATCAATCCCCCTCTAGCTGTTCCTGAATTGGAGGCTCCTCACCAGATTCCTTAATCTGCTTCTACATTTAAAATAATGTGATATGTTTTGTTTTAAGTGTATTTAAAAAAATCCAGGCTCACCAATTTAGATACATAGTAGGAAAAAATAAGGGTATTTTAATTGCCATTTCAGATAATGGTGGGTATCTTTTAGTAGTATAGCAAAATTCAACAATGGTAGTTTCTTAAAGGTCATCTGCAATGTGGAATGTAAAGTCGTATCAATGAAGTTTTTATAAGCTTGCTACATAAAACTCCACTGGCCTATCTTTTATTTTTGAATGGGTCTTTCATTTATGCATGATTTTGTCATATTATGCTTTGATCATTTGGAAAGTACTGGTTTCTGAACTATACAGATATTCAAAATTATGACTCATTTCATTATAAAACACCAAAAATTTATATTGTTAATATCACTAACAGGATCATAAAAATAACCTTATAGGTATTGCAAAGCTTTCAAGCTCAAGGTGGCAGATACAAGTTTTCCAAGATTTTGAAAAGTTGAATATTATCATTGGGAACAAATATCATCAGTTATTTGTTTCTTGAAGTTGCATTCTTAATTAATTTATTTGTTGGAAAATGTCTATCAGATATTCTTGTGTGAACATCCATAGTTTTTCTTTCAGTTGGCATTTCATATAAAATTGTTTTTCTATAAAAAAAAAAGGGTATACAACACTTTTCCCCACAACCACCATCATGTTAAAGTATATTGCAGATGTGCTTTATACATACTTCCCATTTTCTAATAATGACTATTTTAAAAATTACTCTTATGGTTAAGATATTAAAAAGATATTTTTTACTGCTTTATAAAATACATTCTTAAGTGAAACTGGCTTTTTGTTTGTTTGTTTATCTTACTACATATATGTGGCAGCAGTATAGAATCAAAACCATCAAAATTAATGTTTCCACTCATAGGTAAAGTTATCACCATATTAGCTTTCTAATTTAATGCATTAAGATAGACACAGTATCACTTTTATGATCTCACCAAAAATTAATAATATAAATCAAATCATGGATAAAATTAAGGCAAACCCAAATTAAAGATCATTCTGTAAAATAGATAGCCTGTTCTTATTCTCCTCAAAAGTCAAAGTTAAAGGCAAAAAAAAAAAAAAAAAAGAAAAGAAAAGAAGGCAAAAACCAACTAAGGATCTGAATCAGTCAATAGGATACTGAGGAATGTGATAGCTAAATGAAGATGTTATTCAGGATTGAAATCTGGACCTGAAAAATGTTTGTCTTCATTTGAAGTTGGTTCAAAGAACAAAAATACAAAAGTAATCCTGTTGTAGATTTGTGATGTCTCTACATACTCTAACCAAATATTTTGTCAAAATTTATTTTTAAAAATAGGTACCAGGATATCAAAGACATAGCAGATTGTAATGAATTATAAAATAGAAGAGTGGGACATAAAAACAAACATCTCCAAGGAATGGTCGGCATCTTAAAACATTAACTGAAAAGTAGATATGATTGAGATATTAATTAATTTCTCAGTCTTAAGTATTTCTTACTAAAAGTAGAAGACAGCCCCAAGAAGGCATATGATAATGGCTGAATGTTATCTCTCTTGCTGGAAAGAATAATCATTGGAGCAACAGTATGTAAATTCTCCAAAAATAAAGTCTGAACTGCTTATAGTGATATCGCCCAGCCCCTGATTCCTATGTCCTACAATGCTCATCTCAGATATATATTTTTTAATAAGTTTGAATACTGGAATAAGATTTAATACCATTGTTTCACTGTGCTACTTATTATCTGTTTTGATATTATGCCATATTTTATATAGTCAAATTTCCCTTTAATTTTTCCTTGACAATCTGAATTTCCTGGTATATAGCTAAAGTGATCTAAAAAAATCCCCGAAGTAGTTTTAAGGCACATTATTTACAATCAGAAGCAAAATATTCCAACAACAACAGCAAAATGGTTATCTTTAAATTTCTCTCGTTCTCTTGCCAGAATATAAAATACAAAAGTGTCAGTCCACTTACATCTCTTCTTAACTTAATGCTTGTCTTTTGTATCTATAGGGTAGGTTTAGTCTTTCATTTTTAAATTTCTTTAGGTTTATATGTAATTTCCACCTTGCAATACAAGGATTCTAAGCCATCTCCTATATGTTTGATAGATATCAACAATAGTTTTTTTGTTTGTTTGTTTTGTTTTTTAGTGAGAGTAGGCGAGTCCGAGACAGACACTCCCACATGCACCTGGCCCAGGATCTACCCGGCAAGCCCACTAGGGGGCGATGATGTGCCCATCTGGGACCTTGATCCATTACAACCAGAGTCATTTTTTTTAGTGTCTGAAGTGGAGGCCATGATGCCATCCTCAGCACCCTGGGCCAGCTGGCTCTAATCAAGCCATGGCTGTAGGAAGGAAGAAGTGAGAGAGAGAAGAGAAAGGAGGAAGGGTGGATAAGCAGATGGGCGCTTCTCCTGTGGTCCCTAACTTGGAATTGAACCTGGGACATCAAAACACTGGGCTGATGCATTACCACTGAGCCAACTGGCCAGGCCAACAATAGTCATTCCTTGATACCTTCTAATCAGTGTCTCGTGTGTTCACACAATTGTAGTCTTTGCCCTTTCTCTCTATTCTTGCAATTCTTGTTCTGGCTCCCTTTGACAAGTATTTATTATCCTAAGGAACTGTGGAAAGTGTATCTATCTTCATTAGTGGTAAGAAATTTTTTTTATGTGTGAGATTACCAGTTCACATGGCAGGGCCTTAGATATTTCCAAAGAAGTCTAGGATCTTTAAGTTTGAAAAGTCATTCACTCCACAGGTTCAGGCCATAGGTAATCAGCTGGGCCTTGGAGCAGTAATTCTTGCTTCCTAAATCTCCATTTATATGGTGATAAAGACTTTAGGTATTGGAAATAATACTCAAAACTCCAACAAAAATATATTCCATTGGAAGAGAATATAATTCAATTGAGTCCCATCTCTATACTTTTCTTCATCAACACTCCCATTCAAAAACCAAAAAGGTATCTTAACCAAAATAGTAATTAGCTTTTAAGACAGAATTTAATATATTTTACACATAGCAATTTTCATTTATAAAATACTATATCTAACATCAGCATTGAAGTTAAAGTTGATTTTACAGCTTTCAAAAATTGCTTTAAACTTGCATAACTAAATATCACACAGGTAAATTTTTTTAAAGAAAATCTTTTTGTCCCAAAGGTGAAATTGAGTGTTTACCTCTAGAGAAGTGAAACTTTCTTTTATAATTCTACTTTCATTCTATTCTATTTTTTAAAGTTTCAAAAATTGTAGGGTTCAGCCAGGAAACAGATTTATTAAGTTGACCTACAATGTTTTTGGTCATAATGGATCTCTTGGTTACAGAATAGTAGAAGATTTAATCCTGACTTTCTATTTATAAATAGGAGATGTGGCACTTGTCAGTAATATGTTCCAAGATGTCATCTCTTCCCTTCTTTCCCTTACATAGTTCATGGTTCTTTCACTAACATAAATGTGTGTGAGTTTTATGAGTGGTCTCCATACATTTATTTTTAGTAATGACAATTACTTATAACCATTGCTTTATGACTATATTTTGGGTTTACAGTGCTTCTAAAGGCTTTCTACTGACTATGAATGACACCATTATCCAGGCATTTGATTCAAAACATGAAACCCAAAATTTTAAAGTAGTCTTAATTTCTCTCTTTGGGGAGCATTTTCCAGTGATGATCAAGACAGTGCTTAGTGGGAGCAAAAGCTGCTAATAACAACAGAAGGCAGGCGTGGGTGGTTAGAATAGTGAAATGGAAAATGAGAGGCAAAAAGGTCCTGTGATGTGTTATTGAAAACATTTATTGATATGTTGATCACTACATGTCCCAAGTCAGATGAGTCATATGATTTTCTTATGATATTAAAAACACTTCTCCAAAGAGGACATACAGATAGCCAATAGGCAGATGAAAAAATGCTCAATGTCACTGATCATCAGAAAAATGCATATTAAAACTACTTGAGACATGGCTGTCATTAAATTAACAAACAACAAGTGTTACCAGGGATGTGGAGAAAAGGGAACCCTTGTGCATTGCTGGTGGGAATGCAGACTTATGTAGCCACTGTATGGAGTTTCAAAAAATTAAAAATTGGTTTGCTTTTTGATCCAACCATCCCACAGCTGGGAATATATCCTAAAAATCCGGAATTACTAATTTGAAAGAATATATGCACCCCCATGTTCATAGCAGAATTTTTAACAATAGCCAAGATCTGAAAACAGCCCAAGTACCCATCTGTAGATGAGTGGTTAAAAAGCTATGTACATTTACACAATGGAATAATATCTGGCCATAAAAAAAGAGGGAAATCTTACCTTTTGCAACAGCATAGATGGACCTGGAGAGTATTATGCTAAATGAAATAAATCAGGCAGAGAAAGACAAGTACCATATGATTTCACTCATATGTGATATCTGTGAACACAATGAATTGATGAACGGGGTATAAGCAGAGGCATGGACACATGGAACTGATGAAAGGCAATTGAAGGGCAAGTTGGGGGACTGGATGAAAGAGGGTAAAGGGATTGGCTAAAAAACTTATATACATGACACATGGATATGAACAGCAGGGTGGCAATAACCAGATAGGGGTAGCAGTGGGGAGAGGAGTGCAAAGGGGGGAAGAATGGAGATGTAAAGAGACTTTGCTTGGAGCAGAGGGTGCACGATGTGGTGTGTAGATGGTGTTGTATTGAGTTCTACATTTGAAATCTTGTGTATGATTTAGTGGTTGCTGTCATCCAAATAAATTAAAATAAATAAATTAAAAATAATAAATATTTTAATACCTAAATATTGTTAAGTATCCATGTTGTGTGGAGTTCCTGAGAGGAAAACTTAAATGTATAATTCCATGTATAAATGATACAAAAATAAACTCATGTAAAAAAAAAGATATAAATAAAATTAAACTCAAAATAAGATAGAGCATGTTGAGTAGGCTATGAAGGAACTCACCAATTAACTCATTTAAGAAAAAAAGGAAACAATAATACAGAAAGGAAGAATACATCCAAGTTTTCAAGGAATATTATTTTTTTTTGACAGAGACAGAGAGAGTCAGAGAGAGGGACAGATAGGGACAGACAGACAGGAAAGGAGAGAGATGAGAAGCATCAATTCTTGGTTGCAGCTCCTTTGTTGTTCAGTGATTACTTTCTCATATGTGCTTTGATCGAGGGGTTACAGCAGACTGAGTGACCCCTTGCTCAAGCCAGTGATCTTGGGCTCAAGCAGGTGAGCATTGCTCAAACCCGATAAGCCCACAGTCAAGCTGGCAACCTCAGGGTTTCGAACCTGGGTCCTCCGTGTCCCAGTCCAATGCTCTATCCACTGCACCACCACCTGGTCAGGCTCAAGGAATATCTTTACATAGAAAATGAAACAACTCAGCACCTCTAATCTCTAGCATAATGAAGATTGGAGGCTAAATTGCTTAAGGGCATGAAATCAGTTTAATCTTGTCTCATATCTGGTTCTGTTGCTTACAAAATGTAATTTCTGGAAAAATCTATACTCTCTCTGATCCTTAATGTTCTTAGTATCTCCTTCATAGGGATGTTGGAAGAATTGAAATGAGAATTGCATGTAAAAAGTGCCTGGCACAGAGTTAGGGGCAAGTAGCTGGTTGTTATTATCATTAACAGTACTAGCAGTATCACAAGGTCAGAAAAAAGTCATAATGTCCTCTTCAATTTTAACCTCATCTGTTTTTACATTGCTTTCCACTTGATAGGCCCAGTGCAAGATGGTCAAATCCAGAGGGTCTTAAATTTTAATCACTGTTGATGAATTATATAGTGCAGAAGCTGCTCTAAAGGCAGCTTTTGGAATGGGGACTAAACTTTCACTTGTGATTGGAAGTGGATAAATTAATTTATCTTTTCATCTCGGTGAGCACTTGGAGGAAATCATTATCATAAAACATAAAACATGGTAAATCTATAGACTTGGCAGCTTTTGCCCTGCAGAGTCTCAAGACTTGAGTAAATATGGAGATTTAGAGATTTACTGTCTTTTCCTTTGAAGAAGTGATTTCCCTTGGTAGGGAAAGATGGACATGGCAATAGGAAAAAAATTCTTGTTTTAACTTTGAACCTGAACCAGCTTTGAAATACATATATCTCTTTACTGGGATAGCTTTCAGAGCTGCAAAGTCATTTTTATTAAATTACAATATTAAACTTTAGAGCAAAGATGAGCTGGGGGAAAAACTCTACTCAATATATGCACCTATCATGAATCAACATTAAAGGCTGTGAGTCATTATCTACATTTCCTCTGAGGCCTGATGAGACAGAAAAATATCATTAATATATATTGTCAAGTCAAGAAGTTTAAAATGGAAAATAAAACTAGCTGTTCAGCCTGAAAGTCAAATGTTATATTTGTTTGAAAGAAAAAGGTTTTAAGAAAATATTTGGATAGATTTTCGCTGTAATTAACTCTTTTATCTAAATTTATTCTGAGATACACATAGTTAAAGGCATTATGTATTATTTAGATATACATAGATATCATTTAATTCAACAAAATAATTTTAGAAGGCCTCTTCTTAAAGGGTGTCTAAATGGAGGCATTCTTCACTAGAGAGCCTGAATTCTTGAATTAAAAAAAATTTAGCTGAAATCAATTCTGCCTGTTAGGACATAACAGTGAAGTAGAATTCAAACTCAGTACTATCTTGCACACAGAACAAAAGAAAATTTAGGAAGGTAAATTATAGGGGGTATATGTTTATTACACTGATGGAGAAATTTATGGAATAGGATAAGTTGGGTTGTGTGTGTTTCTGTGTCTATGTGTGCATGTGCGAGACAGAGAAGAAAGACTGAGAAAAAAAATGAAAGGGAATGTATTTGTGTAATTATGATCCAAGCTCTTCTATTTAATTGCTGTTGAACAGAAAGAAACCAGCCTTCTTCCTGTGCTAAAGAAATCCTCCCTTTCTTTTATCCACTTTTTCATTAATGCTATGGAAAACAACAGGCAGAGGCAGATTTAACAGTGCACGCCCTATTCTCCGCTTCTGAAGGGCCCCACAAAACCCCAACATTACACTTTTTTCTATGTAAGGGGCCCAATATTTTCTTCTGCGCCTGGGGCCTCAACTGACCTTAATCCGTCTCTGACAACAGGTTATATAAATTGGTTTAAAAGTATATGAGAATAGTTGCCCTTTGGCAAGGATGTGACAACAGAATATTAGTCAAGAGCACAAAGGGATTAAAAAGAGCGAGCAAATGGGAATATCAAATAGATATACCATGTTATAAAAATATAATTACCAACAATAGCTATAGATTTCACGAACATAGATCCCAATATGTTTTGTGATTTCTAGAATATCTAGCATTTACAATATCTAAGAAGAAAGAAGTGGACTGCTCCAAAAAAGAATCCTCATAGGAGATGTTTTCAGTACTTAAAATGAATAACAACCCACATTAGTTATTTAGAACTCTTTGACAATTGAGATAACAAAACAATGAACACAAGAAATATAACTTTTCATCAAATAATTCCAAACACCACATTGTAAAAATAAGTAATTAATTTTCTTTGTAATCTCCAAGCTTACACCTAAATTAGGTACTAAGGACCCAAAGGTGAAAAATTAGTTACCTCCTTGAGTTAGCTGCCTTCATTTATCAAATGAAGTTGCTTCATGTGAACAGTGACTTTGAAAAATAATAATTTATTAATAATTTACCTCTTAAAGGCTTGGTTTAAAGTGTGTTTGTGTGTGTGTACACACACACTTTTTTTTAAGTGAGAGGAGGGGAGATAGACTTCCACATGCACCCCAACTAGGATCCACCTAGCAACCTTGTCAAGGGATGATGCTTGAATCAATTGAGCTATACTGCTCACAAAAATTAGGGGATATTTCAAAAATGAATATGAAGCAATAAAATATTTCCTAATTTTTGTGAGCAGTATATTTTTAGCACCTGAGTCTGCCACTGGGACCAACCAAGCTATCCTCAGTGCTCATGGCATATGCTGAAACTAATTGAGCCTCTTGCTACAGGAGGGGAAGAGGAAGAGAAGGGGGAGGGAGAGAGAAGCAGATGGTCATTTCTCATGTGCCCTTACCAGGAATCAAATTCGGGATGTCCATATACCAGGCCAATGCTCTATCCACCTAGTCAACAGGTTTATTTATATTTGTATAAGTATGAAAAAGTTGAAAGATACATACTAAATTGATAGGGGGAGTGAGGGAATGAATAGAGTATTGGCTTTCTATACTTATCCTTGCTTTTTTTTTTTTACTACATATGATAAATGCTACATTTTCAAGAAAAGCCTTAAAATATATAAAAATCATTTGAAGTCTTAACCTAATGGTTTTTAACCACTATTTTAAGCAGTAAGAGTTACTTTCTTACGTTTTTCTCTGTCTTCTGCTTCTCCATCTCTGTCTTTTTTTCTTTTTGTATACTTTCTCCTTTTTCTTTTGTCAGATGAAGGGACTATTACCTAACACTTTACTATGTAAACTAGAAGAAAAAAAAAAGCTCAAAAGATTGAAACAGAGATGGGACAGAAAACTAACTCCTATATAACCATTAACAACAAATGCCTCTTTTCATTCTACAGGGTATGCTCAGGCAATAACGAACCATAGAATTATGCAGAATTTAGTTAGAAATTTGTATCCTTATTTAACAGAAAAAGTTATAGTAATAGTGGAATTTTATTTACCACTCTACTTACTTTAGACCTATAATATAGTTATTTTAGCAACAAAGTTGTCTGCCTACAAAATCAAATAATTTTACTATGACAATAACTTTTGTCTACTCCATCTTTATCTCTGAAATCATTGTCTTTACTGTTGAAGCTAAATAATCCATATTAACTTCTTGGTGAATAAACTATGTAACTTGTATTCTTTTTCTTTTTCTTTTTTTTTTTTTTTTTTTTTGTATTTTTCTGAAGCTGGAAACAGGGAGAGACAGTCAGACAGACTCCCGCATGCGCCCGACCGGGATCCACCTGGCACGCCCACCAGGGGCGACGCTCTGCCAACCAGGGGCCATGCTCTGCCCCTCCGGGGTGTCGCTCTGCTGTGACCAGAGCCACTCCAGCGCCTGGGGCAGAGGCCAAGGAGCCATCTCTGCTCCAATGGAGCCTTGGCTGCGGGAAGGGAAGAGAGAGACAGAGAGGAAGGAGGAGGTGGGGTGGAGAAGCAAATGGGCGCTTCTCCTATGTGCCCTGGCCGGGAATCGAAACCGGGTCCCCCACACGCCAGGCCGACGCTCTACCGCTGAGCCAACCAGCCAGGGCTGTAACTTGTATTCTTGACCAATGTTGTTCAAAATTTTATAATTATCATGTCACTTTCTCCAGTTAATACAAACAAAAAAGCTGTGGAAAGGATTTTTTCATATTTCATCTATATAAATAAAAATGTAAATGTTTGTTCAAAATCTTAAATCTCCAAAAGTTCTTCACTGATTGCTTTGAAATTTTGACACAATGTTGCATTCAAATATATACTCTTTTTTATTTTTTATTTTGTATGCTCTTTTCTTATATACCTACTATTTTATAGATATAGATGTCACATCTGTGACAGGTAAAAATGTGTTTTTTAAAAAAAAAAACAGCCCCATCTGTTGGACATAAAAGCAACATACACTATACTAAATATTTTATAATTCCATTTCAATGTTTCCAATTTACGATCCATTTATGTACAGACAGACTTGAGGATGCACGGTTGTGAGCACAGCTATCGTGTTCTGCAGCTTCAGATCTGCTTCATTCTTAATAGAATGAATGCAACAGGCTGACAGTGACTGAAAGATGTCAACAAGAAACAGCAGATCAGCGTCAAACATGACTCTGTGCTCAGCAATCACGCAATTACAATCGCCTTGCATTCCAGTACAACCCAGCTGATGATTATAGTTTGAGCCAGCATGTTCTCATCGGCACTATGAATGCAGTGTGTCCTTATTGCAAGGCTTTGAAATTTAATGGAGAAACAAAAGGAATGTGCTGCGCCACCGGAAAAATTAAACTGCCTCAACTTGGAGAACTCCCAGAGCCATTACAAATTTTGCTTGCCAGATATATTGCTGAATCAAAGCATTTCCTATCTAACATCAGGAAATAGAACTGCTTCCAAATGACATTATTCGGCACAGAAATTGTAACAGCTCAATTCATGCCAACTTTCATAGTGAAAGAACAAATTTATCATAAAGCCGGCTCCCTGCTTCCATTCCCAGTTGGTCAACATAAATTCTTATGAATGTATTTCATCAGTGTTGGCAATGATGAATTGAATGCACGCTGCGGAATTTCTACAAGCATAAAAGTTCCATTGTTTCCCAACTGCAAGAGCTTCTTCATGAAAAAAAAACAAGTCAGTGCATTGGTTCAAAACAGCAATTGACATGATGCCATCGGATACACACAGGATTGTTATTCATGCCTGACCAGGCAGTGGTGCAGTGGATAGAGCGTCAAACTTGGATGCCGAGGACCCAGGGTGAGACCTCGAGGTTGCCAGCTTGAGCATGGGCTCATCTGGTCTGAGCAAAGCTCACCAGCTTGGACCCAAGGTCGCTGGCTTGAGCAAGGGATTACTCAGTCTGCTGAAGGCCCGTGGTCAAGGCACGTAAGAAAAAGCAATCAATGAACAACTAAGGTGTTGCAATGCACAATGAAAAATTAATGATTGATGCTTGCCATCTCTCTGTTCCTGTCTGTCTGTCCCTGTCTATCCCTCTCTTTGACTCTCTCTGTCTCTGTAAAAAAAAAAAAAAAGAATTGTTATTTATGCTGACAAAACGGCTGCTGGAGAACATGTGTGAAGATTCAATGCTCCAACTATAGACGAAGTGGAGATATTGTTCTTCATTGGAGAAACAATCAATTGACAAAACTTGCAGAAACTCATCAATGCTACGATACCCTGCACTATCCAATCACTTTTTGGGATGATGCCAATGGATATCACTTTAACATTAAGATGATAAATCTAGTCAGTGATGAAGAAACAAATATGTAATGCAGTGCAATGAACTATTATTTATGCTGATTAATGATTTGAGAGAATGAAGACAATCACATTTTGAAAAACCATCGTTTCACCAATACATCATAGATATGTATGCAAAAATCGAAACAGAATGTTTGATATTCATTCGTTTGAATCAGACCAAGCTTCACTCTGAAGAATACATTCATTTGAGAGAAGCAGTTGTAAATGACGGTAATACAACTAACTTTGGAAGACTAATTTTGCCATCTTCATGTACAAGCAGTCCACATCATATGCATGAATATGCTCAAGATGCAATTGAGTATGTTTGTCACTATGGGCGTCAAGACCTATTCTTACATTCACATGCAGTCCAGCTTAGGAAGGTATACAACAGCTCTTACTTCCCGGCCAATCGCTGGTGGATAGGAATGACATCACAGCACGTGTTTTCAGACAGAAGCTGAAACCACTGATGGATTTCATGGTAAAACATGAAGTGTTTGGGTCTGTGCGCTGTAAAAAATTAATGAGCAACGTTGTAGAAGTAACAATCTTGACAGAACCTTTTAAAGGTGAAGATGTCCTCATTCCTTGCATTCCTATGATTCCAACAGATATGCCATTTCAATTTAAGACATTGCAATTCCCAATTTGGCGTTTGGAATCACCATCAACAACGCTTAGGGCCAATCTTTAGAATTGTGCAGTTTAGATCTACACACCGATTGCTTCTCACATGGACAATTATATGTTGCATGTTCTAGAGTCAGCAAACCAGATAATCTCTATATCTGCATAGACAATGGAACAACAAAAAATATTGTATACCCACAAGCATTGTGAAATTAAACATATTAGAACTGTGTGCTTTCTCTTTTCTTTCTTTTCCATTTAACAAGACTGAGTCACAGCAACACGTGGCCAGGTACAGCTAGTAGAACATATTAAGATAAGAAGAAATAAAAACCTTATATATTATGAAAATTTATATAATTGCTAAAATGTTTTAATAGAATTTCTGGAAAGAAAAGAATCACTTGGAAAATAATTCAAAAATGCAAAAATATGATACCAGAAAAAATATATACATGACCCATCTGAGAGATATAATAGCTGATGAATAAAACTCCATGAAAATAGAAGAGTAAAATTGGATCAAGTTAAGACAAAATATATTAAAAATAATTTCCTCAAAGCTGAAGACATAAATATGCAAACTGAAAGATTCCACCAAAGGCCCAGAAAAGAATAAAAGTAGTTACATATCTAAATTTCTTATTGTAAAACTGTGGAGTATCATAAATAAGATCTAAAAGCTTGTAAAGAGAAACAAAAAAAATAATGGAGGCTTATATTCTTTCAATTTTAGTAGCTGTACAAGTATACTGACAATATAGTAATATCCAATTTATGGGATAAAAAGCATTTTTAACCTAGTTATATTATTTGTTATAATAATCTAGATAGACAGATACATAGATTTATTGATTTAGCTATGTAAAGAATTGGTAAGTTTTTTTTTTACCAATAAAATACTCTTTACTAAATTATATAAAGAATCACGTCAACAAAACGAGACACCTATCAAAGAGAAGCAAGACTTGTCTTTAATTAAACAGTGGTTTCAACTCTGACTAGCAGTGCAGGAAATTTGCATTATGATTGATGTCATCTTGAGTAGAGAAAAACAGAACCTTATGGAGCCTTAGAAATATACTCTGTGGAAGAGAGATTTTTTAGAATATAAGGACTAGATTAGAAAACAGAAATGTTTTAGAAACAGGGAATGATAGGCAATGGCCAGAGTCCTAAGAGTCTTATGTTACAAGGTAAGAGTTTATTATTGAAAAGTTGGGATAGAAACAAATCTATGCTCAACTATATTTAAAGTCATACAAAAGAAACAAGAGAAGACATAAATAAGGGTAATACTAGCATAAATCAACTGTCAGGGTTTCAGCAGAGAGAAGTGATTGAATATTATCAATTAGGTAAATATTGTTTATTTTAGAAAATCAAAAAGTATCATCTAAATTATTTAAAACATCAATTACCTTTATACTAAAACAGATTTGAAGACATATGTGTTTGTATATGAATTAGGTTTCTTTGACTCTACAATGAACATATACTGTAATGCAGATAAAAAGAAAAAATGTTAATGATACATGATGAATGTTAATATTGACAAGGGTAAGTAAAAGAATAAATGTCTAAGATTTGATCAGAGACATGGTCCTTTTGGACAAATAACTGAAATGCAACTGCCTTGCCTATATACTCTTACCAAAAACGCACCTTCAAGCACTTTTCTCTGGCACACGAAAGCCAATTCATTATAGACAGTTTTATATTCACATAGTAAGTTTTTAATAAAATATTTATGAGTCATCTTAATAAACATTAAGATAGAATTCAAATAATAAGGAATATCTTCATTAATTTAAAAATATTTATGAGATCACATAGGCATTTTTCTCTTTCTAACTCTAATTTAATAGTTACTTTTTTTCCTCCAATGTGTGATTATCAGTCTATATATCCTTTGTAACATTAAATTATTAATTGTAAAATTTTTATTTTTGGAATACAGAGTTTAATAGTGTTCCATCTAGATGCAGCTACATCTATCATTTTGATTATTGTTTCTTTAGGTCATAGATATTGATGTTCCTTTTCTTATTATTTATTATTATTTTCAACTATTATTTAATGTTTTTACTTAACACTAAAACTGATTCTGGAATCACTTAGATTCAATGAAGTGCCTTCTAACATTTACTTATTTATGATTGTAGCAAATATTTCTTCACATTTTAAATACCCAAATAAATTGGTAAGTATGCATTGTACCTCCACACATGTTGCTAATGATAGTGTACCTATGTGTATGAGAACAGATATCACACAACATTTTGGTTTAGTTTTTATAATTAGTCTATAAACTATTTTCTAGCCTTTACTTTTTAAATATCCCAAGTAATTTGTAAAAGGGAGAAAAATATGCAGGGATCAGGCAGTCAATACTGGAATGCTAAATCATTCTAAGAATAGAATATGAGAATAATGAACCAAGAACAGATCATTACAGAATAAAGAAAAGACTTAATAATAGAAATTGATTCAACCAGAGAGGGTTGGACAGAGGCCATGAGAGGATGCTATAGAGCAAAATTCAATTAGGTAGATGTATAAACATAGAAGGACAGTAGTAATTTAAAACTTAACAATGCTTCTGAAGTTCTTTCAAAAGTGTCAACCAAAATAAAGAAGTAAACTAAGACAAGCTCAAAATTATCAAAAAGATAATATCTATATATTTTTTTGTGTGGGAATAGTAGAGAATTGCAATTTGAGTGTTGTACATTGTAGTGAGCAACATACGAGTTTGTTGAGATTTTGGGGTAGGCTGTCCTTACAGGCAGAGATATCAAGAAGAGAGAGTTCAGATAAAGGCTGTTAAAATAAAAAACAAATGGCAACCAGTTTTGAAGATTCCCTGAACAGATAAAACTATTCTGGTCATAAAGAACTCAATGAAGCCTATTTTGTGAGATCAATTTGAACTGGGTCATTTCTTGTTCATGTCTTTGGAAACCATGAGCAAAATTTCCCAAGGTTAATATGAGACAACCCCTGACCAACTTCCTATCATTTAAAAATATTTTAATGTATTCAGTTTTTTGTCAATGAAGCATTTATGGAAAATCAGTCTCTTAGTTCTTTCATTTTGTTTTCCTGTGGGTGCATAAGTGAGATTTTCCATTTCATATCCTCCAGTTCCATTTTAGAATAGAATTCTTTCACAAAAGCATCTCACCTTTTTTTTTTAACTCCACAAAAAATATTGCTTCAATTATTCAACTCAGAGCCAGAAGATTTGAAAACTGACAATCACAAGGTTTAAGTGCCATGTCATGTCAGTCTGTTGCCAATGGAAACGAGGTCCTTGCTGTGTCACAAGAAAAGCGTTTCGGGAAAACCACACATGGGAGGATGAGGTATGATGATCAGATTTATTGAAGCTGAAGCAAACACAAAAGACTGTCTCAAATTTAGCTCCCTCCCACTGTATAAAAAGTACAGCCTTGTCTTCATTAAGCCCAGAAGAAGGACCCGGGTCCAGAAATCTTGTGCCATTGATTCAGTCCATGGCAAAGCTTAGTCCAGTTTTCTATTCCTGACTAAACTCTAGCCAGCGCTGTGTTGCTGTACCCAGTACCCTGGCCCACATTTGGGGGGGTTCTGTGTGCCTATCTAATCTTATCCTTTTCCCAGGCTAGACAGATGTACAGATGGTTGTCAACTTGATTCCTACTGCAGATGCCTCATAGTAGGACTTCCCTCTGTGCCATCTTGACTTCTACTGGGCATGTGCCCAGTAGAGTAATCCTACCCTTTTTTATCCCTGAGAATTTGAGTACCAGAGGGCTGACTGTTCCCCAGAGAGATCTTTCTTCCCTACATGGGGAAATGTGGCAGGGGAGACGGGGTGGGGACAGAGGGGTGTTATTCCCTCAGGGCAATGCTTTAGCTTCTTTTTGTGATAGTGAGAGAGAGAGAAAGAGAGAGATGGAGGGATGGACAAATAGGAAGGTAGAGAGATGAGAAGCATCAACTCATAGTTACAGAACTTGTTCGTCGATTGCTTTCTTATATATGCTTTGACCAGTGAGCTCCAACTAAGCCAGGGACCCCCTTGCTCAAGCCAGCAACTTTGGGCTCCAGCCAGCAACTTTGGGCTTCAAACCAGTGACCTTTGGGCTTAAGTTAGTGACCATGGGGTCACATGTATAATCCTATGCTCAAATCAGTGACCCTGCACTAAAGTTGGCAAGCCCACATTCAAGCCGGTAACCTTGGGGTTTCAAATCTGGGTCCTCAGCATCCCAGGTCAGTGCTCTATCCATTGTGCCACCTCCTGGTCAGGAGTAGCTTCTGATCTAATTAATCTTAGCTGATATTGCTCCCTTCTCTTTTATTATTATCTAGCTACCTACACTAACAAATCCACTTAGAAAGCCCAGTTTTTCTAGATGAGAGGTTGAAATTTTCTCTTAGGGTAGTAAATTATTTATTCTTTATAACCAATTTCTTTTTTTTATACATGGAGAAATGAATATGATGGAAGAATAAAAAACAGGAGAGCTGAACTTAATTTTAAGGGCTAATTCTGAAAAGGAGACCCTACTTGACAAGAACTTGCTTGTGGTGTAAGTGAACTTTTGAAAGTT
This sequence comes from Saccopteryx bilineata, assembly GCF_036850765.1. Lineage (NCBI taxonomy): Eukaryota > Metazoa > Chordata > Mammalia > Chiroptera > Emballonuridae > Saccopteryx > Saccopteryx bilineata. Next base: position 98,969,316 of record NC_089493.1, read on the forward strand.
TTTTCAGCAGAGAAAATTTGTTTTTAATATTTTGTGAAGGAGATAGCCTGAATGCATTAGGTTAATGATAAAAGCCCAAGTGTCTAGTAGTCCTATAGACATATGCTTGTAACTGTATATACTAATGGCAGTAGGTAAAGATTGCCCTTTCCTCAAAATGACCATTTCATTCAAGGTTACATTGTGTCAGACTGGTATGCCTGACGTTATGGCATGGTTTATCCAGTGTGTATTTATATCATATTGTATATAATTTTATAAATACTAAATTTTCTATACGATTATAAAAGTCTTTTGGTTTTTTGGATGCAATTCCAAAGTGTGGGAGAGGTGAGCTTTCCCACACAATAACAATAAGCAATGATCTAGACACTGTAGCTGGGTATTCTACAATCTACAATTTAACTCCATTTTGACACTATCTACCCAGATATAGCATCAGTTTCCAAAGAAGCTAATTTCTACAATACAGCTCCCTGGTTGCAAGTCCAGGTTGTTGCTGATACTTCTGACCAAGTGGCTATAAATCAGGGGTTACCAGTACCCCCACCTTCCTTGTATTGATTAAATTGCTAGAATAGCTCATAGAACTCAGAAACATTTTACCCAATAGACTGCAGATTTGTTATAAAAGGATATAACTTAGGGACAGTGAGATGGAAGAGATGTATAAGGCAAAGCAGAGTGAATGGGTGGGAGGCTCCAGGACCTCTCCAAGCATGACCCTCTACAGTACCTCTACATGTGCACCAACCTGGAGGCTCTCTGAACCCTATCCTCTTGGGGTTTTATGAAGGCTTCATTACACACATGACTGATAAATTTATTAGCTATGTATGATTGTCTGCACTTCCAGCCACTCCTCCCTGATATTGGAGGTGGGGCTGAAAGTTCCAACTCTCTAATTAGTACAGGGGTCGGGAAACTTTTTGGCTGAGAAAGCCATGAATGCCACATATTTTAAAATGTAATTCCATGAGAACCATACAACGACCCGTGTACGTTACACATTATCCAATAAAAATTTGGTGTTGTCCCAGAGGACAGCTGTGATTGGCTCCAGCCACCCGCAACCATGAACATGAACGGTAGGAAATGAATGGATTGAAATACATGAGAATGTTTTATATTTTTAACGTTATTATTACTTTTATTAAAGATTTGTCTGCGAGCCAGATGCAGCCATCAAAAGAGCCACATCTGACTCGCGAGCCATAGGTTTCTGATCCCTGCATTAAGGGGTTAGCTCCACTGACAACCATCCTCCATTCTCAGATGTATGCCTTTCAAAGGTTACCTTATTAACAAAAGATAACTTAAACACTCTCATTACTTAGGAAATTTCAAGGTTTTTAGGAGCTCTCGGCCAGAAATGGGGAGGAAGACCAAATACATATTTCTAATTATAAATCACAGTTTTATAAAAAGCTAATACTAATTATATAATGCAGAAAATACTGAAAAACATACAAAATAAAAATTTAAATGATCATAACCCCCATTAAATTAAACATATATTTATATTTTTACTAGTTTATAAAAGGCAGTCTAGATAACATTATTCCCAATGGAAACGCTTCATACTCATAAAGTATAAAATATTTAATGTGATTAGCCATTATAATTCATATTGAAATAAACATAATTATAATAACTTGATCAAACATTTTGTGAAAAAAATTCCTTTTAACCAAATACTTATAATTTGGAAATAAACATACACAGTTGCATATGTGCATATTATATGTGTTTAAAAGGCTACCCACATAATTATGTTTTGTTGATTAATAGAGATGATAAGCATCTTAATACCTGACACAGAACAAAAGTACTAGATATGCTTATTTTCTGAGAGGAAACTTCTATGAGCAAATAAAAGATTTTTTCAGAAAGAAAACTATATTGCCAAAATGTATGTTAATTGCAAATGCTCCCAGCCTTCCATTAGGCAATATTTTGATGTTCTCATTTGAAGTACAGCAAATTCCTGAAAGTAATATATATATGTTTGTGGTGGAATTATATAATTTGCTATTATTTATATTTTTCTTTCCTCTAATTATTCCAGAATTGTAAGATATTATAGCATTCATAGTTTGTACACTGCTTTATATATGTAAATAGTATTTCTAATAAAATAATTAATTTTTAGAAAGGTTAAAAATTAATTTGCTGACCATAAAAATTTTGTAGTATCAAGTTTTAACTGTTTTTTTGTTTGTTTGTTTGTTTTTTGTATTTTTCCAAAGCTGGGAAAGGGGAGAGACAGTCTGACAGACTCCTGCATGCGCCCAACCGGGATCCACCCAGCACACCCACCAGGGGGCGACACTCTGCCCACCAGGGGGTGATGCTCTGCCCATCTGGGGTGTTGCTCTGTTGCGACCAGAGCCACTCTAGTGCCTGGGGCAGAGGCCAAGGAGCCATCCCCAGCGCCCGGGCCATCTTTGCTCCAATGGAGCCTCGCTGCGGGAGGGGAAGAGAGAGACAGAGAAGAAGGAGAGGGGGAGGGATGGAGAAGCAGATGGGCACTTCTCCTGTGTGCCCTGGCCGGGAATCGAACCCGGGACCCCTTGCATGCCAGGCCGATGTTCTACCACTGAGCCAACCGGCCAGGGCCTTAACTGTTTTTTATGTACTATAATATACTGCTCACAAAAATTAGGAGATATTTCAAAATGAATATGAAGTGATAAAATATCCCCTAATTTTTGTGAGCAATATATATCTCTATCCTGAACCAAGAAAATTATCAAATTGGTTTACTTTTAACTAATATGGTCTAAATGAAATATATCAAATTAAAACTTAATTTATTGCCCTGATGACTTAGCTTAACTTTTATTTTTAAGTATTATTAAGTCCACTTCTGTGTGATCATACCCACCTTTTTACTTCTTTGGTATGTGGAAATGGTCTCTTTGTAATTGTTTAACCAATGTTCACCTTTCCAGAATAATTGTGTTTTATTAGCCTTTTCAAGAAACTCTCCAAAGAGTTTCATAATTAAAATATGTTTCTACATTGATACCTAAAGACACATGCAGCCCCATGTTTATTGCAGCATTGTTCACAGTGGCCAGGAAATGGAAACAACCAAAAAGCCCGTCAATAGATGACTGGATAAAGAAGATGTGGCACACATACACTATGGAATACTACTCAGCCATAAGAAATGATGACATCGGAACATTTACAGCAAAATGGTGGGATCTTGATAACATGATACGAAGCAAAATAAGTAAATCAGAAAAAAACCAGGAACTGCATTATTCCATACGTAGGTGGGACATAAAAGTGAAACTAAGAGACATTGATAAGAGTGTGGTGGTTACGGGGGGGAGGGGGGAAAGGGAGAGGGAAAGGGGGAGGGGCAGGGGCACAAAGAAAACTAGATAGAAGGTGACAGAGGACAATCTGACTTTGGGTGATGGGTATGCAACATAATTGAATGACAAGATAACCTGGACTTGTTATCTTTGAATATATGTATCCTGATTTATTGATGTCACCCCATTAAAAAAATAAAATTATTAAAAAAAAAAGAAAAGAATTATGTTTCTAGTTTACCTTCTTTTCATTGCCAACATTCTTTTAGTCCTCTTCTAGTGATATTAAATGCTATCTAGTTAGGATTTTGGTTCCCATAGAAAAAAAAACAATTAACTCCTCCCTAAATTGTTTTTTTTCCATTAAAATAACAAGACATGTTAGCAGTGCTCTGTAGGAATTGCTTTGACAATGTATGACTTACTGCATTGATTTTCCATTAGTATCCAGGTAGTTAGTCACTTCTGAATTCTCTCTGGCATCTCTGATAAGCTTCTTGAAGAACACAGTGTTTGCCTTTTCCTGATAGGAGGCTTATAATTGGGACATATTGTTTATTTGTCTCATCAAATTAACTTTAAAGTTATTTAAAGAAACATGCTGGTTATAATTTTGGCATATTCTTAACATAAAATTTAAAGTACCTACTAAAAATGTTTATTTTTACTTTTTAAATAAAACATTATTATAGTAAAGTTTGTAAAATACCACCTTTACTACTACTGTTTTAGGTAAGTCTCAATAATTCATAGGTGTAATTCTCCTGCAGACAGGGACTAAACAATTCCTCTTTTACATGTGTGGTTTTTTCAGGTCATTAAAATACTATTTAGTGTGCTGAAATAGTAATTTGCTGAATGACACCCTGGTGGCCTAGAAATGTTAATGCAGGTTCCAAAAGTTGCATTGAAGAAAATGTGCACTGGATTGAGAAAATTTTTTTAAATTAATATCTAAAATAAAACCAACTTAAGTGAAATAGTGTATATTTACTAGATTCATCATTTTCTTTTCTAAAGTCCTATCCTCAGCCTAAAGCTCTTTAAGAGCAATCCAGCAAGTATAATATGAACATTATGAAATAGTACTTAAAATTTTTCAAAATGTATGTCAAGTTTCTTCTTCGTTAAATCAATTCAAATTGATTTTGAAGTGAGCTAAGTACATAGATTAAAAACAAGTTGAAGGTCATAGAAAAGATAATGCAGCTGTCATGTATTAATATTAATGAAACATTCCCAAAAATAATCACTATAAGCGCATACTTGGTTCAATATCTATATTATAAATCTAAAGAGTGAGAACCCATAATGTCATAAAGAAGTAATTAAACTCCAAGTTGTTGAATCATCAATAAGGTTAAAATCAAAGTACTTGAAGAGTCCAAAAAAACCCACATAGGCATAAAAAAAATAGAAAGAAAATGATAAAATTTGAAACCTGAAATTTTTTTATGTACTGTAATATATTATTTGTAGTGAAATAAGCAGAAAGGCCTGGGTTCAAATGTAGGATCAGCTCCTCATTAGGTTACCTTGGATAAAAATTTTGTAGTAATGGTCTGTTGCTAATAATAATAATTATAATAAAAATAGTCAACAGTTAAGTGCTTTCTGCTGACTAGACATTGTATTAATGGTGTTCATGTATTATCTCGTAATCATCCTAACATCCTATTTATAATATTGCCATCATTTTATAGAAGACGAAATCAAATTGTAGAAAGTTAAAGTAACTTGCCCAAGTCAATATAGCTTGATAGTGGTAGAACAAGAATTTAAATTCATATTGCATAATGCTAGGAAGTGCATGCTTAACTTATAGATCTTGCTACCTCCTAGTTATATAACTTCTCTAAAACTTTTTTTCATTTAGAAATAGAGATTATTATAAATTAAAGTATATAGCATTGTTGTTAGTTTAGTTTTCAATTTTAAAAATATTTGCTGAATGCCAATTATGCACAGATAATATGTTATGACTGAGGATACCTATGTTTCTTACTCATGTCATTTGCAGTATATGAACAATAATGATAAGCAAACAGGTAATTAAGATGAATTGTGATAACCCATTTTTCAAAGTGCTCCTTTCCTCACCCCTTGTCTAACTACTAACATTTTTTTGGCACTACTTCCCCATATATTAAATCCAATCACTTATCATCTCTATTGCTTAAAACCTAGGTCAAAGAAAAAAAATTAATGTATTATCCAGGATACATAAAAAAACTTATTCAGCCTACTTGTTTCCCAAGCTTTCAGGAACAGGACAGACTGATACAGAAATAAGTGTAAGGGAAAAATAGTTCAAAGTTGGAAAGTCAAATCCTAAAGAGTGTCTACAGTCACACCCTCTGCCTGTGTAAGATTTAACTGTGACAAAGGGTTCAGGATGGAAACTCTTTCAGGAAAGATAAACTTTAAGGAGAGAAAGAAAGTGTGACATCTAAGTAAAACTAAAGAATTTCAATTTGTTGGAAGGGAAGAACATAAAAGGAGATACACAGAATGAGAAAGTTTGGTTCAGATCATAGTCTTAGATATTAAAGATTTTTTAAATTATCCTTAAAGTTATGAAATTTATTTAAAGGTTTTAAACAAGAAGGAATATGGTAAATATGAAATATTTCATTGTGTTAACAATTTTTATAATATTTGGGATATTCAGATCATTTGCATTTTGATATTGTTAGCTTTACATCTATCATGTATTATTTGATTCCTTTTTTTCTAATCCTATATTTATTCCCTTTATTGTTATCAAGAATTTAGCTATGCTACTCTAGGGTATTGCTGCTTCCACATCCATTTTGTTTGGCCCAGGGACCTCTGGGATCCTTAAACTGACTTTAATCCCTCATACAAACACATAACCTAGAATCGATAACAGCCCAGAGTCCAAGTAAATAAAAGTTCATGAAATGATTTCTCCAGTAAATAACCTTGTGATAAACAATTTCCCCTGCCTCCCAAGACCTTCCTTTTATGCACAACTTAGATGGGACCCCTATTGCTCCCACCACCCACCCGACTCTTTTTGGTTTGAACTGACCAATCTGACGTTAGCCACACCACCCAAAAGCACTCCATACACAGACCCTGACAAAGTCCTGTGCCCCTCTCTGCCTTCATCTGACATGACTTCCCATGTGCCCCACAAAGCATGCTACATATTTTCTATAGAACCTGAGAATGATAAACTCTATTTCAGTTGTTTTTATGGTCTTCGTTAAACCCAAGCTTATCTGACACTCTAAAACAGTGGTAGTCAACCTGGTCCCTACCGTTCACTAGTGGGTGTTCCAGCTTTCATGGTGGGTGGTAGCGGAGCAACCAAAGTATAAATAAAAAGATAGATTTAACTATAGTAAGTTGTTTTATAAAGATTTATTCTACCAAACTTAGCAAAAATCAGACATAAAGTACTGGGTAAGTAATTATTATTATATGCTTTAATTTGCTGTAACTCTGCTTTATAAATTTTATAAAGTAAAGTTACTTCCCTACTTTATAAATCACCATTACTGTGGAACTGGTGGGCAGTTAAAAATTTTTACTACTAACAGAGATACAAAAGTGGGCAGTAGGTATAAAAAGATTGACTACCCCTGCTCTAAAACTCTACCTAACAAACGTTAATTTAACAAAATAGCAACAATCCTTTTCTGCTTTTTTGTGGATTAATTCAGTCATTTTATGAACTGATTTTACTTTGTTTACTTACTAGCTATAACTTATGGTTTTGTCATTTTATGGCTGCTTCAGGATTACAGTATATAGCTTTATATTATCATGATCTACCTTCAACTGATACTGTAGCATTTTCCCATCTCTCTTCTCCTGGATTTTTGCTATTGTTGTCATGTTCTCCTTATACTTTTATAGATTTTAAATCCCACAATACATAATTATCATTTTTGAAACATTCATTTACCTTGAAAATATAGATAATAAGAAATGTCATTTTTATTTGCCTCTGTAACTTCCATTTATAATTCTGTATTTCCATCTGCTTGTCATTTTATCTTTCAACCTTAAGAAAATTACTTTATTGTCATTCTGGTAATATCTGAGAAAGTCTTTATTGCACATTTGGTAAATTAAATTAACTAGGGTAAAATTGGTTTTAAGTCAAACTATATAGGTTTCAAGTGTACAATTATATTATATAATACATCATGTGTATATTACATTTTGAGTTTACTACCAAAGTCAAATTTTCTTCCATCACTGTATATTTGAAGCCCTTTATCCTTTACTACTCCTCCACCCTGAGGTGGTTCTCTCCAGTAACCACAATACTGTTGTTTGTGTCTATGAGTTTTTAAAATATGATTGTTTTCCTTGTTTGTTCATTTGTTGCTTTAAGTTTTATATCCCACATATAAGTGAAATCATATGGTTCTTAGCTTTTCTGTCAGACTTCTTTTGCTTAGTATGATATTCTCAAAACCCACCTATGTTGTTGGTAATAGCAATATTTTATTTTTTCTTATGGCTGAGTAGTATTCCACTGTATTTATGTACCACATGTGCCCAACTGGGATCCACCCAGCATGCACACTAGGGGCGATGCTCTGCCCATCTGGGGTGTTGCTCCATTGCAACCAAAGCCATTTTAGTACCTGAGGGGGAGGCCATGGAGCCATCCTCAGCACCCATGTCAACTTTACTCCAATGGACTCTTCACTGTGGGAGGCGAAGAGAGGGACAGAGAGAAAGGAGATGGGGGAAGGGTGGAGAAGCAGATGGGCACTTCTCCTCTGTGCCCTGGCCAAGAATAGAACCTGGGACTTCCACACGCCGGGCCGATGCTCTACCGCTGAGCCAACCAGCCAGGGCCTTTTGCTGGATATATTAATTTAGTCTGGTAATTTCTCTCTTTTAGTAGTTTGAATATTTGATTTCATTCTCTCCTAGCTTCTAGGGCTTCTCTTGAAAAATCTGATGATCATATGATAGAATTGTCTTCACAAGTTTTCATCCTTTTTTTCTCATGCTGCCTTGAGAATTCTTTCTTTATCATTGATGTTTGACAGTTTTAATATAATATGCCTTGGAGCAGACTTCTTTTGGTTAAGGTAATTAGGTATTTTGTTTGCTTCTTGGAATCAAGGATAAGGCTCTTTTTATAGGTTTCAGAAGTTCTTTTTTATTTTTTTTTTAATTTTTTTTTCATTTTTTTCATTTTTTCTGAAGCTGGAAATGGGGAGAGACAGTCAGACAGACTCCCGCATGTGCCCGACCGGGATCCACCCGGCACGCCCACCAGGGGCGACACTCTGCCCACCAGGGGGTGATGCTCTGCCCATCCTGGGCGTCGCCATATTGCGACCAGAGCCACTCTAGCGCCTGAGGCAGAGGCCACAGAGCCATCCCCAGCGCCCGGGCCATCTCTGCTCCAATGGAGCCTTGGCTGCGGGAGGGGAAGAGAGAGACAGAGAGGAAAGCGCGGCAGAGGGGTGGAGAAGCAAATGGGCGCTTCTCCTGTGTGCCCTGGCCGGGAATCGAACCCGGGTCCTCCACACGCTAGGCCGACACTCTACCGCTGAGCCAACCGGCCAGGGCAGGTTTCAGAAGTTCTTGACAACTATTTGTTTGAATAGGTTCTCTGTTCCCTTCTTCCTCTCTTCTTTTGGTATACCCGTTATTCTTATATTGAACTTTCTGATGGAGTTAGATAGTTCTCATACAATTTTATTATTTTTTACTCTCAAGTCTCTCCCTTCTTCCTTCTTCATCATTTCTAGACTTTTATTTTTGATATCACTAATGCTTTCCTCCATCTAGTCAGCTCTATTTCTTAAGCTCACTAGTTCTTTCTTCATCTCTTTTAGTTGTTTCTTCATCTCCAGAAGTTCTATTTGTTTTTTTCTTAAAGTTTCACTCTCATTGTTAGCATACTTCTTTTTGTTGTTGTTGATTTTATTTCTGAATTCATTAAATTTCATCCTTGTGTTTTCCTTGTATCTTACTGAGTTTTTTCTATCTGTGATCTTGAATTCTGTCATTCAAATCACATAGTCCTTGTCTGTAAGTTTTTTTAGATTTTTTCATTTTCTTTTGTGTGTGTGTGTGTGCGTGTGTGTGTGTGTGAAAAAGAGAGAGAGACCTAGAGGGACAGATAGGGACAGACAGGAAGGGAGAGAGATGATAAGCATCAATTCTTTGTTGTACCACTTTAGTTGTTCATTAATTGCATTCTCATATGTGCCTTGAATGGGGGGCTACAGCAGACCAAGTGATCCCTTGCTCAAGCCGGTGATCTTGGGCTCAAGCTATGTTTATGACCCCACAATCCAGCCAATGATCCCACGCTCAAGCTGGTGAGCCCATGCTCATCCAGCTCATGGTTTTGAACCTGGGTCCTCTGCATCCCAGTCCAATGCTCTATCCACTCCACCACTGCCTGGTCAGGCAAGAGATTTTTCATTTTCTCATAACATTGGTTATTCATGATGGATTCCTTCTCTGCTTAGGCATCTATAGGGATGACATTAATTATTATTATTACTATTATTTTAAGAGTGGCACTATTCTATTTAGTAGGTTGATAAGAAGTCTTTCTCTTGTTTTCTAATCGGTGCTATTAAAGCACAATTTCTTTAGTTTCTTTTGCACTACTCACACTTCTGAGATCTTTGCAGGAATGTACAAAATGCCCAAGATTTTTTGGTGAAGGGGACATCTTTCCTATGACCAGGTTACCTAGATTTTAGGCCACAACCCTCACGGTGGAATCTGGTGAGCAATAGAATTTTTAGCTTCTAAAATCCTAACACTGTTTTTTGAAACCAGACATTGACAGTGCATCTTTTTGGATGGGGATGAGGTGAGATAGGCTAGGTTGGCTGGTGCTTCTGTGGCTTTTTTTTTCTTCCTAGTAATGGTGACTGCCAGAATTAACCTCTGTGTCTCTACCCCTCTCCCTGGAATTAGCCACAGAATGCATACCTGCCACTTGGGTGAAATCTCTGCCTCTCCAGTTCTCTGGGCTGCAGATAATGTGCTCTGTAGCCAAACACTCACAGCTACCACTTCTTCTGGGGCCTACTGCTAGCTGTGGGAGGGTGAAACAGGCAAGTTCTAGGAGAATGAGTGGAGGCAGCCAGTCTCCGTGGCTTTGTTTTTCTGCCTGGCAATGGTGGCCACCAGGCAGTTGCAGTTGCACTCTGCTATATGTCTCTGCCTAGGTCACTGGGTTCAGCTGCAGTACTATGAACTACTCAGACAGGAACAACACAGATGGGGTCTCTTTGCTCCTCCAGGCTACAGAAAGTGCAGGTTGCACCTGATTCATCCTCTCTTCTGATACGTACAGTGAGTTCTGAGCTGTGTCTGTACAGTATTCCACATTTTTGAGACATATATTTTACCAGGTAAATAATTCTAGGTTTGACAGCATATTCTTTCAGTACTTTAAAGAGGTTACTATGTTTTTTCTTACTTGTATGTGTGTGTGTGTGTGTATTATGAGTAAGAAATTATTCTTTATTTTTGTATATAACGTATATATATTATGTTAAATACATAATTAGGTTAAAATATGTCTTTTCCTCTGGATGCTTAAAGGTTTCCTTTTACTACCTTTGAGAAAGTGGTTATATTATGCCTTGGAGGACTTTTTTTTATGTTTCTTGTACTTGAAAGTTATTGAGATTCATGTACAATGGGTTTCTAATTTTCATCCATTTTGGAAAACATTATGTCACCATTTCTTGAAAACATTTTTTGTCCTTTCTTTCTATCTGAGATCTAATCTTTTCAGACTCTAATTGTACATATTTTAAGCCACTAGAAGTTCACAGTTCATATTCTCTAACTATTTTCCTTTGCTCTCTCTGTTTTATTTTGGAGAATTCCTTTTGTTCTGTCTCAGAGTTTTGTAATCCTTTGTTTCTGCAGTATCTGATCTGTTGTTAATTCCATTCAGTGTGTTTTCATTTCACACTTTGTAGTTTTCATCCTTAGAAGTCCAATTTGGGTCTTTTTTAAAGAATATTTATGTTACTATATAACATATTGAAACATATAGAAGGCAATTATAGTTGTTTAAATGCACTTGCCTGCTAATTTTAATATTTGTGTCAATTTAAGGTCAAACTTTGATTAATTTTTTTAATAATGAGGGTTTTTAAATTTTCTTTTATTATTTATTTATTGAATTTTGTTGGGGTGACTCTAGTTACCATAATTATATAGGTTACAGGTGCCCCACATCTCTGTTCACCATATTGATTGTCTATCTTCTTTCATGACATAATTTTCTATTGGATATGAGACATTGGGAATTTCAACTATTTGGGTGTTGGGTTTTTTAAACCTGTTTTTGAGCTGAGCTTTTTACTGGGATGCAGCTTAATTACTGGTGTTGGCCTTAAAGAAATAGCCAGATACTTGCTCCAGAAATATGGGTTTATTTGAGAACAATGAGGAATTATAGTTTGGACATGCAATCTCATGGCAATCCACACGAACTTTTTCTTGAGGAAAAAATAGGAAACTTTTTATATAGAGGAGAAAATGAAGGTGGAAGAGTCAGTATATAAAAAAAGTGTTTTCTGCCTGACCAGGTGGTGGTGCCTTGGGTAGATTGTTGGCCTGGGATGCTGAGGACCCAGGTTTGAAACTCAAAGGTCACCCGCTTGAGTGTGGGCTCATCTGGCTTGAGTGTGGGCTCACCAGCTTGCTCACAGAGTTGTCAGCTTTAGCATGGGTTCATAGACATGATCCCATGGTCTCTGGCTTGAGCCCAATGGTCACTGGATTGAACCCAAAGTTGTTGACTGAGCAAGGAGTCACTAGGTTGGCTGGAACCCTTCCCCACCCCATCAAGGCACATTTGGGAAAGCAATGAATGAACATCTAAGGTGCCACAATTATGAGTTGTTGCTTCTCATTTCTCTCCCTTCCTGTCTATCTGTCCCTATCTATCCCCCTCCTCTCTCTGCTAAAAAAAAAAAATGTTTCATTTGGACACTGTGATTGTTGTAGGGCATAAGACCTTTCTCTTCAGGCCTCCTGACTTTAGTTTAGATGAGTTTTCTGTTATTAATTTTTATATTTGAAAACAATTTTATCCTTTGAGATCCTGCCTTTAACAATTTTAGAGGAAGAACTGAAGATGTGCTAAGTTCATTCATGGCTAAGGGAGCTAATTCTCCATGTCTGAGGCAAGACCGTCTGTGACTCATGAGGTTTTTTAGTCCAGCTGATGGGAAAAGGTGAAATTCTTGAGCCCATGAGCTCCAGCCACTGTTACCTTTAACCTTTCACTTGGCTCACTCTCCAGCATTGACCTGTTTTTATATAAATGCACCTATTATTTGTATGTTAAATTCTGCAAGGGTATCCTTTGAACCCCTCTGTTGTTCTCTATTCATGTCAGTCTATATTTTCTGATAATCTGCCCTGCATGATCTAGCTACCTAGAAAATTCCAGTATCCAAGTTCTCTCAGGTCCATTTTTCAACTCATAGCATTTTCCTAGGTCTGCATAGGTTACCACTTCTGCATCTGAACTAGAATCTCTGACAAGTAGGTAAGCTAGGGAAGTTGTCTGGCTGACTTCACTTGATTTGCATCTTTTAGGTCCTTCTTGTTTACATTCCGCACCTTAAAACTGTCATCTCGTATATTCTTTCAGTTTTTTCTTGTTGTTATTGTTATTATTTTAGGCAGAAGGGTAATATAAGTCCCTGTTACTCCCTCTTGTCCAGATTTAAAAGTTTTTACCCTGATTTCAACCAGGTACATGCTGTCTAGTTCAAGACTGCACTTCTATTTGCTCTTATAGAATGGTGTGACCATATGAATAATAACTGACTAAAGAGATAAAAGGGGAATATGTGCACATTCTCAGAACTGCTCCTTAAAGGGATGCCTCTGGATTCCCCTCGTTCTTTCCCCCAGTTGGCTGATTGTAATAATGAGAACAACGAAAGATACCTGGAGATTGAGAAGAGTAGATCTTCTCGGTCCCAAAACTAGAAAATATCTTACATTTGGATAAAGCCACTGAAGTCTTGAGTTTTATTTCTGCAGCAGAATAGTCTATCTATTAAGAGGAAAAATATATTTTGAGGGAAAACCATAAATTCAATCTGAGGATTATTGAATTTAATGCTCTTATAAAGATGGATATCAGTGTAGAAGTTTCTGAAGCTGGAGACGGAGTTTCAGGTGGAGATGGGAAATTGAGTGAAATCAACATGCAACTAGAAAATAAACTTACAGTGTGTGATTATAAAATCTGTCTGATTGAATTAAAGTGTTAAGAGAATGCCTAGGATAGAAATATAAGATAGTAGTTCTTAAACATTGCCACACTTTTGAATGAACTGAAGAGCTTAAGAAAACTATATACAGAGGAGGGCAAAAATAGGTTTATAGTTGTAAGTACATGAAACAGTTTATTCTTGTATTGTTATTTATTAATTGTTCCATTGCTTATTTGTAAACCTACTTTTGCCTACCCCTGTATATTGAAAATTTGGGTCTTTCCTGCAGATAATCTTGATTATTATAGGATGTGACTTGGGCATCATGATATCTAAAAACCTAAAAGATGATTTGAATAATTATAATTGATAACTGCTGTTCTGAAATATATTAAAACTTACAGAAAAATTGTTGTGCTGACAAAAAAGACTGGAAAGGAATAAAAAATGTGATAGTAGGAAATCTTGGGAAGTGTAGCATTTTGAGCCAGTTTTGCACATAATAAGCCCCAACAAATAAATGCCTGTGTTTCAATTCTCGATTTCATCATATGTTATAAAAACAAACAAACAAAAAACTGGGTTTGAGGATGAGTTTAATTGAGGAAACTAAAGCAGCCCATTAGATCAGAATCTCAAGACAATCATCTTTAAAATGTGGATAATAACCCATCCTATTTCACTTTATCACTATAAGGATAATAAAATATTTGACAGTACCTTGCAAATGATGTTTTACCATTCCCAAGTGAGGTATTTACAGTCAAATTATTCCTCACTCCTGACATCCTACATTTCTAACTTCCTAGTAAAATTAAGCCTATATTTAAGAAAAATTACTCAGGAAAGGGAAATTCATGGTAAATATAAATAATAGGTAATTGTTTGAGTTTCCTCATAGTGGCATGACTTCATCACCCCCATAACTGCTAACAGATCTGTCAATCATGTTTCTGATTAAATTGGCAGTTAGTAGCAAGGGAAGGCAATGTTGGCAGAAGCAGTAGGTTTTTCTCTCATCATTGAACTTGCAACTGAGAAACTCAGAAAACTACTGCGTAATGACAAAAGGAACCATTATGGTTCATGCCTAAAAGATACAGGATACTGATATGAGTATATGATTTCTATTTTTTCCAGAGATATTTGGCCAGATTGAGCCATGGAGTGAAAGCATTAGAAATTAGAAGACACACTTATTGAATCTCTCTTTCTCTCTCTCTTTTTTTTTTTTTTTGTATTTTTCTGAAGTTGGAAACTGGGAGGCAGTCAGACAGACTCCCGCATGTGCCTGACTGGGATCCACCGGGCATGCCCACCGGAGCCATTCTAGTGCCTGAGGCAGAGGCCATAGAGCCATCCTCAGCGCCTGGGCCAACTTTGCTCCAGTGGAGCCTTGGCTGTGGGAGGGGAAGAGAGAGACAGAGAGGAAGGAGAGGGGGGGGGTGGAGAAGCAGATGGGTGTGTCTCCTGTGTGCCCTGGCCAGGAATCCAACCCGGGACTCCTGCACGCCAAGCTGATGCTCTACCACTGAGCCAACCAGCCAGGGCCTTGAATCTCTTTAAAGTTCAGATTGACAAAAGAAAAATATAGCAGGAAGAATAACATGCCTAGTGAAAGAGTAAAAGAGTGACTTAACATGATATTTTTGTCTCTAATTTTGTCTCTAATTCATTTAGAATTGGGAGTAGTGATGTAATCTTTAGAACATTTACTGAGAACAAGCAATTATATCCCAAGTGAATTAATAAATGATTAACAGTTTAAAATCTGTAAAATAGAGGCTTGCATCACCCTATAAATATTAGATACCAAAAGAAGATAGGTTAATATAGTTATTAAGGCATATTTGGAAGATACATCTAGATTCCATGTCCTGATCTTCCATGCTAGGCTAAAAATGAATCCCGAATGTAAAAGTCACACCAGGATAAACTGAAGAAGTGCATCATCTGAGGCTTATATGGTAAAAGCACATTGTTATAGGATGAGAAAAAAAGTTTCGATTTAAAGAAAATCAGGTTGCATAGAAGATAGGAGATGTAGAAGTCCAGTATTAATGATAAAGTATTTAGTCATTGGGAAAGTATATGATTCTATTTTATATCAACTTAATATAACAATTTTATGAAGTGGTTTAGTATTGAAATTCCTATTTTAGTGGATTTATTTTTTTGTTCACCATTTCATCAATGTGGTGAAAACTTTTTTTGTGGGATCTTAAGGATTAATTAGCTCTGGTTCTATCTTTCAAGGTATTGCATTCCTATAGCAGTGATTTTCAACCCTTCTCACCTACACAAACTAATTACTAAGATTATGTGACACACCAAAAATATATATTTTGTAAATATGACAAAAAATAGCTATAATTTAATCTCATTTACACAACATGGTTATTTTTGTGTTGGCTGTTGTCATTTTTTTTTATTTGATCATCTAAGGGAAAAAAGGTTAGTGCTCCTGACTTAATAATAGTCAGGTATTGAATGTTTTAAAAATGCTTACAGCACACTGGTTGGAAATCGCTGTCCTGAAGGATAGAAACAAAAACATATATAATATTAAAATACATGATAGAGGCCCTGGAAAGTTAGCTCAATCAGTTAAAACATCGTCCCAAAATGATAAGGTTGCCAGTTCAAAACTGGTCAGGGCACACATAGGAAGCAACCAAAGAATGCACAACTGAGTATAAGAGCAAAGGAATGCTTCTTTTTCCCCTTCCCTCTATTTCCTTTCCTCTCTGTCTGTCTAAAAGTCAATAAAAATTAAGCACTGGCCAAATACCTTGCTTAGTTGGAGTGTTGATCTTGAGCGCAGAGGTTGTTGGTTCCATTACGCAGTGAAGGCACATACAGAAGCAGCTCAATGTTCTTGTCTCTCTCTTTCTCTCTCTCTCTCCCCTTACCTTTTTCTCTCTCAAAAAAAATGAAAGGTAGAAAGTGATGTAGGTCACACAATGTATGAATAAAATATGTAGGTGGGAGGTACTATTTACAAACCATGCATCTAACAGATAATTTATTCACATTGAGAGTATGTAAAGAACTCAAAAACTCAGCAGTAAAAACCAGGCAATGCAATTAGAAACTGGGTGAAATTCACAAACAGATAATTCAGTGAAGATGATATGCAGATGGTAAATATGTACAGCAAAAGATGTTCAACATCATTAGCCATTAGGGAAATACAAACTAAAACTATATTATATTACTACATACTTATCAGAATTTCTAGAATAAAATAGCTATAACACCAAATGCTAGTAAAGAGGCAGAAAAACTAGATTTCTCATACATTGCTGGTTAGAATGTAAAATACTACAGCTCTCTGGGAAACAGTGTGTCAGTATGTTACAAAAGTAAATATGCACTTATCATATGACCCAGTAATCACACTCCTGTTCATCTTTCCAAAGGAGATAAAAATGCTTGTTCACACAAAAACCAATATACAAATGTTTATACTACCTTATTTTGTAATTTTCCAAAACTGAAAGCAACCCAAATATCCTTCAATGCATGAATAATTAAACAAACTCTAGTATATCACAGAATATACCCTAAGCAATAAAAAAAAAGAGTGGACTATTGTACATACAACAATTGGAAATGGTGTCAAAGAATTAAGCTGAGTAAAAAAAAAAAAAAAGCCAATGTTAAAAGGTCAATAAAGTATTTTTAGGCCCTGGCCGGTTGGCTCAGCGGTAGAGCGTCCACCTGGCGTGTGGGGGACCTGGGTTCGATTCCTAGCCAGGGCACATAGGAGAAGCGCGCATTTGCTTCTCCACCCCACCCCTCCTTCCTCTCTGTCTCTCTCTTCCCCTCCCGCAGCCAAGGCTCCATTGGAGCAAAGATGGCCCGGGCACTGGGGATGGCTCCTTGGCCTCTGCCCCAGGCGCTAGAGTGGCTCTGGTCATGGCAGAGCGACGCCCTGGAGGGGCAGAGCATCTCCCCCTGGTTGGCAGAGCGTCGCCTCCTGGTGGGCGTGCCGTGATCGGGCGCATGCGGGAGTCTGTCTGTTTCTCCCCGTTTCCAGCTTCAGAAAAATACAAAAAAAAAAAAAAAAAAGTGAAAGATGAAAACCATCAAAACATGTATTCTAAAATGCCATTTTTATTCCTTTATTGGGAGTAGCAGGAGAACAATCATGGCTTTTCAGAAACAGACATTAATATCCTATTCATTTTTAAGTTTTTTAGATAACATACTCTATTTTCATAATATGTAAAATAAATGCTAGTAAACCATTTTGAAGAACTTTCACAGTTCTTAAACAGAGCTTCTTCTTATTACAAATTAATATTTGATGTAACCATTATTTGTTGCATATCTTTCACTTTTATTATATTTATGATCATTTATTCCCTTTTCCCAAATCTTTAGGTTTACAGACCACCAAACACAATCTATATGTTATTTCCAAAGTAATTACCTGAGGAGAAATTATAAAATTCATAGAAAACCATAATTCTTAGTCACAATTGAAAGCACAAGTTAAAATAAAAACTCTTCATAGACTCAACATTGTCTAGAAGTATACAAAGATCTGCTGCTTTTTTTTCTTAGATAATCTGCCAGTTCTCAGGCATTCAACTATGGCTCAGAGAAATCATACACAGTAGTCTCCACGTAGCTGCAGGGTGTTCTTTCCAAGACCCCCAGGGAATACCTAAAATGTTGGATAGTACCAAACCATTGGATAGAACCAATAGTTTGTTTTTTTCCTATATATACATACCTATGATAAAGTTTAATTTATAAATTAAGCAAAGTAAGAGATTGACAACAATTTTCTTAAAGATTTTATTTATTTATTTTAGTGGGGGAGAGAGAGAAGGAGGGAGGAGCAGGAAGCATCAACTCCTATATGTGCCTTGACCAGGTAAGCCTGGGGTTTTGAACCAGGTAACCTCAGTGTTCCAGGTCGATGCTTTATCCACTGCACCACTACAGGTTAAGTGGCAACAATATCTAATAAAATAGAATAGTTATAACAGTATACTGTAATAAAGATTGTGTGAATGGCTTTGGGTTATTATGTGAAATAAAGTTTACTTGAACATAAGCACTATGGCACTAAGAGTGTCAATCTGATAACCAAGGAGGCTACTAAGTGACTAATGAGCAGGGAACATATACAGCATGGAGATACTGGACAAAGGGATGATTTGCATCTTGGGTAGGACAGAGCTGGATGGAGTGGTATGGTGAGAGATTTCATCATGCTACTCAGAATGACATGGCAATTAAAACTTATTGTTTTTGGACATTTCCATTCAATATTTTTGGCTTGCAGTTGACAATGGTTAATTGAAACACTGGAAACACAAACCATTGATAAAGGGGGGACTGTAAGGCTGGTGGTTGCGGCCATGCTCGTTCACATTGGATTTGTGCAGATGGTAAAAGAACTGTGGGGTCTGAAAATCATGGGCCATTCCATTTATTAGAGTCTCGCAGTGGCAGACGAGCAAGCAGGTAGGGAAAATAATTCCCCTTCTCTCTGGACTGATGAGTAAACAAGCGGGGTGGAGAAACCGTTCTCCAGAAAATAATAGCAAAATTGGCCCCTCTTGATTGTGGCAGGCAATGCTACCTTGGGGGCAAGCACTCACAGCCTTAATAGACTATGCACACATGGTGTTGCTTGGCGCTCATGCACCAATCAGGCAGAGTACAAACAAGCAAGTCTAACACACGTGTTTGCCTGACAGGACTATCATATAGAGTTGTCCAGACAGTGAATAGGTCTTATTGCCTTGTTTGTGATACATCTTAATCAGTCTGCATATATTGTTCCTCTTACTTTTTTAGTTATTTACTTTATTTCCATCTCTCTCTCTCTCTCTCTCTCTCTCTCTCTCTCTCTCTCTCTCTCATTTTCTTCCCTCTGAGGATAGCAATTCTAATATATATAATGCACATCCTTTGGTCTGTATATGTTTTTATAAAATTACTTTATATGATAATGCTGTAAATTTTGTTCTGGGTATCACACTCTCCTTTCCTAGTACTGCCTTTAAGATATGCCTTATTTACTATGAATATGTAGTCTGTTTTATCTATCCCTAGCAGGGGTCGTCAAACTTTTTATAAAAACCGCCCATTTTTGCAGTGCTGGTCAACCTGGTCCCTGCCGCCCACTAGTGGGAGGTCCATCTTTCATGGTGGGCCAATCGCAGCGCTGTTTGGTTGCGCAGTAGGGACCAGGTTGACCAGCACTGCAAAAGTGGGCGGTTTTTATAAAAAGTTTGACGATCCCTGCTAGCATGGTGTGCATCATATATATCTGGTTGCTCTTTAAGTCATGCCCTAAAATCCTTGTTGGAATATTATGTAATATCACATTAAAAGATAAAATTTTAGTTGTTTATAATATAGTTTTATATACATATATATGAATAATTATATATGAATAAAAATATGTGTACATTATAATTGTCCCATTTGATTGATAAACACAAAAAATGAGTACATATATGTAACCTTTACCCAGATTTAGAAATAGAATATTACTAGCACTTAAGAAACTGTTCAAATGCAACCTCCTAGTCCTTTTGGTTATAGTCTCCAACAGCAACCATAATTTTGACTTCATCATCATAATATTAGTTTCATATGTTTTTGAGTTTTATGAACATAATTGTACTATTTATTCTTTTGCTCCATTGATACCCCAAATCCCAATATAGATTTAGGGAAATGCAAGTGAATAGTATTTAATGCTATTAAGACATTACTTGTCTTTTTCTTTGGGTTGATAATTGCACTGAGAATGCAAAAGCAGTGATGAGTAAAACTGCTGGCATCAAGATATTGGCACCAAACTGTAGTAGTATTTAAAATATTCTTCAGCAGTGGTGCAGTGGATAGAGTGTCAGACTGGGATGTGGAGGACCCAGGTTCAAGACTCTGAGGTCTCCAGCTTAAGTGCAGGTTCATCTGGTTTGAGCAAGGCTCACCAGCTTGAGACCAAGGTTGCTGGCTTGAGCAAGGGGTCACTTGGTCTGCTGTAGCCCCCCTAGTCAAGGCACATATGAGAAATCAATCAATGAACAACTAAAGAGCCACAGCAAAGAATTGATGTTTCTCATCTCTCCCTCTTCCTGTCTGTCTGTCCCTATCTGTCCCTCTCTCTAATTCTCTCTCTCTCTACCACACACAAAAAAAATATTCTTCAAAGTCAAAAACACTTGTAGAAAAAATATATACAAGTTTCACTTAAAAATCTGTTCAGAATTCTGTAGAAACATTAATTTAATAAAAATTTGACTCATTACATGTCTTACATTCTGTGTGATAAAATGAGCAGTGTGCATGAAATGTTTTGCTACATGTCAACATTTGATTGTGGTCTTAAGGAAAAACACTTGTGAAAGTGTAGTATTATGAATATGCATTCAATATTGCTACCCCCGAAAGGGTCTTGAAGACAGTACAATGTCTCCAGAACTGAGTTCAATAAACATAGTCCTTGAGTAATTCTTAAAAGAAAACAAGCTAATAAGTAGAGGTAATAACCAATAGGACAAATGAAATAATTTTTATTTATTTATTATTTAAATTTTTCTATTGATTTGAGAGTGAGAGAGGAAGAGAGAGAGAGAGATCAACTTGCTGTTTCACTTAGTTGTTCCATTTAGTTGTGTACTCATTGATTTATTCTTGTATATGCCCTGAACTGGGTATTGATCTCAAAACCTTGGTGTACCAAGACAATGATCTATCCACTGAGCAACACAGCCAGGGCCATAAAGTGGTTTTTAAATAAAATCTACCCCTTGGATTCCAGGAAACAACAAAAGTAAATAAATAACATATAGAGCAAAAGAAAATAAAAAAATAAAACAATAGATTTAGGCCCAATATTATCAAAAGGTAAATTTATTTTAAATGTGCTTAAATCTCCAAAGAAAACACAGATATTGATAAATTGAAGAGATAACTAAGAGTAGTCTGTATACTGACTTCTAGAAAGTCACTTTAATTATAAATAGGCTAGCCCTGGCCGGTTGGCTGAGTGGTAGAGCGTCGGCCTGGCCTGCCGAGGTCCCGGGTTTAATTCCCAGCCAGGGCACACAGGGGAAGCGCCCATTTGCTTCTACCCCTCCCCCTCTCCTTCCTCTCTGTCTCTCTTCCCCTCCCTCAGCCGAGGCTCCATTGGAGCAAAGATGCCCGGGCGCTGGGGATGGCTCCTTGGCCTCTGCCCCAGGTGCTAGAGTGTCTCTGGTTGCAACAGAGCATCACCCCCTGGTGGGCAAAGCGTTGCCCCCTGGTGGGCGTGCCGGGTGGATCCCGGTCAGGCGCATGCGGGAGTCTGTCTGACTCCCTTTCCCCGTTTCTAGCTTCAGAAAAAATACAAAAAAAAAAAAAAAAAAAAAGAAAGAAAAAGAAATTATAAATAGGCTAAAAGTTAAAGAACAGTTTTATAATTTCAAGAAAAAAATAAAGGACTGTACCTCAAAGTCATTAATTTTAAAAATATTATGTACTTATACAAGGTATGTTAAATGGAAAAATCAAGGAAATTTTTAAATAACAAATGAATTAGCTCACCAAGATGATATAATAATCTTAAACATGCAGGTGTCAAGAAACAGCTTTGAAAAACATGCAGCACAAACTGAGGACTGAA
The DNA here is from genome assembly GCF_036850765.1 of Saccopteryx bilineata. Taxonomy (NCBI): domain Eukaryota; kingdom Metazoa; phylum Chordata; class Mammalia; order Chiroptera; family Emballonuridae; genus Saccopteryx; species Saccopteryx bilineata. Next base: position 98,991,509 of record NC_089493.1, read on the forward strand.
AAACAAGAGATAAATTGACTTTGAAATTTAGAATTAAATATCTCATAGTAGTTAAGAGAACATTTCTAAAGAAAAAATATGAATATAAAAGTTGTATATTATCAACCCGTTTTCCTACTTGACATTTATAGAACATTCTACCCCAAAACAGAAGATTATGCATTCTTTTCAAATGTAAATGGACTATTCAACAAGGTGTAACATATGCTGTATATGGTTTAATTTTGGGTTTAGAAAGTTTAAATCATCCAGAATATACCCTCTGACTACAATGGACTAAAAGATAGAAATCAGTAAATTAAAGATTGCTAAAATCTAATATTTGAAATTTAAAAACATAGTTCTGAGACTTCTCTTTCTGGGAGGATGGAGTAGACATACTTTTTCTTCTTTCTCTTTCTAAGTACAACTAAATCTGGTACATTATATATTAAAAATGTATATAAAAGATTTTAAAGGGTAAAAGAAGAGAGCAGACCAGATAGGGACCTCAGAAACAAAGAATACTATGATGATGAGTATTCAGGGTTTTGTTTTTGTCTTATACACTAGTCTTTAAAGTCAGAAAACTTAAAATGTTAATGAGTATAGACAAAAAAACTCCAACAAATAGTTTTTTCTATCCAAAATACTAGCTAAAAAGCAGCTTAGTAAGTCACAAAACTTTTATATAATAATCACTCTATTCCACCCAAATACCAAAAACAAACAGAACAAAACCAAAGAAAAACCTGTGGCTGCACTCCATGTATGCAAACAAAACAAAACAAAACAAAACACACCCCCCCCCCCGCCAAAAAAAAACCCAAAACCTGAGTGGGAAGTCATGACTTTCATCCTCATGGGTATATTAGAAGACATCATAAAACCCTTCTCTTGGTAGTGCCAGGGAAGGCCTACTAGGAAGTTTAGACTTATATCATCATCAGTTACAGTAAGTCCTCCCATCCAGCAGTGTCAGTGAAAACTACATGGAGAACATAGACTTCCAACCCATCCAGCAGTAATGAAGTGCTTCTCCCTTTCAATACTGAGGCAGAATCAGATACTTTCTGGAGAATCAGGAATTTTACCATCATCCAGTGGTAACAATATAGCTTGCAGTACAATATCAGTGATGTCCTCAGGGGAGCAAGAACTCCCTCTCCTAGCAGAGAGGACCCCTAATCCTTGGTTATTAATGAAAGATCAATGGGGAACCTCAACTTCTATTTCTATTTGGTAATAAGAATTTTTGCCCAACCCTTATTCTATTGGAGCAGTGTCACAGAAAGCCTGTTAACATAGAAATTTTAAAGAAGGCCAAATGTCTCATAACAATACAAAGTCAAATTTTCAATAATAAATTATTCATCATATCAAGAACTAGGAAGATATCAAATTTGATGAAAAAAGATTATCAATTAATACTAACACTATTGAGAAGACAGAGATATGAAAATTGTATAAAGTTATTAAAAGTAGCCATAATAAACATGCTTCAACAAGCAATTGCAAACATGCTTGAAACAAATAATAGAAGTAGAATGCATCAGTAAAACAAAAAACAAACAAAAACCAACAAAGCAAGCATGACCAGGTGGTGGTGCAATGGATAGTGCTTCGGACAGGGACGTGGAGGACCCAGGTTCGAAACCCTGAGGTCGCCAACTTGAGCACAGGCTCATCTGGTTTGAGCAAGCCTCACTAGTTTGAGCCTCAGGTCATTGGCTTGAGGAAGGGGTCACTTGGTCTGCTATAGCCCCGTGGTCAAAGGACATATGAGAAAGCAATCAATGAACAACTAATTGCTGCTGTGAAGAATTGATGCTTCTCAGCTTCTCATCTCTTTCCCTTCCTGTCTGTCTGCCCCTATCTGTTCCTCTCTCTGTCACCAGAGAAATAGAAGATATAGAGACATATGAAAATTTTAGAAGTAACCATTCCATTTCATTCCTAAAATAAAATGTCAGTGGATGAAAAAGTCAGTGGATAGATTCAGTAGTAGAATAAAGTCATGAAAAAAGAAAAGGATCAGCACCTGGGGGTTGACAATATAAATTGTGCAATCACTGTGAGACTTCACCAAATAATCTAAAATTGGTATAATCACAGTCCTGGGAGAATATATGCACACACATGCGTGCACACACACACACACACATTACTCTAGGTATTACATAATATATACATAACTTACTATAATATACTATTGTCATTATTTTACTAGTTCAAGTAAAATATAGACATTTTGTTTGCTTATATCTTTCCTTCCACCATTTATAATTTTCTCAACTATTTATCTACATATATTTAGAAAAAATCATTCAGTATTATAATTTTTGATTCAATGTCCATAATAGTTCAGAGAATTTATGAGGAAACAGTGTTATATTGTATTTGTTGATATTTTAGCTGACATATTTCTTCTTCCCTGGTAGACATGTTTATTTTTCTTTTTTAATTTTTTACTTTTTAGAGAAATTCCTTTATCTCCCCCCTTTTTTAAGATTAAGTCTGCTGGTGACACACTCATTTAGTTTTCAATAAGGTGAGTATGCCTTGATTTCCCTTCAATTCCAGAAGGCTGTTTTTACTGGGTGTAAGATTCTGAGTTGATAGTTCTTTTCTTATGGTACTTGAAAAATACTGTGCCCTTCCTTCAGGCCTCCAGTGTTTCTGAAGAAACATAGCTCTTATCCTAATGTCTTTCCTCTATGTCATTTAGAATGTCATTTCAGAAGTTTAATGATATATCTTGGCAGCATGGATATCTCTAGGTTTGGTGTTTATTCAGCTTCTTAAATCTGGATGTTTATGTTTCCTGTCAATTTTGAGTTTTCCTCTATTATTACTTCAAGTAAAATTTCTGCCCTAGTCTTTCTTTGTGTTTTTCCAAGATTCTGATTACACAAAAATTAGATAATATAATGTAGTTTTACAATGGCAATAAAATTGTCAAACATTTAGCAAGGCTGAAAAACAAAAAGAAACAAGTTCCCAATAGCAGAAATGAAAATGGATAGCAAAACTGGCACTGTATACATTCAAAGTATAAAAAGAAGTACTATGAGCAACTCTAAAACACATAAATTTTATAACCTGTTCTTTGAAAAACTCACCTAAAATAAAATAGATAATTTGAATAACCTATAGCTAGAAAGGAATTATATTATAATTTAAAACTTTCTGAAAAAGAAGTCACCTTTTTCCCTTTCTGAAAAAGTTCCAAAGAAGAATTCTACTAAAGTTTTAAAAAAGAATTAGTAAAAATTCTACTTACTTTTTCAGATATTTAAAAATGAAGGAAGAAGCACTTAATTGATTTTTGAAGCTATTTTTATACTGCGACCAAACAAAGAAGGCCCTCCCATAAAGCTTTATTCAGTAATATCTCTTATGAATATAGAAACAAAAATCTTTTACAAAATATTAACAAATACAATTCAGCAGTATATAAAAATTATACACCATAATCCAGTGGGTTTATTCTAAGGATGCATAGCTGGTTCAGTATTTTTAAATTATTTAGCGTCTTCTACCTTTTAAAAAAGATTAAAAAGAAAAATCATATGATTATATTAATCTCTGCAGAAAAAGGTAAAAAACTTCAACACACATTTGTAATAAAATCTCTCATTAAAAATATAATGCTTTACATTTAAGTGGGATTAATTCCAGAAGCACAAGGATGGTTCAAGATACTTAAACTGACCAATGTAATACACTACATTTATAAAACAAAGAACAAAAATCATATGATCCTATCGATACAAGAAGAAAAGGCATTCAATAAGATACAACATCCCTTTATGTTTAAAACAATAAAATGGGGATAGAAGGAACATACCTCAACAAAATAAAGGCCATATATGACAAACTTTCAGCTATTATCATACTAAATGGTGAAAAAAATGAAGGCTTTTCCTCTAAAATCAGAAAAAAGACAAGGCTATCCACTCTCTCCACTCTTATTCAATATAGTTCTGGAAATTTTAGCCAGAGCAATCAGGCAAGAGAAGGAAATAAAAGGACATCCATACTGGGAAAAAAGAAGAAAAGTTATTACTTTTTGCAGATGACATAATCATGTATATAGAAAACCCCAAAGACTCCACTGAATAACTATTAGAAACAATAAACCAATATAGTAAATTTGCAGGATACAAAATTAGTATACAAAAGTCTATTGCTTTTCTATATGCCAACAATGAAACTTCAGAAAATGAACCAAAAAAAATTACCTTTTATACTTCCAACAAGACAATAAAATATCTAGGAATAAACTTAACAAAGGATGTGAAGGACCTATATATTGAAAACTACAAAGCATTATTAAAAGAAATTGAAAAAGACAATAAAATGTAAAAATATTCCATGTTTATGAATTGGAAAAATCAACATATTTAAAATGTCCATTTTTTTCCAAAACAATATACAAAATTAATGCAATCCCCATCAAAATCTCATTGTCATTTTCTAAAGAAATAGAACAAAAATCCACTAGGTTTGTATGAAACCATAAAAAAACCTGAATAGCCAAAGCAATCTTGAGAAAAAAGTAGAAGCTGGAGGTATCAAACTACTGGACTTCAAATTATACTACAGAGCCAAAATAATCAAAACAGCAAGGTATTGGCAGAAAAATAGACATACAGACCAATGGACCAGATTTGAGAACCCAGAAATAAAACCACCTGCATATGCCCTGGCAGGTTGGCTCAGTGGTAGAGCGTCGGCCTGGCGTGCAGGAGTCCTGGGTTCAATTCCTGGCCAGGGCACACAGGAGAGGCGCCCATCTGCTTCTCCACCCCTCCCCCTCTCCTTCCTCTCTGTCTCTCTCTTCCCCTCCCGCAGCCAAGGCTCCATTGGAGCAAAGTTGGCCCGGGCGCTGAGGATGGCTCTATGGCCTCTGCCTCAGGCACTAGAATGGCTCTGGCTGCAACAGAGCAACGCCCCCGATGGGCAGAGCATTGCCCCATGGTGGGCATGCCCGGTGGATCCCGGTCGGGCGCATACAGGAGTCTGTCTGACTGCCTCCCCGTTTCCAACTTCAGAAAAATACAAAACAAAAACAAAAACAAAAAAACACCTACATATGAACAAACAGTCTTTGACAAAGGAACCAAAAACACACAATGAAGAAAATAAAGCCTCTTCAATAAATGGTTTTCGGAAAATTGGAAAGCCTCATGCAAAAAATGAAGCCTGACTACAGTTTGTTTCCTGCACAAAATTAATTCAAAAAGGATCAAGGACCTAAATATAAGATCTGAAAAAATAAATTACATAGAAGAAAACATAGGTACTAAACTCATGGACCTTGGCCATAGAGAAAAACTTAAGAATTTGACCCCAAAGGCAAGGAAAGTAAAGGCAAAAATAAATGAGTGGGACTATATCAAATGAAAAAGCTTCTGCATAGAAAAAAAACTTTTTTTTAAACAAAAAACGATAAAAGAATGGTCAACAAAACAAATAGACAGCCAACCAAAGGGGAGATGATATTTGCAAATAACAGCTCTAATAATGGGTTAATATCCAAAATATATAAAGAACTTACAAACCTCAGCAACAAACAAGCAAACAATCTAATTTAAAAATGGGGACAGTACTGGAACAAATACTTCTCCCAAGAAGACATCACTTCACTAGCTATCAGAGAAATTCAAATTAAAACTACCATTAGATACCAACTCACATCTATTAGATTGGCTATTATCAACAAGACAGGTAATAACAAGTGTTGGAGAGGCTGTGGAGAAAAAGGAACCCTCATTCACTGCTGGTGGGAATGTAAACTAGTACAGACATTAGGGAAGAAAGTGCGGTGGTTTCTCAAAAAACTAAGAATAGAACTACCATATGACCCAGCAAATCCTCTGCTGGGTATCTATTCAAAAAGCTCAAAAACACTGTTATGGGCCTGACCTGTGGTGGCGCAGTGGATAAAGCATCGACCTGGACATGCTGAGGTCGCTGGTTTGAAAGCCTGGGCTTGCCTGGTCAAGGCACATATGGGAGTTGACTCTTCCAGCTCCTCCCCCCTTCTCTCTCTCTCTCTCTCTCTTTCTCTCTCTCTCCTCTCTAAAAATGGATAAATTAAAAAAAAAATTTAAAAATGAAAAAAAAAAACACTGTTATGTAAAGACACATGCAGCCCCATGTTCATTTCAGTATTATTCACAGTGGCCAAGACTTGAAAACAACCAAAGTACCCCTAGATAGAGGATTGAATAAAGAAGAAGTGGTACATATATATGGAATATTATAATACTATTCGGCCATAAGAAATGATGACATATTGCCATTTACGACAACATGGATGGACCTTGATAACATTATACTGAGTGAAATAAGTAAATCAGAAAAAGCTAAGCACTATATGATTTCACACATAGGTGGGATATAAAAGTGAGACTCATGGACATAGATAAAAGTGAAGTGGTTACCAAGGGGAAGGGAATGTGAGGGAGGTGGTCGAGAGAAGGGAGTAAAGAGGGACAAATATATGGTGATAGAAAATGATTTGACTTTGGGTGATGGGTATACAACATAATCAACAGTTCAAATGCTATAGAAATGTTTACCTGAAACCTATGTACTCTTATTGATCAATGTCACCCAGTTAAATTTAATTTTCTAAGTAAAAAAAAAAAAACTTTGAGAAAAATAGAAATAAAAGGGAACTCCCTCAACTTGGCTAACAGTTTCCACAAAAAACCTTCAGTTTACTTTATGTTCAACAGTGAAAGAGTGATTATTAGGCCAACATTGCAGTATAAGCAGGAGAAGATGACCAGGGATGTAGGAGCCACTGATTCTCCCTTGAGGTCCCTTTTAACTCTGTTGTATAAACACTTTGTAAAAACCTTATATATAATATTTTGAGACTAAGAGAGTAGAGGCAGAATTTTGAGACACTGGACCCTTCACCAAAAGAAACTCTGAAGAGTTATGCAAAAGATATTGTTTCAATTAGTTGTGGCAGGGAATTGTGTTAGTTTCCTATAGCTGCTGTTATCAACTTACCAAAAACTTAGTGGTTGAAAACAGCAGTTTTATTAACTTAGAGTTCTGAGGTCAGAAATTCAAAATCAGTCTTACCAGGCTAAAATCAAGGCATTGGTGGAGCTATGTTGCTCCTGATGGCTACAGGTTACAGAAATTTAGTTATCTTTGAGGAAAGGAAATTGTAATGCCTACCACAAAAGTTGAAGCTGAAATATAAATCAAATATATTTTAAAAAATCAAATTTATCACACAAACCAAAACTTAACATTTTATTTCTTATTTTCCATCTTATCAAAAAGGAGACAAATCTTTTAGAATAAAGAAATTACATATTTTCAGAACAGCTGAGAATACAGATTTTCTCATTCCATTATAAGTTTACTAAACACAACAAAATAACAATAAAGTCCCATATTTTCTTTTACATTTTGTACAATATCCCAAGCTTACACTATGTCACTAAAATGTGAAAATAACACAAACATACACACACACACACACACACACACAAGAAAAAAATTAATCTAGGTTCAGGTTAGGGTTGAAATTATGTTTCAGACCAATTTCACTAAACATTTCAAGTTTACAAAATAACAAGAACATAGGTTTTCATCAGATTCGTTCATTCTGCAAATATATGTTAGAACTTACTTTGTTGAACATTCGTTAGATGATACAGGGATACAGGAATGAATAAAATACATGTCTGATATTATAATGTAGTGAAATCACCAAGAAATCTTCTCAATTAATATATCACCAGGTAACAAAAGCTAGTGCAACATGGGAAATTAAAATTTTCAGGCAACGGCAAGATTATTTCATGGGAGTAGTAATTGTCAAGACTATACGGGAAGATCATATACATACAGATTCTGTCATGACTGCAAGGCATGAGAGTCAGAGCTTTATTAAAACCACAGGCAACTTTTACAGTTTCTGATAGTTATTATGTGTATAAAGTGTTGTGAAATAGAAATCACAAAGTTTTCTCCTAGTATTGTTTGCTAAAATTTTTGGGAAAACTACTGTGTAATTAAATTTTTATTAAACAAAACAAACATTTTAATCTAAAGGTAGCAATTTTGTTATTGTATGATCCCATTTATTTTTTTAATTCTATTTAAAAAATTAAATTTAACAGGGTGACATTGATCAATAAGAGTACATAGGTTTCAGGTAAACATTTCTACAGCATTTGAACTGATTAGTTGTATACCCATCATCCAAAGTCAAATCACTTTCCATCAGTGTATATTTGTCCCTCTTTAGACTCTTCCCCCCAACCCCCTCTAAAAGTGGCAATTTAACAACCATATACTTTAGAGAAACATACAGTTATTGCTATATTAATTTAAAATAAATGTATAAAATAAATAATCCAACTCTAATACAGTATCTAGCATTCCTTTTTTTCTTATTAAAAAAGATACCAGTTGAAGTAGCTAGTTGCACAGCTTAAAATTATACCCTTTTATATTCTCCAGCAGCATAGTTTGATCATGTGATAGAATTATAGCCAATGATATGAAAATGTAATTGTGTAAGAGGCTTCAAGGGAGAGTTTGGTGCCTCTGCAATAAAAAGTTATACAAATATTTCCGGATTTCTTTTTTCTGTTTACTTGAAATACAGGTTACTAGCTGAAGAAGCATCCTTGCACTAGACAAAACAGTAAATCATATTTTTTCTGTTGCTGCCACTGATATTTGGACTTATTATTAGCAATAAAGGTATTCCTAATGCAGTAACTTACATGCTGTGTTTTAAGTTATGAACTTTTTTGCATATTTCAAAAAATCTAGGACTGCTGTACTCAATTTTTAAAATAGTTTAAACACTCTTGTTGAGTATACATAACATCCAGCTGTTTTTTTCTATTAATTCTCTGTATTTAAAAATAGTGAATCTTCTGAACTGCTACTCTGGTTGTGCTTTAAGCATCTTGTTGTAAACTGGGTGGCAAGTCCTTTATCTAGATAATCTTCTAATGGTGCAAGAAAGTTTGGAAAGAATATCACTGATTATAATGCATCATACCAGCCATTATTTCTTGCTTTTTTTCTCTTTCTACAATTTAGTCCTAAAGAAATAGAGAAAAATACTGAAAGGCCTTTCCTACAGTATGTGTAATTAAATTTGTTTCTCACTGAAGTAAAATGATTATTTAGATGATTAATTAACTGTTTAAATACCTAGTCTTGCTCTCTGAGTTCCTCTTTTATTCTCAGGAATGTTATCTTGCTTTCTTCCACATTTTCCAAGATTTTACTTGTTACTGTTTCCTCTACAACAAGGTATTTTTTGTCTTCTCTTCATGAATGCCTTCAAACTCTCTTTATTCCAAAAATCTGGATCTTACATATTAATGGGTATTTAAAAAAAAAAAAAAGGTGACACAAGGATAGAATTAATAGATTCTCAATATCTTTTTAAATTAAAAATGTTGAATCAAGTCTTATGTTCTAAAATTCTTTGAAAATAAATAGAAGGACTAATGGTAAGAAAACATAAGAACAGGCCCCTTTGTTTGGCTTAGCGGTAGAGTGTTGGTTCTGTATGTGGAAGTTCCAGCTTTGATTCCTGGTCAGGGCACACAGGAGAAGCAATCATCTGCTTCTTCCCCCTACCCACCTCTCTCTCTCTCTCTCTCTCTCTCTCTCTCTCTCTCTTTCACACACACACAACACACACACACACACACACACACACACACACACACACACACCCTTTTCTTCTCCCGCAGCCATCACTAGATGAGCTAGTTAGCCCAGAGTGGTGAAGATGGCTCCATGGCCTCACCTCAGGGGCTAAAATAGCTTGATTGCTGACCAATAAAGCAGCGACCCCAGATCAGCAGAACAGCAGTCCCAGATGGGGTTGCTGGGTGGATCCCAGTTGGGGTGTATATGGAGTCTGTCTGTCGGCCTCCCTGCCTCTCTCTTGATTAAAATAAAAAACATGAGAACAAAATAGAGTAATACTGGCACTGGCCAGTTGGCTCAGTGGTAGAACATTGGTTCTGTGTGTGTGGATGTCCTGGTTCAATTCCTGGTCCAGACACACAGGAAAAGCAATCATCTGGTTCTCCCTCCCCTCTTCTCTCTCTTTATTTCTCTCTTCCACTCCTGTATCCATGGCTCAGTTGGAGCAAGTTGGCCCCTGGTGCTGAGGATGGCTCCATGGCCTTGCCTCAAGTGCTAAAATAACTCAGTTGCTGAGCAACAGAGCAACGGCCACAGATTGCCAGAGCATCTCCCCATAAGGGGCTTGCTTGATGGATCCTGGTAGGGGTGCATATGGGAATTTGTTTCTCTGCTTCCCTGCTTCTCACTTAAGGAACAAAATATAGAATAAGACAAAGGGTCCATTTACAAATAAGATACACATGACTTTGAGTACTCACTCATTATCAAATCTTACTAATAATTTAAGAATATAGAAATTTAGGAAGCATGGAACAGGCATGGAATAATCCAGACCTGCTAACAACACTCCTCACACCCTTTCTTTTCATTTTGTAGTGTGTCTGACATAGATTTAAGATATGCATTCTAAGATATTCTTGAGGGGCATTACTTACACAAAAAGGTTGGCAGTCATGGAATATTTCCATTTACAACTCTAAAAATCATCTGTCCTATATGACATTTTCTAAAGAGATATGCTATGTTTAGCTATTGAGATGGTGCAGGTACATTATGTGTATGGGCTAATGTGTGTTCCTCCAAACTCCTGTATTGAAACCTTAACTGTCAATATCTTAGAATATGATTATACTTGGAGATAGGACCTTTAAAGTGCTATTTAATTTAAATCAAAATTAAGGTAAAATCAGGGCCACTAGGATGGCTTTAATTCAATTTGATGTATCCTCATCATAAAGGGAAATTTGTACACAAAGAGACTCCGAGAATGCAGGCAAACAGAAAAATGACCTTGCAGTGAGAAGGCATTCATCTGCAAGCTAAAGACAGAGATCTCAGAAGAAACCAGATTTGCAAAACCTTGATTTTGGACTCCTAGTCTCCAGAACTGTGACAAAAAAAATTCTCTAAGCCATTCAGTCTGTAGTATTTTTTGTGGTAGCTCTAGAAAACTGATGAAGTCTTCTAAAATATTCTAAACATAAGGCTTTTGCACTAGAAAATAACAGTATGTATTTTTCAGAAGGCCAGACATTCATATTGATTATTCAAGTAGAGCATCTCTCTGTCCCAGATATCCAGGTAGAAGGGAAAAAAATAGATGGTAGGTCTTCTATTAATTCTATCCTTTCAGAAACACTGAAATCCCACTTGGTGTATATCCAAAGTCATCATCACATAAGTATGCATGAGTGAATATATTACTGTAAGTTTTAGCAGTGAAATTTGTTGTAGCTGGTTGTATATCATTAGGCAAGTGTACATTAGCTTTGATGGACATGCACCATGGAACACTAGACAGCATTTACAGCAACAGACTAAAAATGAATAAGGCAACATGTATGTTATCTTCAAAACCTAATGAAAAGAAAATAAAGAATTATTTTGAAATTAATTATACATTTTCATTATATAAATCAAAATACAAGCACTGAATATAAATGCTTGTTTAAAAGAATATATACCAAAAAAAATTGTTCCCAAATTTAAAGCTATATAATTGTTTCTGGTACTATGGGAGAAAGGGAAAAGCAAGTGAGGAATGCTTAATAAAGTGAATAAAATAATTTAAAAAGTAGGAAAGTTTTGTGGCATAGACCAGTGATGATGATGTGCCATAAACTGAGAAATATTATTTGTTCAACACACTGCAACTGAATTTCAACTTTAAAAGAAAATTTTAGTAATAAAAAATTGTACTAATAAGCAAAACAGAAAGACTGATACATAGAGAGCCAGCTGACAGCTGTCAGTGGAGGTGAAGGGATAGAGCAAAAATGAACAAAAACCTCATGGACAAGGACAAAAGTGTGGTGATTGCTGGGCAGGAGGAGTAGGGAGAGGTGGAGGAGGACATGGGGGATAAATGGTGACGGATGAAGACTTGACTTGGGCAAATGGACACACAATATGGTATGCAGAGATGTGTTGTAGAATCAGGCACCTGAAACATGTATAATTATATTAACCAGTTCTACCCCAATAAAATTCAATTAAAAAATTCAAAGAAAGTCCTGACTTAAAAATCTTAAATAAAAATTTCACAACATAAAAGACATATTGCACATGCAATACAAAAGAAAAAAACGAAAAAAAAAAAAGACCAGAAGAGGTAGTTTATTTCAGAAAGTGTATTACATAAAAAATAAAGAGGCCCTGGCCAGTTGGCTCAGTGGTAGAGCGTCGGCCTGGCATGTAGGAGTCCGGGGTTCAATTCCCAGCCAGGGCACACAGGAGAGGCGCCCATCTGCTTCTCCACCCCACCCCCTCTCCTTCCTCTCTGTCTTTCTCTTCCCCTCCTGCAGCCGAGGCTCCATTGGAGCAAAGATGGCCCGGCCACTGAGTATGGCTCTGTGGCCTCTGCCTCAGGCGCTAGGATGGCTCTGGATGCAACAGAACGATGCCCCAGAGAGGCAGAGCATTGCCCCCTGGTGGGCATGCTGGGTGGATCCTGGTCGGGCGCATGCAGGAGTCTGTCTGACTGCCTCCCTGTTTTCAGCTTCGGAAAAATGCAACAAAATAAAAAATAAAAAAATAAAGAAATTCAGAAAAATAATATGAATAAATAGAAAATAGAAAATAATATAAAGACATCATAACTGCTGTTCATAAAAATTATGTGTTAACATGACTTTTGTGTTTGAAATCTTTAGAAATGAAAAGGAAGAGGAAATTGCCTTAAATTTTATGTATCAAATCTAAAGATTTTAGTGACACACCTGCTATTTATACAGGATGGGGCAAAATTAGGTTTACAGTTGTTTGTATGGAAAATAATGCAATAATTTATAAATAATAATAGAAGAATAAATTTAGTGTTTCACATACAACTGTAAGCTTATTTTTTTACCCTGTCCTGTACAGGAATATAGGAGAAATCAGAGATGACACTGAGGTAAAAAGAAGAAAAACATGAATAGTATACGCAGTAAAAAGAAGAAATGAGCAATTCTTTCAAACATCAACTTATATATTTATTGCTTATCTTGTCCACAAGACTATATGCATTATGAGGGCAGAGATCTTGTCTGCCTCACTTACTTCAGAACCCAAGCATCGAGCCCAGTGTTGATCTGTGCCTGAAACAGTGGGCACCTAATAACTGAGGTGCATTGTTGGGATAGAGAACAATAGAAAGAGGAGAGTTATACAAGCTGGCATGACATTTCCATGTAGGCAAGTAGAAGTATGGGGTGTTAGAGGAACTACATCTTCTTCCTAAACCATTTGCTTAACTTACACTTTTAAATGTGACATGAGGCACCAGGGGAAAATAGGATGAAGATATTATTGTTCCTTATCTTCTCTGATTACTAGAAAACATGATCTCTGTTCTTATGTTTTATTTATGCCAAAGAATAACAAGTATAAAAGTAGACATTTTATAATTTTAAAATTACCTTAATCTGTATAAAATGACATGGTTTATTCAGATTGCATGACCCTTTAAATTCTAAATTTTCTATTGAAATACTCACAAATGAGTAACGACGATAGGTGATCTACACATGAGTGCAGACCTTCCAGCTACTTGGCATTAAAGTTCTTTTATGCAAGCATAGTGTTCCTCCCTGTCTGTTAAGGACTGACAAGAACATTTATCTTTCCTCATGTGGAGATGCTGATAACACTTCCACAGTCATGAAGTTTTAACACAAAATATCAGCTATCTTGGATTTCTTTTTCACTTCCCCTATGTTAGCTGCTTGGAGAGAATACAGAAAAAGTGGAGAGTAGCATTAATTCACAATATAAAATAAATCATTTTTGGATAATTACTTTGTGTTAGAATATTAAAATACTCCCAGTTACAATGACAAATTCAGCAATACATGTTTCTAAGCATCTGGTCATTACATACTTTTGTTACTGTGGCTATGGTTTCCTCTGGTGTATGCCAGCCATGCATGTGCACGCACACACACAAATATTATAGGACAGCGTGTCTACTGGTTAGAAACTAGGCACTGAGGTCAGAGTGTTTTTGCATTTTAATCTGAGTCATATTATTTATTCACCTTTTAACCATGAGTATGATACCTGTTTATTCTTCATTTTCCTCACTGTAAATTTAATATGTATAGAACTAAAATATATTAATAAAAATTAATAGAATTCATATTTGTAAAGTCCTGCAACAAACTCCCAGCATAGTGTAAGGACTAAATAAATGTATGCTAATATCATGTGTGTGGTTTTGTGTGTATGCATATATATATATATATATATATATATGCATACAAATGATAGAATTGCATACTGCTAACTGAATTTGGCAAAATTAGGCAGAAGTCTAGAGTTGAATTTCATTAAGGTTCAATTTTAAATATTTCCTTCATTTACATGCATCAGCTTCTCCTTATAAATTTTAATTTCAATAAATGAGAATGTACAAATACCTATATATTATAAGCAAATAAAATATTTAGGTAAAAGATTGCTTTTACCACTGAGAGAAAATGCTTCAGGCTCCATATATCTAATAATTAGGGTGACCACATCATCCATACTAGGGAAGTTTAAGAATAAAACGTGTGTGCTTTAATAATCACTCAGGCACACAAGGAAGAATTATTGCCCTACTCAAAATCTAAGAAAATGCAGTAAATGAGAAGCACACCTTTTACATGTTCCAAGGACAAAAGCATTTTAAAAACGTGACACCAACTTTTCTTGGTGAAATAGTGTCATCTATTTACGCTATGTGTACAGCTCAGGTTGAATTTGTAACTCAGGTTGAACTGTCAATTTTTCATTTTCAGATTTTTTTATTATTATTATACATAATGCCTGTGTCTCACAGTTGAAAACAATTGTTCTAAAGTTCCAGTGCTGCTAAAGTACAGCTGCCAGGATTTAGTGTGGATCACGTTGTGTGAGGCTTTTTTTCAGCTGTCTTTTGAGTCCCCTGAAACTAATGCTCAGTCTATATTAATGTCTCGGTCCCGTGAAAGCTCAGCCTATTCTCTCCTATAATTAATCTTGCAGGTACTGCCTTGACATTATTGGTTCACCAACAGAGCAGAACTGCTTCAGCCATCAATAATAATTCAGCACATTAGGTTGAGGCCTAGAAGGGGCCACAGAGGTAGCCAGATCTGCACAATCTCCTGCACTTTTCTCCAGTTGACAGAAAATTCTGCAATTGAAACTAGTTGTTTTGGTGGTTGGATAATTTGTAATAGAGGGGTCTTGGTGTTACTAATTGTTTTGCGTTATGCTTTTCTCCGAATGTAGCCACTACTTGGCACAATGGGAGTGATTGTCTGTTTACTGAATCTTAATATTGAGGCTGTTACAAATTGTCTTTCACAGATGGTGGGAGCTTTTCAGATCGAGAGAGGCAGGGAATTTATTACTCAATATTTCTGTATTACTGATTGGGACGTGAGGAGCATAGACAATCTGTCTTACTGCAGAGTTTGCTGCATGGTTTTTTCCCTCTGCAAAATTATGGCTGGCTCTAGACGTTTTTCTCATTTTGTATAGATAGCAGCTGTGTAATTTCAAGCAGAATGTTTGCTTTGATCCCTTTTCCTTTAATTGAAATCCACAATTATGAGATTTGTGTTTTTTTATGTTTGCAAGTTTATTGGTTTAATCTGCAAAATGTGCTGTCTTGCTGTCTTATACAGTTAAAGGCTACAGCAGAGTTGGGACTTAAATGACAAATATTGGTAGGAGGGGCATTTTCTCTTTTTAGTTCGCTGCAGAAACAAACCAATAGATAGTTTTTCCTTCAGATAGCAGGTTATAAGACAACTGATAAAACTGTCATTCTGTAGAATTTAAAGCATTGTCTCTAATACACACACACACATCTATTTCTAAAACTGTGTAGTATATGTGTGTATGTATATATGTATGTTTAGAATGGAAGGATAGTTGACTGGCCATAAGAACATCTCTTTGAAATAGTAACTACTGATGGTCCCTGATTTATGATGATTTGACTTAATACTTTTCAACTTTACAATGATGTGAAAGTTATATTCAGTAGAAACTATACTTCAAATTTTAAATTTTGATTTTTTTTCTAGGACTCCTGGTATGCAGTATGATACTATCTCATGATGTTGTGCAGTGGCAGCTACATGATTCTGTCCAACTGTAGGCTAATATAAGTGTCTGGGCCTGTTTAGGCAGGCTAAACTAAGCTATGATGCCATGTAGATTAGGTGCATTAAATAAATTTTCAACTTACGAAAAGGTTTATGGTATGTAAACCTACCATAACCCAAGGAGCATTTGTAGTATCATTCACAGAAGGTCAGTCTTATCAGCACATTTTAGGGAAAAGAGAATGAAATAATTATAAAATTGAAACAAGAACAGGATTGCTTGGTCTTTGAGATAGTTTCCCAACAAATAGCTTCAATGATTGCATGTCAATATTCTCTACCAAGGGAATGAGTCACAGTTTTCCTAAATGATATATTTCCAGATGTTTAGTTATTTCTGGTTAAATAGAAGAAAAATAAAAGTTTAAATGGCAAAGATTCTATTTAATCAAATGTTTTAAAACTTTGATATTTTTTACAAACTTCTCAAAATCAAAGTCTAAGTAAAGTCTGTTGACCTTGGAATAATTTGGCATTTTTTTATAGGCTCCCTGAAACATTTCAAAGATTTAGTTTCTTTCTTCTTTTAAAAAAGATATATTAATGTAATTAGGCTTATTTGATATATTAAAATATATGTGAAGCATTGTCAAATAAGAAATTATCATATATGGCCTTTATCATGTTGAGATATTTTCCTTCTATACCCATTTTGTTGAGAGTCTTAAACATAAAATTGTGTTGTATTTTATCGAAAGCCTTTTCTGCGTCTATTGATAAGATCATGTGGTTTTTGTTCTTTGTTTTGTTGATATGGTGTATTACGTTAACCGTTTTACGTATGTTGAACCATCCTTGAGATTCTGGGATGAATCCCACTTGATCATGATGTATTATTTTTTTAATATGTTGTTGTATTCAATTTGCTAGTATTTTGCTAGTAGGTGGGACATAATAGTGAAACTAAGAGACATTGATAAGAGTGTGGTGGTTACGGGGGGGGAGGGGGGAATGGGAGAGGGATAGGGGGTGGGGAGGGGCACAAAGAAAACAAGATAGAAGGTGACAGAGGACAATCTGACTTTGGGTGGTGGGTATGCAACATAATTGAATGACAAGATAACCTGGACTTGTTATCTTTGAATATATGTATCCTGATTTATTGATGTCACCCCATTAAAAAAACAAAATTATTAAAAAAAAAAGAAAAAAAGAAATTATGCTAAACACTCTTTAGGAAATATTTATATGAAAATTATTAATATAAATGTTTCAGAAGTTATAGAAAATTCCTAAAAATATGATATGTCCTCATATATTATCAGTCATATATGTTTTATTTTTTTATTTTTTTATTGAGTTTATTGGGCTGACATTGATTAATACAATTATATAGAATTCAGGTGTACAGTTCTTTAATACATCATCTGTATATTGTAGTATGTGTTCACCATCCCAAGTCAAGTCTCTTTCCATCACCATTTATCTGCTCATACTCTCCTCTACCCCTCCTCATTCTCCTTTGCCTTTGATAATTACCATACTGTTTTCTGTGTCTTTGTTTTTTTCAGGGGTCCCCAAACTTTTTACACAGGGGGCCAGTTCACTGTCCCTCAGACCGTTGGAGGGCAGACACATACAGTGCTCCTCTCACTGACCACCAATGAAAGAGGTGCCCCTTCTGTAAATGCAGCGGGGGCTGGATAAATGGCCTCAGGGGGCTGCATGCAGCTCGTAGGCCGTAGTTTGGAGACGCCTGTAGATTATATTAAAGTTAAAGACAAATTTTTGTTTATAGTTACTTATTAACAGCAGCCATTAATCAAAAACAAGTTTGTCTTTTTACTGAAGAAAAGTAAATGCTAATTTTGCATCCATATACTTTTTATATTAAATCTTATAAAATATAAAAATAGAAAATAATGAGATCTGGTCTCCAAGTTTGCATTCTTTGACTCATAAACCTGTTATAAACTCTATGTATTTTTTTTAACAATTATTGCTAATATTTTATGTTTAAGTTATTTTTTTCTGGCACAATATAGAGAATTTTAATCTGCAACTCAGGACTATGTCTATAGAAAGAAAATCTCATATTTACCGGTATTAGGCCAATTAGTTTGTAAATGAATTTAGCTTTCTATATAACACCCTCATCCCACTTCAACTAACTGAATTGGTTTCACCAAATTGGTGTCATTTGGGCATTTCTCTTAAATGTTCATGAATAATTAATTCACTTCAGCTTTGTAAATCAAGGGGTTATTCACATAATTCTTCCATTTGTTAATTTTTATGAGGGAGGGGCAAGCAAAACAGGTGATTGTGTGAATATTGTAGAAGCTTTAGAACTTCACATTATAAATTGAGTGGATCTCCAATTTATTATGTGGCTTTGTCATTATTATATAGTGAAGTCTATAATCATGCAAATGATTATATTCTTTACATATCTATATATTATTCTATATATTTATTCTATATATTCTTCAAACTGAATCTGCATGGGTTATATATTTTGAATTCAAACAATATTTTTATATTTCTTTATATGCTGAGAACATGGATTCTAGGAATAAAAATTTTTCTAAAAATAAGACATTTAATAGACCAGTGCAAGGTACCAATACAAAATTAGAAAATATTTCTTGGTGTTCTCATTTTCTTAATGATTCTGATTTAATCAAATTTTCTGTCTTCTGAGAGTTTACTTAGAACAAACACTTGGTAATTTTATATAGTTGCATTTTACAAATTTAAAAAATGTGGCTAATGAATCCTAAATGATCTGCTCAAGATTGTCTAGAAAACTAAGAAAAAAAAACAGAATTCAATCTCTAATCTTTGAATATTTCTACAAACTTTGTGTTTTACCTAATATGGCCCTGTTTTCCCAGGGCATGTGATGACTGAAGAAATTAACACCTGGCTTGTATTATGGAATGGCCCACGAAGCTTAAGGACACTGGTAGCCTGACAATGTGCGAAAAGCTGGGTGGGAGAAAACATAGTGGGATCTGGAAACAGGTAAAAAAGGAAAAAGAGACTGAAAGTTGAAGAAGTCTAATGATAAACTCCTTATTCATGTTTTTATGGGTAAATTCAGCCCCTACATGAATAAAAAGTATCCTTATGAGTAAAGTATTAATTTTTTTCTTTGAATCATGTTCCTTTTTTTGTTTCCTACATGCAAGTTGGATTTTATTTATTAGGTATGATATCAACTCTTATGAGAAATAATCATTTAAGAACTGTAGAAGGTAACATTACTCTACACCTGGCTTTATTCACACCATTAGAGGAAATATTTTCTCTCTTGTTGTTTCTAACTGTGGCTGATAGAATAAGAAACTTCTACTCATTCCTCCAGAGAGTACAGTTAGGAAAATAACTCTATCATTTCTGCTCTCTCACTTTTTTCTTTCCTAGAATTATCAGATTGGTGAGAATGAAACAAAAATGTTTACAGTCACTGCTTCTTTGGGGAGAGACTGTTCTCTGTTATTTTATGTTTCTCAATTTAGTGAGTATACTAGGGAAGGTTTTGACCCCTACCATTTAGAGTCCCTTGTTAGGACATGCATATGTTGATTTCTGAGAATAAAATGGTTAATATGGCCAGAGACCATGCTGTATTGTTTGATTCACCTTTGTTGGTAATAAAGCTGTTCATGTTTAAGACCTTTGCATCTATTCCTTTAGATCATGACTCTTACCTTGCATTACCCCAAAATGTAGTAAGATATATTGATATATCTTAGTGGTTAAGCTGTTGCATATTTTTCCAGGCCACTAATTATGTACATTCTGGTTTCCAGTGGGGTATGCATTGGAAATTGGGTACTAAAGAAGTGATATTAAAATGAAATTCTTTGTTAACAAGTTGTTATGCTTTTAGAAGTATATTTTGAATTTAATTTTGAGATTAATGGTTAAGTCAAGTCACATGTACACATTCAATTTTGTTCCATATAACCAACCACATTCCCATTACTAAGGTCATACCAATTTATAATGCCACAAATAAGAGTAGAGAGTGCTTATTTGCCCATACTCTCACCAAACCTTGTTTTTATAAAATGTTTTCAATATTTTCATTGTAATGGACTCTTAACTCTTTTACCCTTTGCTGTTTCTAACTTCCTTGTTATCAACAATGGTATTATTTTTGGTCACAGATATATTTCTTTAGCTCTTGAATTTCTCATTTTGTTTTATTTTTTTGTCTTGTTGATTTATGCATTTTGATCCAACTAAATTATTGTTCCCATTTAATTTTTCTGTAGTATTATTCATAGGCCATTTTGTCATTATTTGTGATTTTATTATAGAATGGATTCCTAATAGGTTGCTTGCATGTTTTCTTTATTGCCTTGTCTTCTTACTGTAAAATAATTTTACACTTACCATGATTTTCAGGCTTCCCAACTTAAAAGAGACAGTTCATCAACTCAGATGTATTCTGGTGAATTTGTCTCCACATTTTTACATTGAGCTACAATTTGAGGTTTGGGTTTTGAAATGTGTCCATCTAGCCTGTGTGGGTAGGAAACAGGCATGTGAACTCATTGGTGTGCAGTCATGGTTAAAGAGCCTGGATTCTTGTTCTCTCATCTAAAATTGTATTAAAATCCAATATAAGGGCTTGCTCCATCTTTCTCAGAGGAAGTTTTATTTCTCTGGAGAAATAGAATTGCTTTTGAATCACTTCCCTAATTTAGCATAAAGCTCCAAGCCTTTGCCTGTATCAACAAGCCATCTCAGACATTTCCATTTCCCCATTTCTCCAGTTTCTTCCCAGCACTTCCTTCTTCTCTGTACTACTACAAGCCTTAGAGGAGAATAAAGATTTGCTTAAGTATGATGTCTTATCTTGTGTGCCAGCACAGCCTGTTCATTCAAAGTTTTATCTATTTTTTTCTATATAATGTGAGAAACATAGGTTCTGAGGGTGTTTATGATGGTGCCTCATTTCTTCTCTGCTTTCTTTCTGGCTTGAAGAAATCCAAATGATAAGTTGTAACTACTTTTCTTTTTGTAATTGGAAATAAAAGTTAATTTTTCATGGAATTTATCTGGTGTCACTCAGGTTTCCCTGTCTTTAAATAGAAGTATTCATGACATGTTTTCTGAACTTGATCTAAAAATGATAGATGCCATATTCTTCCTTAAAGGCTCATTCCCCGTCACATTTCTATATAGACTGAGTTTGAGAATTAAAGCCCTGTATGCACACTATTTTGATGGGAGACATATTTCTTTATATTCCTCTATAATCTCTTATTATGCATCTCCTAATAGTCACTAAGGTGAACCCTGACCTGCCATTCTTTCCCTTCTCTGCGTTCCACTAAAAGCCATCCTCTAATAGAACTGAATTTACCCTCATTTGAGTATACTGAAAACAAAACCCACAAAACAAAGCTATTGACTTATTCAGAACTGGTGTCAAATCTTAGTTTGCCATCTGCTTATTGTCTGAAATGGAGCAGTTTCCTGAACAACTCAGAGAATGTTTCCTTAAAAAGTTATATGGCCATCATGTTATGTACTTCACAGAAATTTTGTAATGCATAATTGAGATATTTTATCAAGGTAGTGATAAACAATTAAACAAGAAACATGCTTTTCCATATTTTACATTTTTCTAAACCCATTAATTTTTTGTACTATATTTCATTTTGTATAAATACTACTTTCATTTTATATAAATATTTGTATACACAATATATCGGTAATCTGAAATGTGATGTTTACAACTTCATCTTTAAGAATGAATAGAGATGCATTCTTAGCTTTTATTTTTATAATATAGTTGATATAAATAAAACTTTTAGGTGGAAATTAATTTTGCTTTAATCCACTATTGAAAAAACATCTACAATTTAGTATATAGTAATTTCTTAGAAGGGTGAACTGCTTTGCCAAATACTTAAAAGAATAGATACTTGGGCCCTAGTTGGGTGGTTCAATAGATTAAGTCTCAACCTAACATAATAGAGGTTTCCAGCTCAACTGCGGTCAGGGAATGTATGAGAAGCAATCAGGGTACACACCTAAATGGAACAACTAAACAGCAACTTGTTGCTTCTCTCTTCCTCTCTTTCTCTGTCTCTCTCTTCTCTCACCTTTCTACCTCCACCCCATCCCCTTCCTCTCCCTCTTAAAATTAATAGAAAAAAATTAAAGAATAGATACTTGGGTTTCAGACATTGACAGAATAATGACATTATCTGAGGCCTCAAGTTTTTGATATCCAAGCAAATGTCACTTTAAGTAAGGTTTCCTAATGTTTCTGAGAATATTGTCAAGAAAGACTAACATTTTATAACAGATGTTGAAACTTTATTATTTTATTACACCAAGCTAATTTGACTGCTATGTATTTAATGTAATCATACAACAGTTATAGGTTTGCTTCCATCAGGGAGAAAATATTGGTAATGAGAATTTTCACCGTAATTTTTCTTTTTAATATTGTAATTTTATAAAATTGTCTAGAAACTGCTTTAGAAAACAAACAACATTTTGCATTTCATTCTGTACTTTTTGTTGGCTCTTCTTGTTCTACCTTCTAAAAATTCTCAAAGTAGTTTGAGTGGTACCATAAAAATTTTAGTTGAAAAGTAATAATTTTTATAATCTTTAAAAATTTTGATAGCTGAGTTTCTGAAGTTAATCTTTTTCCCCCAAGAAAACAATATACTGTTATTCTGCCAATAGATTCACTTTCACCATGGAAAAAACTGTGTCTTATAAAGGTCCAAGAAATATTGATGGAAATCTGGTTATAGGCATTTTACATTTTTATTATAGTTTAGATTTTCCTCATTTTACCAGCATGTAGTTACTTAAAACATATACAAAATACTGAGAATCATTTACGTTTAATATGAATATTGAAACCACATGCAATATTGTCATGAAGAATAAGTTTGGTTTTGGTTCTCATCTTTTTTATATGTTCTTTCTGTACTCTCCCTTTTGCTGTGTATATTTTGTTATGTCTTCTCTAATATTCTCCTCTCATTTTTGGTCAATTACTTTTAAATAATACATGCAAAAATGTGATATTTTGGCAAAGAATTTAAATTATTTCATCTTTTCCCTTTATTTCTCAATGTCCTATTATATTTTAAAGTTTATATTGAGATATTTTATTAATATTTTATATAACATTATTTATCTCATGACATACATTGTATAATATTTCTACATTATTTTTATCAATTAATAAGGATGTTCATATCCTCTTCTTTCCCATTTATTTACCCATAGCAAGATATTTTTCTTTTTCTTTTTAGATTTTATTTATTCATTTTGAGAGAGAGAGAGAGAGAGAGAGAGAGAAAGAGAAGTAGGAGAGAAGAGCAGAAAGCATCAACTCCCACATGTGCCTTTACCAGGCAAGCCTAGGGTTTCAAACCGGTGACCTCAGCATTCCATGCCGATGTTTTATCCACTGCTCCACCACAGGTCAGGCACAAGGTATTTTTCATTTACTTTAGCACTCATTTTTTTTTTTCTGAAGAACTATTATTGAGTTTATTTCACATTGCTAATTTTCATATGACACTTAATATATTTCTTAAAATCATTTCTGATGTCATTTACACTCTTTTCCAGTTCATTCCACTGTTCATTCTCCTTACCTTACTCTTTTCTTATATTGCTGCTTCAAGTTTATTGAGGCCACATATTTAATTGTTAAAACATATTCTAAAATGTTTTTGTGATAAAGCATTTTCCATATCATTTCTCTCAATGACTAATAAAGATTTGTGTAATGTTATTGTTCTTAAATTCCTCTTTTTTAATCAGCACTACACATTTTGTGTAGGTGCATGTGCTTATTTTTCTAGTTAATCCATTTTTATTTGCATTACTTGTAATTACTTGAAATTACAAGTACTTATATCACACTGGGTATATTTTATAATATAGAACAGGGGGAAAAGTTAGCATAGCCTCTAATCATTACTGAGTTGGTATAAGCAAGAGTGTAAGACCTGATAAAAAGCTGAACTGTCTTGTTCCATTGTCTCCATGGAATAATATGCTTAAAGGTCAGGTGGAGCAGCAGAAGACTTGGGTTACATTACTGTTTAGGAAACTGAACAAAATGCTTCTGCATTTTTATGGACCTTGACTTGGGTAGATGAGAGTATAGAGGGGAACGGTAGGTAGAAGGAGAGCTCAGAGTGCAAAATACAGAATACGAGGTCAGAGTGAGGAAAAAAGTCTTCAGTGTTTCCCGTTGTTCCCCGTATAGAGGGTTCGGCAGAGGTACCTGAGGAAGACTTCTGTTCTAAATATCAGACAAAGAAAAGTACAGAAGATAGCACTGTAAATATATGAAAGAGCATGACCAGCCTGAGGATGAGATCTTGAGTGTTACTTTTTTCAGGGGATGCAATGCATTAGCTGTTCTCCAAGTCCAGTGTAGTGGGGAATAGAGATAGCTTTTCCCATGAGGCCTGTCAGGTAGAGCTTTTATAATTGTCCAAGGTCAGCTCTGAAAAGTCACACTGAGGATTTTAACTAGTAGCCAAACTCCTCAATACAGAGTGATTTTTATGCCAATATATTTTGGAAGATTTAGACATATATCTACAAAATAAATGGAAAATTAATACAAATACAAATTGTATATTTAATCAGTCTTATTTCTACAAAAGAAACTGAATCTATATATTAAAATATTTTTCAAAAGAAATTTTTCCAAAATTTTCTAGGACTTTACTGGAAACTTTCTCAAATAATTAAAGGAAGAAAGCCTTTTAAAGAAAATTATTAGAAAATAGGGAATACAGTTAATAATTATAACCCTGTCTTTATCAAGTATCATTATCTTAATCATAAAACCAGATGAAAATAGCACCAGGAAAAAAATTACAAATAGACCTATCTCAGGAACATGGATGGAAAAAATCCAAAATCTGACAACATGTGAAAAAGTTAAAAATCACAACCAAATATGTTCAACCTAGCGTATTAGAATTGTTTTAACATTATTAATTAAACCTTTATAACTCACTATCTTAAAAAATAAAGAAAAAATTAGATCTTCAATAAATTGAGAAAATAAGTTTTAAAAGTTCTACATCTATTTATTATAAAAGGTACTAATCAGAAAATTTTGTTATTCAATAAATAGCACCTACAAAACTCTACCAAAAATTTGTATTTACTTTTTATATATTGAGAGCTTTTTTTCTGAGATTGGAAATGGGAAAATGATGTCTCTTATCCCTGCTTAACATTGTATTTGGAGTTGAAACCATGCATGCAATGAGGGGGGTGAATATTTAGACATATAGATGAATGAATGGATAGATGTTGGAAGGAATAAATGACTGTCATAATACTCATACTCACATTACAAAATTGTACCTTGACAAAAAGTCATAAAGCAGATACTAAGTCTTTTAGTAACTAAAGTAAGTGACTGACTAATTTCTATGAGGTAGATATGAAGGAGAATTGAGTAAAGTTAATCCAGAAATGATAAGATCAAAGAATGCGACTATACATGAAAGTGGAGGAAAAATAGTTTGAAGGCATCATGGAGAAACACTAAGCAAATCTGACGTGTATGTTACACTGAAAAATCATCAAATCTAGATGAATATTGTGGATAATCTTAGGAAGTTTAAGTAAAGAAATGTGTCATAAAAAAATTGTGATCATTGGAATTCAAGTAAGTCTTCTCCATTTTGCAGAATCAATATCTACAATAGTAATGAGGGGCTTCCTTATTTTATATATAAAACTTTTATATTGATTATTTTGAGTGTCATTTTTTTTCTTTGATTGGATACATACTAACATGGTTTTTTTTTTTTTGAAAATTATACCATATAAATTTCAATCCTTGCTTCATAACTAATTATATTAAAGTTTCTACATCTCTACAATACAGAGGTAGTAAATAATATTTGGGTATTTTTTTTATCAAGGTATGCTATAATTTAAGGCTATTGTGTTAATTCCTTGTATGTTTATTCAATACTGCAATAGCATCCTATGATGAGTTTATTTTGTTGGAGTATAAAATGAGACACATTAATATTTTCAAGACTTTGAGAATACAGGAGGTCTTCAGGCTATGACAGTCTATATACAACATTTTGAGTTTACAATGCTCACTCCCATAAAAACTTAAAAAATTGAGATGTGAGTATGTTCAGCTTACACTGTTAGCCCTTAATGTAAGTGAGAAGGATAAGAACCTGACACTCATAGACTTTTGGAAGTCATATAACATTTACAATGCTCTACAAAACATTACTTTTGTCTGGGATGAAATGAGGCAAACCAACTTAAATGGTATGTGGAAAAAAACTGTTTTCCCAGTTTGTGTATGACTTCCATGTCTTTGAAGAGTCAGTGGAGGCTGTAACAGAGAAGGTTGTTGCCATGGGTAAACAGCTTAAATTGGAGGTAGAGGCTGAGGATGTCACAGAGCTACTGGCATGATATGGAGAGGAGCTGTCTGTTAAGGATCTTATTCAGCTGGAGAAGCAGCTGATTGAAAAGGAAGAGATAGAAACCCCAGAACCCAAGAGATTTTACTACCAAGGGTTTGACAGAAGGTTCTTCTATGGTAGAGGATAGGTTGGCAAAATTTCAGGCTGACCCAGTTATGACAGATTCATTAAGGTCTATAGAGCTGTTATGGATGCTTTGCAATGCTATAGGCAGATTTTGGAAGAGAAGAAATCATCAACCTTCCAGATTATCCTGAAACAATTTTTTAAGAAGGTAGAGAGGCCTATAACAGATTCTGTTTCCTCTACATCAGCTGCTTGTCAAGTTGAAACACCTGTAATATAGGTAGAATCATCCACAGCGTCTCCTACATGTTCCTTAGGCAATCCTGATTCACCTGACCCACTATCTCCAGCATCTTCTGCAGGTTTTCCTGCCTCTCCAGCTTCCTCCTTCCAATAGGTCACTCTCTCCCACCTTGCAATACCCCTTCCAGTGTGCAAGCCAGCTACAGAAATAAAGGTAAGGAATTTTTTTACACTCATTTTTTTGTTATTTTTTCTGTTACTACAGAACAGTGTACAGTACAGTACATTTATGTTCTTTTCCTTTATCTGTGGCTTAGTTATGTTTTTATGTTCTAGGTTGTATTTGACAACTGTGTTAGGATAGGTAAGTGACTTTGGCTACATGTTTCAACTTACACCAAAATTCAGGTTATGTCACTGATGTAGGAACGGAACTGTGTCGTAACCCGATGACCCCCTGTACATTGTATCACACTGAGCAGAGCCAAATCAGAAGTGGTTAGAAGCACTCCCTGGTAGGTGCTAAGGGAGAACTTTTATGTAGAAGACATAAAGCAAATCAACAAAATCATTTGATTGGCTATTACTTAAGAAGTTGCCTTGATTGAGAAAGCCTAGTTGGTTGTTTGTGATTGCTTTTTCTTAAGTTTCATTTTCTCAGATTTGAGTGAATTGAATTTGGCCTAGGTTTAGGTTTGCTTAAGAAAGCTGCCAAGCCTGAACAAGCAATGGCACAGTGGGTAGAGCATTGTTCTGAGACACAGAGGACCCAAGTTTTGAACTTGGGGTTCAAAACCCCAAGTTCACTGACTTGAGCATGGGCTCACCAGCATGAGCATGGGGTCACTGGCTTGAGTGTGGGGTCATAAGCATGACCCCATGGTCACTGGCTTGAGCCCAGGGGTTACTGGCTTGAGTAAGGGATCACTTGCTGTACTATAGCCCCATGGTCAAGGCACATATGAGAAAGCAACTAATGAATAATTCAGGGGCTGCAAAGAAGAATTGATATTTCTCATCTCTCTCCCTTCCTGTCTGTCAGACCCTATCTGTCCCTCTCTCTGACTCTCTCTCTGACTCTGTCAAAGTAATTATAATAATAATATTTTAAAAAAGAAAATGAAAGTTGCCAAGGCATTAGAGCCACTCCAGTCTAATGGCTTCCTTCTTTAATTATTGTAACTACATCAGTGTAGCTTGACCCCCACCTCCCAAATAACCCTATACAGAAAATCCACTCCAAGTGGATTATATTATCAAATATAAAAGCAAGATAAATCTCTAATATGTCCAGAAAATGCCAAGAGAATGCATTCCTTAATTGTAGTGCAGAAAGTTTTCATAAAAAGTGCAAAAATATTATTCATGAAGAAAAGAAATTAATATTTTAAATTGTATTTAAGGTAAAAATTTATCTTCCAAAGAAAACATTAAAAAGAATATGCATGGAAGCTATGAACTGGAAAAAGTATTTGCAATGTATGTAACCCCCCCCCAAAACACCTTAATCTCAAATCAGCAAAACCATTCTGAATCTCAAACACATTTATATCTGAGGTCAAATTTTATAGATTTTCAAAGTTTGGAGAGAATTCTTATTTTAACTGAACTACTGCAGTTTTCCTAAAAGTAGATCAGAAGTGAGAGTGCAGATTCAATTGTATAATGAGCAGTTAACTCAATAACTTTTAATGAACATAAAAAATGGATATGTCCAGGACGAAAGCACAATTTCATCCCGGGTCATAAAAGTCTATTTTATGCACTGTAAATCTCCTAGGAGCTGTGAAGTATGTGTCCCCTCTCTAGTCTAAAACCTTGTGGCTTGTCTGATTGCCCTTTGCAGTGAATGAGGTTAATATATCTTGCCTATAAAGTCTCTCGAGTATTTTATAAGAAATGCAGATAACACTTACTAACATACAGATATTTGCTTAATTCCCTTTACTTAAAAATCATTTAATCAAAAATTATCTTATCCCAAATTCTTTCTCTTCTTAAAAAACAACAAACTTATGTTTCATGATATATTTCACATCAAAAAATAAAGTTTAATCCCTTGGTGTTATTAGTGTAATTAAATGTCTCTTTCACTAACAATTGGGGAAATGATAGAAATCAGATAACTATCTGAAAATTATTTTTAAAAGGCATTACCACTCTTGTACATAAACAATATAGTCAATTAAAAAACAAAAATAGTATTTGTTTTATTCTAGGTAACAACTTTGTTTTTATTAATTTTACTTTGTGTCAGCACTGCTTATGAAATTAAGCTAGCAAAAATACATGAACATCTTACACAAAAAAATCATATTGACAATCGTGATTAGTTTTTTGTTCTGTTAGTTAAATACAAACATTCTGATAACTATAGGAGTAGAAGGATAACTCTATAAGAGTTTTAAAATGTATACTCTAGATGGTGAGAGAAAGGTAGTTTTTAGCTATTACTTACCGTAAAATTTTTTTAACTGTTGTTTATTATAGCTACTATTTATGATAATGCTGGATAATGCTGTTGTATGCATTATCACAACCCTTTATTTTCAGTAAACTGTCCAATAAATGTATTTTTAAAATGCATTCTTTTCTAACTGCTTGAGATAAAATGTTGCTGTCATTTTACTGAACCACACAAGCACATAAACATGGCAATAATAAATGTTTTAAAGATTTTTAAGCACTGCATGGTAGAAAATTAATCTGCATCATCACAGCCACTTTCATAAAAACATTTTTAATCAGTCAGATTCATCTACTCCATTTTGATGGTAAAAGTGGATCACTTCTTGAAAAGATATGTCAGCACAAAGAGCAATATGAATTTTCCCTGTACTTTAAAGATCTGAAAATAAGAAATAAAACTTTTCAATTTAGTATAGAACATAGCTCTTTATATACTTTGCTTTTTTTCAAGCTCACAGATTCATCATTTAGCCCAGAGCTAGATGTTCTAAATGAGAAAAGAGAAGCATTCTAAAATTAACATTACAAGTAGATGGTATTTGTTCCAGTGAATTTAAAACAATTCATTTAATCATCATATGTCCTGATTTTGCTGCTACAAAGATGAAATGAAACAACTGAGATTCTAAGAAATAATACTACTTACATATTACACAGAGATTGTAGGATGAGAAATATAGTACTGACTAAATCTTCTAGTATACTTCAAATATAGTCACAATATAATAGTACTTGATAGTATTTTTAGTACTTTGCCTATTTGGAACTATTCCTTTATTTCCCTGGTACATGCTTTTCTAGTGAAATAATTTCTACTTATATAGCATATAAAACCTGAAGTGGTTTATCTTAGTGGCTATCACCAGCATTTTAATGATCACTATATTTACTAATGATATGCATGTATTTTTCAGTAATTATGTTGAAAATAAAAATATATAGCAAAGCTGGCATGTGAAGTTAAATGAAAAAGAAAAAGAAAAAGCTGATATACCTTGTACATAAGTGAAGTTTAACTTGAGCATTGTCGGGCGGATAAAATACATTATGCTCACTTTGTTAAAGATGGCACTGCCCACGTGGAAGCCATCGCCCAGGTGATATTAATGTGTGTTGGGGGCAGGCTGTGGGCAGGCAGGATCCTTATAACCTGGGGCTTGGTTTTAGGACTAAGCCTTTCCCACCCTTTTTGATGTGGGGTCATGCAATCTCATCATGCCCCAGATAAGTGACTTTGTATTAGAAACTTCCTTATTTTGTATATTGAATTAAAGGTTTTGATTTCTACACTATAAAATGGAGGCAGAACGGGAGGTTGCTCTCTTAGTTCCTGAGATTAGCATTAGAGAAGAGAGCAGAGCAGAGAGCAGAGAAAGGCCACATGGAGGATGCCAGGAGAAGCAGCCAAGATGGTGGAGTGTTGAGTGAGAAGGCAGTTTGTACAGAGTTTGTGCAGGGAGAAAAAAGGAGATGGTGTGCTAGAAACCTTTGATTTTAGGAAACTCAGATAAGTCAGTAGCTTTGTGAGCACTGAATGTGAGCGGGTTTTGGAGCCCAGTGTGTGTTTTTACTTGCGTGCAAACTAGGATTAAAGATGATGGCCTACCAGTTTTTGGCTCCATTGTTTCTTTACCGACTGTCCTAATCCAATGCAAACCTGCATGGGCCAGGCGGCTATCATGGTGGCCCTAGCTACTGGCCTTACAGGCATTTTATATAGTTTTGACAAATTCAAAGTTTCCATATGTAGCATTTATTGAGGATGCATTATATGCCAAGAAATATTCTGTGCATTTTAAGTACCTAGTGATTTAGCTCTAATAATAAAATTTTGCTGTGCCTTACTTTTATCTCCTTTTTACACCTGAGAAAAATGAGTTACAGATGTTTTTAGTAATATGCCCAAGGTTACAGTGGAATAAATAGTAGATAGAGCTAGGATTGAAACTTAGAAAGACTAGTGCCAGATTTCATACTCTTAACCACTATGCTATGTGTGTATGTGTGTGTGTGTGTGTGTGTGTGCGCGCACACACACACGCATGCCTATGTATGTCTGGATTTGGGGGGTATAATTCTTGCTACTAAAACATATCTGGCCTGACCAGGCGGTGGCGCAGTGGATAGAGCGTCGGACTGGGATGCGGAAGTACCCAGGTTCGAGACCCCAGAGGTCGCGCGCGGGCTCATCTGGCTTGAGCAAAGAGCTCGCCAGCTTGGACCCAAGGTCGCTGGCTCCAGCAGGGGGTTACTCGGTCTGCTGAAGGCCCGTGGTCAAGGCACGTGTGAGAAAGCAATCAATGAACAACTAAGAAGTCGCAAGGCGCAACGAGAAACTGATGATTGATGCTTCTCATCTCTCTCTGTTCCTGTCTGTCTGTCCCTGTCTATCTCTGCCTCTAAAAAAAAAAAAAAAAAAACATATCTGCTATAACCTAGTAAAAACTGTAGTCATGGTAACAAAGATATGTGATGGACAGAGGCATGTAATAGTATGGTGCTAAATATATCTTTAAAAATAACAGATATTTTCAAATATACTAACAGAATAATTACCTAAGCTTATCTTATTTTATGTTGTAGGCTACTGTTATTATCTACATCTCCTTAATATAGCATCAGAAGATCAAAGAAAAATACAAAAAAATCCTAAGGGAGATTGATCTGTTATGTTAAATCTTTATGATTGTAGAAAGTGCTATAGACATAAATGAGTTATCAAGCATCTCCTGATGACTAAAGACAAAGATTAATTCAGTGCTAAACAGATAGCAATGAGCACTCTGTGAAGGAGCACTTATTTCCAAGTAACTAGAGAGACTGCCATCATATATATGTAGAGATCACACTACATTAGTGCTCCTGTTGAATATGTTTCAGTGGAGAGAATAAAGGTGCTGGCAATTTGAATTGCCCCATGCAAAGTAATGTGTTGAGAGTTTGTATTGTTCTATTAAAGAGCTTTTTTGGTTTGAGAGAACAAAAAACAAGAGAATCAGGCATATAGTAACCAGTAAAGATGAGAATTCACTGAATTCTTTTCACAGTGTCTTAGGTTACATTTAAAATACTAAGTTAACAGGAAGCTCCAGGCTTTTATTTCCAAACAGAAGCATTGAATAACCACAGAATGACTGAAATAACTTTATAGGCACTCTGGAAACAAGTAAAAAATCTATAACAACTAAGCAAATGTCCAAACAAGAAAAAGTCACATTCAAAATGGTAGGAAATTTCATGGCATTTTTACTCCCCATTGCTTCACTGATTTCTTAGCACTGCACAACTGGGGGTAAGTGGCTTGATTCAACTTTCTTTCCTTCAGACCAGAAAAAGTAGAGTAAATAATGTTTGTAATAGTCTGACTGTAGGCCGCCTGTATCTGTCTTGCCTGACTTGGAGATTAGACAGGAAAGGAGGCATTGTTAGAATCTCAGACTAGAAGCCCTAGGCAAAGCAGGCAGTACCATGCATGAAATTTGAAGGAGTACAGTTCCGCAGCTGCCTGAGGCAAGAGATTATGAGCAGAGAAATATAATAGCTCATTTAAGGCCCTGAGAAGATATTAGGTGTTAGCTTTTGAAAAATTAATTCATTAAAAAGCAGCTGAGGAAAACGAAAAAGAGGTGCAAGAGCTCAGGCATACACACAGTACCAGATAAAATGTATGTCCAAAATATACCTTAGAAGCCCTTAAACCTTTGAAACCAGCCTGTTGTCCACACCAGATTGCAAAGACTGGAATAGATGTTTTTTTTCAAATGCATAATTTTCAACAAAAAAATTACAAGGCATATGAAGAAAGAAGACATTGTTTCTTTAAATGAACAAAACAAATCTTCAAGCACAATCTTTAAGGAAACATATGCTGGACATAGTATCTAATGACTTTGAAACAACTGCCTTAAATATGTTTAAAAAGCTAAAGGAAAACATGAGCTAATAACAAAAGGAAATAAAGAAAGCTATGAACAAAATGAGAATATCAAAAAGGAAATTTTAAAAATAAGCAAATTTGGAGATGATAAATATAATAATTAAATTGAGAATTTTACTGGTGAGTTTAATGAAGATTCAAACATACAAGATAAAGAATCAGCAAACTTGAAAACATGCCATTTGAAATTAATGTTTGTGGAGTAAAATAAAAATATAAAGAATAAATAAAAGTCAACAATCTAAGGGATTTATGCATTACCACCAATGAGATCAATGTACACATTATTGGAATACTAGAAACAGAAGCAAGAGAAAAAAATGACAAAGAGATTTTGAAAATATAATGACTAGAAACTTTCCAAATTTGATGAAATATTTGAAAAAACATTCAAGAAGCTTGACAAACTCTGAGATGAATAAATCTAGAGACCAATATCAAAACATTATAATCAAGTTGGGACCTGAAGATGGCAGTGGAATAGGCGAACGCACAGACATCCAGCTCTCACCACCAAACTGGAATACAAATCAATTTAGGAAAAATCAGCATGAAAAACCAACTCTGGACTACAAGAACAACTCTCAAAAACCAAGGAGCAAAGAAGAAGCCACAACAAACCTGGTAAGGAGCGCCTGAATCACCCCTGCTTACAGGAACAGAGGGGGGTGGTGAGGCTGAGAGCCCAGAGGGGAATCTCACCCCAGGGAAAAGAGCAGAAAGTACTGCTCACAGCCACTTGCCTGGTGACCAGGGAGTGAGATGTGCTAAAAAGACTAGCTTATCTCCCAAGTGGAAAGGAAAGAAAGAAGGACAGACTGTGAGGGACTAAGGAATGCAGGAGACCATCTAAAAAAAGCTGACTCATCTGAGCTGGAGGCAGCCATAGCTGGGGGAGGGACTGATCCTTCCCCACCAAACAGTACTGAATTGCTTCCAGATCAGAGATTTCCAGACATCTCTCCAGCTCCAATCAGTGCAACAAGACACAGCTGAAAACAAGAAGTGGGGAGGAGGAGCAGTAACTCAGGTCTCCAAGGAGATCTGAGATACACCTGCCCCTACTGAAGCTGAGAAAACACCCTGCCCCCAGAGAGATTAGTTGGTGGAAGAGGCCTTCAGAGTCTCATGTTACACCCACTGCATTCCTGGATACAGATTCAAGGAAGCCCCCTGCTGAGATTAGTTAACAAGACTATCACCTGTTAAGAAA
This sequence comes from Saccopteryx bilineata, assembly GCF_036850765.1. Taxonomy (NCBI): domain Eukaryota; kingdom Metazoa; phylum Chordata; class Mammalia; order Chiroptera; family Emballonuridae; genus Saccopteryx; species Saccopteryx bilineata. The sequence continues at coordinate 99,026,129 of NC_089493.1, forward strand.
ACAAACAAATCAACTTCAAAGTTGCCCAAATCTGAAAGTGGATTACAAATAATAGCTGATATCAACCCAAGAAGACCTAGAAATAACACAACTGAAAACTGGAGGCAGACAACACCAAGCCTAGACTCAACCAACTCTACAAACAAAATACCCACACAGACAATGAGAAGACAAAAAAGTGCAATCCAAATGAAACCTTCAGGAGATGAAATGAGTGATATGGAAATAATCAAACTTCCAGATGCGGAGCTCAAAATAATGATTATAAGGATGCTTAGGGATCTTAGAACAATAATGGATGGTCATTATGAACACCTAAATAAAGAAATAGCAAGTATAAAAAAGAATCAGTTGGAGATGACAAATACAATATCAGAAATAAAGACCAAATGGAAGGAATTAAAAACAGGATACATAGAGCTGAGGATTGAATCAGCAAGTTGGAGGACAACTGGAATGAAGGCATGAAAGCAGAGAAGAAAAAAGAAAAGAGACTCAGAAAGTCTGAGGAAACTCTTAGAGAGCTCGGTGACAACATGAACAGAAATAACATCCGCATCATAGGGGTTCCTGAAGAAGAAGAGAAAGAACAAGGGATAGAGGCTTTGTTGAATCACATCATTGCTAAAAACTTCCCTAAAATAATGCAGGAGAAACTCTTACAAGTTTAAGAAGCACAAAGAACTCCATTGAAGAGAAACCCAAAGAAACCTACACCAAGATACATCATAATTAAAATACCAAAGCTAAGCGATAAAGAGAAAATATTAAAAGCTGCAAGAGAAAAAAAAAGCTATCACCTACAAAGGAGCCCCCATAAGGATGACATCTGACTTCTCAACAGAAACACTTGAGCCCAGAAGGGAATGGCAAGAAATATTCAAAGTAATGCAGAACAAGAACCTACAACCAAAACTACTTTATCCAGCAAGGCTATCGTTTAAAATCGAAGGAGAAATAAAAAGCTTCCCAGACAAAAAACAACTCAAGGAATTCATAACAACCAAACCAATGCTGCAGGAAATGTTAAGGGGCCTTTTGTAAACAGATCAAAGTGGGAAAAATATAGCAAAAAAGGAATACAGCTTTAAAGAATAAAATGGCAATAAATGAACTAACTCCTATCCTTCTCAAACTATTTCAAAAAATTTAAGAGGAAGGAAGACTTCCAAGCTCCTTTTATGAGGCGAGCATAATTCTGATTCCAAAACCAGGCAAAAACAACACAAAGAAAGAAAATTATAGGCCAATATCTCTGATAAATATAGATGCTAAAATCTTCAACAAAATATTAGCAAACCGGATCCAATAATACATGAAAAAAATCATACACCATGATCAAGTGGGATTTATTCTGGGAAGGCAAGGCTGGTACAATATTTGTAAATCAATCAATGTGATTCATCACATAAACAAAAAGAAGGAGAAAAACCATATGATAATTTCAATAGATGCAGAAAAAGCATTTGATAAAATCCACCACCCATTCATGATCAAAACTCTCAGCAAAGTGGGAATACAGGGAACATACCTCAACATGATAAAAGCCATCTATGAGAAACCCACAGCCAACATCATACTCAATGGGCAAAAAATTAAAACAATCCCCTTAAGATCAGGAACAAGGCAGGGGTACCACCTTTCACCACTCTTATTTAACATAGTCCTAGAAGTCCTAGCCACAGCAATCAGACAAGAAGAAATAAAAGGTATTCAAGTTGGAAAAGAAGAAGTAAAACTATCATTATTTGCAGATGATATGATATTGTATATAGAAAACCCTAAAGTCTCAGTCAAAAAACTACTGGACCTGATAAATGAATTCAGTAAAATGGCAGGATATAAAATCAATATTCAGAAATCAGAGACATTTCTATACTCCAACAATGAACAGTCAGAAAGAGAAATTAAGGAAACAATCTCCTTCACTATTACAACAAAAAAAATAAAGTACCTAGGAGTAAACTTAATCAAGGAGACTAAAGACTTGTACTCAGAAAATTACAAAGCATTGATAAAACAAATCAAGGAAGATACAAACAAGTGGAAGCATATACCATGCTCATGGTTAGGAAGAATAAACATCATTAAAATGTCTATATTACCCAAAGCAATCTATAAATTCAACACAATACCAATTAAAATACCAATGACATAGTTCAAAAATATAGATCACATATTCCAAAAATTTATACGGAACCAAAAAAGAACATGAATAGCCTCAGCAATCTTAAAAAAGAAGAATAAAGTGGAAGGTATCACACTTCCTAATATCAAGTTATACTACAAGGCCATTATACTCAAAACAGCCTGGTACTGGCATTAGAACAGGCATATAGATCAATGGAACAGAACAGAGAACTCAGAAATAAACCCACAGCTCTATGGACAACTGATATTTGACAAAGGAGGTAAGGAAATACAATGGAGTAAAGACAGCCTCTTTAACAAATGGTTTTGGGAAAATTGGACAGCTACCTGAAAAAAATGAAACTAGACCATCAACTTACACCATTTACAAAAATAAACTCAAAATGGATAAAAGACTTAAATGTAAGTTGTGAAACCATAAGCATCTTAGAAGAAAACAGGCAGTTAGCTCTCCGACATTTTCAGAGCAATATATTTGCTGATTTATCTCCATGGGGAAGTGAAATAAAAGACAGGATAAACAAATGGGACTATATCAAACTAAAAAGCTTTTGCACAGCTAAAGACAATAAGAACAGAATAAAAAGACAAACTACACAATAGGAGAACATATTTGACAATACATCTGATAAAGGGTTAATGACCAAAATTTATAAAGAACTTGTAACAAAAAATCTAATCAAAAAAATGGGAAAAAGAAATGAATAGACACTTTTCCAAAGAAGACATACAGATGGCCAATAGATATTTGAAAAAATGCTCAACATCACTAATCATTAGAGAAATGCAAATTAAAACCACAATGTGATATCACCTTACACCAGCCAGAATGGCACTCATCAACAAAACAATACAGAGTAAGTGCTGGCGAGGATGTGGAGAAAAGGGAACCCTCCTGCACTGCTGGTGGGAATGCAGACTGGTGCATCCACTGTGGAAAACAGTATGAATATTCCTCAAAAAACTGAAAATCAAACTGCCTTTTGACCCAGCTATCCCACTTTTAGGAATATACCCCAAGAACACCATAGAACGGCTCCAAAAGGAGAAATGCAACCCATGTTTATGGCAGCATTGTTCACAATAGCGAAGATCTGGAAACAGCCAACTGTCCGTCAGAGGAGGAGTGGATTAAAACGCTTTGGTACATATATACTATGGAATACTGCTCAACCATAAGAAATGATGACATCGGATCATTTACAATAACATGGATGGACCTTGATAGCATTATACGGAGTGAAATAAGTAAATCAGAAAAAACTAAACTATATGAATCTATATATAGATGGGACATAAAAATGAGACTCAGAGACATGAACAAGAATGTGATGGCAATGGGAGTGAGGGGTGGAGGGAGGGGGGAGGGGGCGAGGAGGGAGAGAGGGGTGGGGGAGGGAAGGGGCACAAAGAAAATCAGATGGAAGGTGACAGAAGACAATTTGACTTTGGGTGAGGGGTATACAGCACAATCAAATGTCAAAATAATCTGGAGATGTTTTCTCTCAACATATGTACCCTGATTTATCAATGTCATTGCATTAAATTTAATAATTAAAAAACATTATAATCAAGCTGCCATAAACAAATATAGAACCTTGAAAGTTGCAAAGAAAAATGACTAATCACATACTAGAGATTTCCAATAAAATTATTAAAGAATTTATCATCACAAATTTTGTCATCCAAAGGTTAGTAGAATAAGATATAGGAAATGTTGAAAAAAAAATCTTGTCTAAGAATTATGTCTCTGGCAAAAGTGTCCAAAAATGAGGGATAATGATACATTTCAATACAAACAAAACTTAGGAAGTTTATTACCACTGCATCTTTCCTACAATTAATGCTAATGTGAATCAATCAAGTTGAAATGAAAGAAGACTAGACAGTAATTTTTTTTAAAAAAGGTGAATAAATGAACATATATAAAAACCGGTATTATTGTAATTTTGGTTTGCAACCTCACTTTATTTTCTACACCATTTAAAAGTCAAATATATAAAGAAAACTACAAATATATTTTAATAATTTCACAATATATAGAGATGTTTTTAGCAAAATCAATAACATAAGGAGAGGGAGAGAAGCTATAGAGTTTTTATATGCAACTGAAGTTTTATGTGTATTAATTTAAGATAGATTATCATAACTTTAGGCTGTGATATTCCCCATAACAATCAAAAAGATAATATATACAGTATATACAAAAAGAAATGAAAAGAGCACAAAATATGTCACTATAAATCAACTAAGCACCAAAGAAAGCAGTAATAAGGGAAAAGAGTGAACAAAAATCTATAAAACATATAGAAAATGAAATTATAAAAGTAAGTGCAGAAATTAATTTAAATGTGTATGAATTAAACTCTCAAATCAAAGGTTACAGTTTGGAAAATATATTTAAAAATGTAAGATCTAACAATATGTTTTCACAAGATACACACTTTGGATCTAAGTTGAAAGTGAAAGGATACAAATATATTCCATGTAATTAGTAACCAAAATTGAACAGGGGTGGCATTATCAATATCAGACAAAATATACTTTAGGTCAACATTGTTACAAGAGACAAAAAAAGTATATAATAATAAAAGAGTCAACCCACAAAGAAGAGTTTAATCATTTATACATCAAAAATTGTAATACTTTTTGGAGTGTTTGGAAGACCATCCAAAAATTTAATGGAAAGAATCTGGAAGTGAGTAATCCATAAGGCAAAGATAATGTCTTCACACAACCCTGGGTAACAATTTATGTATTCAGGAGGCTCAAGACAGCCCAACATAGTATTAAACTCAAGAAATACTTGAGTTTTCAACTGCAAGTTGAAATATCTTCTGTAATAGCTCAGTCGGCAGAGCTTGAAGTATCTAATCACAACATCTGCCAAAACATTGGCTGACCACCAAACTGGGCAAACAGTTGTCTGGTCCCTCAGGAATCATGCTAAGAAAATATATATTTTAAAATCTGATGAGTGACATCAGCTTTGGAGAAACAATGTAGGGGAAACAAAATCACAGTTCAAATCCAGCCAAGTTAGCAAAACACATAAACAAACAAAACTCCTCAAAAAATAAAAATCATTCAGAGTTGCTATAAAATATTATATGAAATACATAATTTTCACCAAAAATAATAGACATACAAGACAAAGGAAATTATAATTTGACCCACACTCAAAATAATAAACTATTTAATAAAAGTTGACTCTTCTTGGGCTCAGATACTGAATTAGCAGAAACAGACTTTGAAGCAGCTATTATAAATATTCAGTATATTCAAAGAACTGAAATAACATATAATTAAAAAATTAAAAGACAATATGCAAACAATTTTTCAACAAATAGGAAATACAGTGGTACCTTGAACACAAACAGACCAACATACTTTTTTTTAATTATAATTTTATTTTTTTAATGGGGCAACATCAATAAATCAGGTTACATATATTCAAAGATCAACAAGTCCAGGATATCTTGTCTTTCAATTATGTTGCATACCCATCACCCAAAGTCAGATTGTCCTCTGTCACCTTCTATCTAGTTTTCTTTGTGCCCCTCCCCCTCCCCCTTTCCCTCTCCCTTTCCCCCCTCCCCCCGTAAACACCACACTCTTATCAATGTCTCTTAGTTTCACTTTTATGTCCCACCTACATATGGAATAATGCAGTTCCTGGTTTTTTCTGATTTACTTATTTCACTTCGTATAATGTTACCCACCATTTTGCTGTAAATGATCCGATGTCATCATTTCTTATGGCTGAGTAGTATTCCATAGTGTATATGTGCCACATCTTCTTTATCCAGACATCTATTGACGGGCTTTTTGGTTGTTTCCATGTCCTGGCCATCCTGAACAATGCTGCAATGAACATGGGGCTGCATGTGTTTTTACGTATCCATGTTTCTGAGTTTTGGGGGTATATACCCAGTACAGGGATTTCTGGGTAATAAGGTAGTTCTATTTTCAGTTTTTTGAGGAACCACCATACTTTCTTCCATAATGGTTGTACTACTTTACATTCCCACCAACAGTCTGTGAGGGTTCCTTTTTCTCCACAGCCTCTCCAACATTTGCTATTACCTGACTTGTTAATAATAGCTAATCTAACAGGTGTGAGGTGGTATCTCATTGCAGTTTTGATTTGCACTTCTCTAATAACTAAAGAAGATGAGCATCTTTTCATATATTTGTTGGCCATTTGTACTTCCTCCTGGGAGAAGTGTCTGTTCGTGTCCTCTTCCCATTTTTTTATTGGATTGTTTGTTTGTTTGTTGTTGAGTTTTATGAGTTCTTTGTATATTTTGGATATTAGGCCCTTATCTGAGCTGTTGTTTGAAAATATCATTTCCCATTTAGTTGGCTTTCTGTTTATTTTGTTATCAGTTTCTCTTGCTGAGCAAAAACTTCTTAGTCTGATGTAGTCCCATTCATTAATTTTTGCCTTCACTTCTCTTGCCATTGGAGTCAAATTCATAAAATGCTCTTTAAAACCCAGGTCCATGAGTTGAGTACCTATGTCTTCTTCTATGTACTTAATTGTTTCAGGTCTTATGTTTAGATCTTTGATCCATTTTGAGGTAATTTTAGTACAGGGGGACAAACTGTAGTCCAGTTTCATTCTTTTGCATATGGCTTTCCAGTTTTCCCAGCACCATTTATTGAAGAGGCTTTCTTTTCTCCATTGTATGTTCTTGGCCCCTTTATCAAAAATTATTTGACTATATATATGTGGTTTTAGTTCTGGACTTTCTATTCTGTTCCATTGGTCTGAGTGTCTATTTTTCTGCCAATACCATGCTGTTTTGATTGTCGTGGCCCTATAATAGAGTTTGATGTCAAGTATTGTAATGCCCCCAGCTTCATTCTTTTTCTTGAAATTGTGAGGGGATTATTCTTTTGAGTTCATTCTCAATTGTTTCATTGTTGGCATATAGAAAGGCTATTAACTTCTGTATGTTAATTTTTGTATCCTGCGACCTTACTGTATTGGCTTATTGTTTCTAGTAGTCTTTTTGTGGATTCTTTGGGGTTTTCGATGTATAGGATCATATCATCTGCAAAAAGTGATACCTTTACTTCTTCTTTTCCGATATGGATGCCTTTTATTTCTTTGTCTTGTCTGATTGCTCTGACTAGAACCTCTAGTACCACATGAAATAAAAGTGGAGAGAGTGGACAACCCTGTCTTGTTCCTGATTTAAGAGGGGAAAGCCTTCAGTTTTGTGCCATTTAATATGATGTTAGCTTATGGTTTATCATATATGGCCTTTATCATGTTGAGATATTTTCCTTCTATACCCATTTTGTTGAGAGCCTTAAACATAAAATTGTGTTGTATTTTATCAAAAGCCTTTTCTGCATCTATTGATAAGATCATGTGGTTTTTGTTCTTTGTTTTGTTGATATGGTGCATTATGTTAACCGTTTTACGTATATTGAACCATCCTTGGGATTCTGGGATGAATCCCACTTGATCATGATGTATTATTTTTTTAATATGTTGTTGTATTTGATTTGCTAGTATTTTGTTTAGTATTTTAGCATCTGTATTCATTAGAGATATTGGTCTGTATTTTTCATTTTTTGTGCCATCCTTGCCTGGTTTTGGTATGAGGGTTATGTTGGCCTCATAAAATGTGTTTGGAAGTATTGCTTCTTCTTCAATTTTTTGGAAGACTTTCAGTAGAATAGGAACCAAGCCTTTTTTGAATGTTTGATAAAATTCACTGGTATAGCCGTCAGGGCCTGGACTTTTATTTTTGGGGAGGTTTTTAATGGTTTTTTCTATTTCTTTTCTACTAATAGGTCTGTTTAGGCTTTCTGCTTCTTCTTGACTCAGTCTAGGAAGGTTGTATTGTTCTAGGAATTTATCCATTTCTTCTAGATTGTTGAATTTAGTGGCATAAAGTTTTTCATAGTATTCTACAATAATTCTTTGTATATCTACGGTGTCCGTGGTGATTTCTCCTCTTTCATTTTGGATTTTGTTTATATGAGTTCTTTCTCTTTTTTCCTTGGTAAGTCTTGCCAAGGGTTTGTCAATCTTGTTGATCTTTTCAAAGAACCAGCTCCTGGTTCTATTAATTTTTTCTATAGTTTTACTGTTCTCTATTTCATTTATTTCTGCTCTGATTTTTATTATCTCCTTTCTTCAGCTGGTTTTGGGTTGTCTTTGTTCTTCTTTTTCTAGTTCCTTAAGGTGGGAAGTTAAGTGGTTCACTTGGGCTCTCTCTTGTTTGTTCATATAGGCCTGTAGTGAAATGAACTTCCCTCTTATCACTGCTTTTGCTGCATCCCATAAATTCTGATATGTCGTATTGTCATTTTCATTAGTCTGTATATATCTTTTGATCTCTGCACTTATTTCTTCTTTGACTCATTCATTTTTTAAAAGTATGTTGTTTAGTTTCCACATTTTTGTGGGATTTTTTTCCTCCTCTTTGCAGTTGAATTCTAGTTTCAAGGCTTTATGATCAGAAAATATGCTTGGTACAACTTCGATTTTTCTGAATTTGCTGATGTTGTTTTTGTGGCCCAACATATGGTCAATTCTTGAGAATGATCCATGTACACTGGAGAAAAATGTATACTCAGTCACTTTGGGATGAAATGTCCTGTAGATGTCTATCATATCCAGGTGCTCTAGTGTTTTGTTTAAGGCCACTATATCTTTGTTGATTCTCTGTTTGGATGACCGATCTAGAGCTGTCAGCGCTGTATTGAGGTCTCCAAGTATGATTGTATTTTTGTCAGTTTTTGTTTTAAGATCAATAAGTAGCTGTCTTATATATTTTGGTGCTCCTTGGTTTGGTGCATATATATTAAGAATTGTTATGTCTTCTTGATTCAGTGTCCCCTTAGCCATTATGAAATGGCCATTTTTGTCTCTGAGTACTTTTCCTGTCTTGTAGTCAGCATTATCCAATATGAGTATTGCTACGCCTGCTTTTTTTTGGATGTTATTTGCTTGGAGTATTGTTTTCCAGCCTTTCACTTTGAGTTTGTTTTTATCCTTGTTACTTAGATGAGTTTCCTGTAGGCAGCATACAGTTGGATTTTCTTTTTAAACCCATTTTGCTACTCTGTGTCTTTTTATTGGTGAGTTTAATCCGTTTACATTTAGTGTAAGTGTTGACACTTGTGAGTTCCCTATTGCCATTTTATAGATTGCTTTCTGTTAGTTTTATATCTTGTTTAATCTTTCTCTTTCGTTTTTTTATCTTTTGTTTTTATTTGGTTGTATTCCATACATCTTTCCACTGTTGCTATCTTTTTTATCTCATGTGCTTCTGTGGTGGTTTTTTCAATGGTGGTTACCTTTAGGTAATGAAAAGGGTTCCTACCCTGTTCATTGTAGCGTACTATTTTGTGAGTACTTTTGCACTCCATTGTCCTTTGCTACTGTTAATCTCCATCCTCTGCCCTCTTTCTTTTTGTTGTTGTCACAGTTTAAATTTGGTTTTATTGTGTTCTTCTTGGAGCTTTTACTTGTGGCTTTATTTTTTTTTTGTTCTTTCTATCTGATTGGAGAACCCCCTTTAGTAATTCCTGGAGTGGGGGTTTTCTGATGATAAATTCCCTCATCTTTTCTGTATCTGTGAATGTTTTTATTTCTCCTTCATATTTGAAAGATAGCTTTGATGGGTATAGTATTCTTGGCTGAAAGTTCCTCTCTTTCAGGACTTTAAATATTGGGGTCCACTCTCTTCTAGCTTGTAGAGTTTCTGCTCAGAAATCTGATGATAATCTAATGGGCCTTCCTTTATATGTTGTATTCTTCTTTTCCCTGGCTGCCTTGAGAATTTTTTCTTTGCCGTTGGTTTGTGTCAATTTCATTATGATATGCCTTGGAGTAGGTTTGTTGGGGTTAAGAAAACTTGGAGTTCTGTTTGCTTCTTGAACTTGAGGCTTTAGTTCTTTCCACAGGCTTGGGAAGTTCTCATCTATTATTTGTTTGAGTATGTTCTCCATTCCATTTTCTCTCACTTCTCCCTCTGATATACCTATTATTCTTATGTTATTCTTTTTGATGGAGTCAGATAATTCTTGTTGGGCTATCTCATTTTTTTAATTTTTGAGTCTCTTTCTTTTTCTCTCTGTTGTGCCTCAAGTTGCTTGTCTTCTATTTCACTAATGCTCTCTTCTATCTGACCTGTTCTATTAGCTAAGCTTGTTACTTCGTTTTTCAGCTCATGAATTGAGTTTTTCATCTCTGTTTGATTTGTTTTTATAGTTTCAATTTCCTTGGACATATATTCTTTGTGTTCATTGAGTTGTTTTCTGAGCTCCTTAAATTGCCTTTCTGTGTTTTCTTGTATATCTCGGAGGATTTTTAGGGTTTCTATCTTGAATTCTCTGTCATTTAGCTCCAAGGTTTCCAATATATTAAATTTTTTCTCCATAGATTTTTCCTCATCTAGCTGTGTTACCTCTCTTTCTTTTGAATCCATGATATTCAATTTTCTCTTCCTTAATGGCATCTGAGGGTGGTTTTGTTGATAGTATTAATGAGATTTAATAAGGAATAAAAAGTTAAAAAATAAAAAATCGAAAAGAGTTGTTTTTTTAAATAAAAATAATAAGGAAATAAAGAAAAATAAAATAAAATAAAAATTTTTAAAAAAGGAAATTATTCCTCCCCCCTCTTTTTTCCTCTCCTCTCCTCTCCCCTCTTTCTTGAGAAAATCTTGTGGTGAACTGTGAATTATATTGTATTTAATAGATCAAACAATGCCTGTAATGGAGGGCCTGAATTGGGGAAAAGTAATAAAGGGGCCAGAAAATAAATAAATAAATAAATTTTAAAAAGGGGGGGTATGGACCCACAAAAAGCAAATAATGAGAAAATTTGGATCAAGAATAAAATGATTTGCGTTTAGGTGTTGGTTGACTAAGTGTTATGATGAGAGGAGTAAGAGGGAAACAGGAAAATGGGGGGACAAATTAAAAAATTACTATTGTATTTAGTGGAACAAGAGCTTGATAAAATGGAGAGCCAGGGATGGGAGCATTGCTAGTGAGTTAAAAAGGTGAAGTAAAAACCCCCCAAAATGCCACAAACATAAGTTTGAGTCCCAGATAAAATAATTTGTTATTTAGGTTTGAATGAGAGGAGATGTAAAGGAAAAAAAAAAGAACTAATATAGAGGGAGAAAAGGAGAGAGAGAGAGAGAAAAAAGAGGGAACCACTAAAAGAAGAAGAAAAAAAAAGAAGAGAGAGAGAGAGAGAGAGTTAAGGGTTTTGGAGTGCAACCCTTATAGAGAGAAAGGAAGAGGAAAGAAAAGATAATGGGAGATGTAACACTTATGGGTAGTGTAGTTCAAGGAGAGGAGAGAGTAGGACCCATAGGGAGTTAAACGACCAAATTGGAGGAGGAAAAAAAAGAAAAAAAAACAAAACATCAAGGATGAAGATCAGAGAAACAAACGAACAAGTATAATAAAATGGGATAGGTTATAAAGTCTGTGGATTATTCTTGATCTTGAGAGGTTATCTTCTTGCTTTTTATTTTCTCTCCCTCTTCCTGGTCGGTGACTCTGTACCCCGGGTTGTGCCCCTTTGGCACGCTCAGGTAGAGGTTTGCAGTTGATAAGTCTCTATGGCGATGTCATGTATTGTGCTTCAGTCTCGTTGGCAGTCGAGGCTCATTAGCGTTTATAGGCTCTGACAGTGAGAGAGTCCGTGTTCCAGGAGCCTCTCTCCTAGTCTTTCCTGCCTCAATTAGTAGCCTGAGAATCCAGCTATGGGGTTGCTGCTGCCTCTGCCTGGATAGTAAGAGGCTCAAAGAGCTGGCAACTCCCCACTCTATTTCCACTCAGCACAGGGCTCTGGGTAAGGCTCAGTCAGTCAGAGCCGCTAGCATAATCAGCCAGGGCTTTTGCCTACTCAAAGACCTCTGGCTCTGTTACTCTGTCCGGTAACATGGGCGGGTCTGCGCGTGCAAACCAGGATGTTAGACCGGAAGTCTCGCCCGCTGAGTGAAACCCTCTGCCCGCACTGAAAAGTTCCAATGTTGGAATTGGCTCTCGCTCCGTCCCCATGTGCCGCTTTTTCAAGGCACTGGGGTAGCCCGTGACTCCGCCCTCGGCCCACACAAAGGCCCCCGACTCTGCCCCTCCGTGGGACAACACGGGCTCCCACTCCAGAGGTGCTGGGAGGAGTCTCCTTTCCACTCTCCGTGCGTGCAGACCTGGATGTGAGGCCGGAGTCTCGCCCTCTGAGTGAAACCTCCTGCCCACACTGAAAAGTTCCAGTGTTGGAATTAGCTCTCACTCCCTCCCCGTGTACGGCTCTCCCCAGGTGCTGGGGCAGCCCAGAGGCTTTCGGCCCACACAAAGGCCTCTGATTCTGCCTCTCTGTGGAGTAACACGGGTGCACCCTCCGGGGGCTTTGGAAGAAATCTCTCGCCCACTATGCGCCTACCAGGGGATCAGGTAAAATGGCTGCCCCACTTGTCTTTCTTTGTCTGGGTTTGGCGTGAGTGTTAGCTGTATTGCCCGGTTTGTCACAGGAACAGTTTTTCCTTGGCTTGGATCTCCTTGCCACAGCCTGGTTCGGCCATTTGTGCCGCGGCCTGGATCTATTCACCCCCTTTGCCCGCCTTAGTTTCTATATTCTCAGTTTCCAGTGAAAATCTCCCTGTTTAGGTTAGTGAGGAAGGCGGAGCATTTCTTACTCCCTATTTCCTTCGGGGTTTGGTTATATATTTAGCTAATTTTTCGCTCGATCATACCTTTGGGTGTATTGCGAAACATCTGGAGGCTCCAAGGATAGGTTTTTCTGTTTCTGGTTGAAGATCTTGTTGAGGTTTGGGGGAGATTTATCGGTATCACTTCCTACTCCGCCATTACTCTGATGTCATCTCCCATACTTTTTTTAAGATATGAGCTGCGACTTGGTCTGTATTTTTTTTAAGATCTGAGCAAAATTCCGAGATACGAGTCATGATTTTGGAAGCTGCCGCTAGTTGGCACATTGGTGCATAGGTCCAGTATCGGCAGTTTGCTATATGAGTTGACTTACTTACAAGCTCAGTTACAGAACAAATTAAATTTGTATCTCAAGGTACCACTGTGTCAACAAAGAAATTAATAACTTTAACCAAAAGAAAATTTGAGAGTTGGAAAGAACAATACCAAAAATAAAAAATTCACTAAATATTAGCAGCAGTTTTGTGATGACAAAAGAAAGAACCAGTTAATATATATCAATAAAAATACAGTATAAATAACAGAAGAAAAACTCATCAAAGTAAAAATGAAGAAAGTGTCTAAGACCTCTGAGATAGAATAATGCAATACAACACATGTATAATAGCAACAGTAGAAGATAAGTGAGAAAAAAATATGTGTCTTAAGGAAAAGAAAGAAAAGAAAGTGCAATCATCACCTGAGGGATTTAGATGGAGAAGAACTGAGCTTAATGAACTCAAACAATGGCCACTATCTCGCCAACAGTGTGAATGAGCCAAGTTTGCAGTGGATATTTCAATTCATCCTTGACCCACTTAACCGTACATAGATCAAGACCAGCTATTCCCATAAAACCTTGCCCAAATGAAAGATTTGTAAGCAAAATGAATGATTTTTGTTGTTCTCAACCACAAATATTCAAAGTGGTTTATTATATAATAATACACAATTGAAAAAGATATATAATTATTTAATTTGTAAATCATCTCATGATATGTCTGATAATAAATAAATATACATATACCATTTGGGGCCTTTTAAATTTAGAAAGGCCTAATAAAATGCAATGATCAGGTAAATGGTGATCAATATGTACTCTAATGAGCATAAACCTGCATGCCTTGGGAATGTAATTCATTGATATATGACAAGTTTAATCCTAGATATGTTGTTTGTGAATGTTAGGGCATTTAAATTTAAATTTAAATTTAAATAATAATATACTAGGTAACAAGAAATATGACTGTGGATATGTAAATTGATTTATAAACACCAAATTCTGTAAACCAAAAATAGAGACTGTGAGTCTTTTGAGTAACATTTTAACGTAATACTTTACTATGTTTTTCCCTTAGAAATTATATAGGGAAGGTAGAAAAAATGTTATTTAAAGAGGTTAATTCATGTTTCTTTGTGCAAGTGAAATGCTGGGGCATTGTATGTATTGTTTAAGCCCAAGAAAAATATAGTTACACTACCCTTTACAACAAGCTATTAGGAAATTGGGAGCTGCTCAGAGAAGAAAAATATTTATTAAGAAAAGGAGCAGAGAGGGCTTAAGTAATAGTCAATGGTGGCTGCTGTGAAGAAAAATACATCTAACAAAACAATTCCTTGCATATGGGCAGAATTTTATTATTTCTATTTCATTGCTATTTGGCAATTTGATGTGACTTGATTTTCTCAACCTGTCTCATTAGATCTAGATACAACAATGCTTTTTGTGAGTATCTTTTTTTGAGAGGAAGGGTAAGTAGAATGGGAAGAAAGAAAATAGTTTCTCCCTTGTCAGATTGGTTGGAGCATCACCTTGACACACAAAGGTTGTGGGTTCAATTCTCTCTCAAGGCACTTACAGGAACAGATTGATGTTTCTTTCTGTCTCTCTGTCTCTCTTTTCCTCTTTCTCTAAAAATCTATTTTAAAAATTAAAAAAAATCATTTCAAAGACATGAAGTGAATTTCAGATATGAGTCATGTTATAGACTAATTTGTATTCCACTTCCAAATTAATATGTTGAAGTTCTAAACCCTGGTGTATCTGTATTTGGAGATAGGTCCTTGAAAGAGTGAAATCAGGTCATAAGGGAGGGTTCTTAATGCAATAGGACTGGTATCTTTATAAGAGGAAGAAACATCAGAAATCTTTGTCTCTCTGCCTCTGTCTCTCTCTCTCTGTATGCACACAAAGGAAAGGTCATTTTAAGATACAGCAAGATTTGATCATGTTCAAACCTGAAAGAGAAGCCTCACCTGAAACCAATGATACGGGCACCTTGATCTTGGACTTCCAGTCTTCATAACTGTGAGAAAGTAAATATCTGTTGTTGAAGCCACTCGTTCTGAGATATTTTATTTTGTTGGCCCTAGAAGACTGAATAAATATCAGTAGTTTAGAAGCATCATACAACCATCTAACAACCATCTAAACTTATATAAAAAAAAATAAAGTTGGTGGAAACTGAAAATTTAAACTAGAGGTAATTTTGAGAACAAGTTCATGAGGACCTAAAGAACTTCAGAAGTAGTACAGATAATTTGAGCCAGTTTAATATAATGGACAAAATTAAATCATGTGATTCCTATATTTTATTTTAAATGATTTATTTTAGATAAAGCCTGTATTCTTATAAGACTAAAGAATAAAAGAAACATTAGTTTTTCTGATATAATATGGTTTGTTTTGTTTCTATTTTATTTTGTTCTGTTCTAAAAATCTGTATATAGTGATCATTTTTGTTTTTCATATCTTGAAGCAAAGTAGTAATACCCATACACTTTTTATTTTTAAATTAACCTTTCAATATGAAAATTCTGTTCATTCAATTTGATTTGGAATTGACAAAATTTGAATGTTACGATGAAGAATGTTCAGTTAACTGCTTTCAGTTTAATGAATTTCATTGTCTGTGGTATAAAAATTAGGTGCCTTCTACATCTGTCAATTGCGTAATTAGTCACAAAAATATGATCATGACTTTTAAACAGTGGATACCTGAAAAGGATTATTGGTGAACATAGCTAATAGTTTCAGTTTATAAAGAGATTGGCAAATGTTTGTGTGTTTTGTGTGTGTGTGTGTGTGTGCATATCAAGCAAAATAAAGAAGTCTCTTCATTAAGATTAGCTAATAAAATTACAGAGAAAGAAAAACAGAAAATTTGGGGAATTGATAAAAAGGTGCTGCCAAATGTAAAATCAGAAATTTGAATAAAGTCCTATTTAATGAAATTGAACATCTTATATTTTTTATTGTTGCATAATATATATATTTTTTTTTACGGAGACAGAGAGAGAGAGAGTAAGAGAGAGGGATAGACAGGGACAGACAGACAGGAATGGAGAGAGATGAGAAGCATCAATCATTAGGTTTTTGTTGCGACACCTTGGTTGTTCATTGATTGCTTTCACATATGTGCCTTGACCGTGGGGCTACAGCAGACCGAGTAACCCCTTGCTCGAGCCAGCAACCTTGGGTCCAAGCTGGTGAGCTTTGCTCAAATGAGATGAGTCCGCGCCCAAACTGGCAACTTCAAGGTCTTGAACCTGGGTCCTCCGCATCCCAGACTGATGCTCTATCCACTGCGCCACCACATGGTCAGGTGTTGCATAACATTTTTAAATAGTAAAACATCTAAATCATTATATTCACTCATTGTTCCTTCAAAGAGCAAGTAAAATTAATGTTTATGACATTTCTATTTCCATGTATATATAAACTTTAAACATTGTCTAATACAGTGTGTGTTAGCTAGCATATCTATAATTTTAATATAACTTAAATTACTTTTCATATTATTAAAATGTAAAATTAATTTTATATATACTTATATTTTTATTAGATGATTAAATAAAGGTTAATTTAAATATTTGTCCATTTTCTCTAATATCAATAATAATACAACTAACATATTTATGATGAGATACCTGTTTCCTTTAGACACAAATGTTATTTATTGATAGTTATTCCTATACAAAGATACATTTAATGCTTTTTTTCATCCTTTCTTATATATAACATGTGTGCTGACTAGAGATTTTATTGTTTTTGTTTTGTTTGTTTCTTTGTTTTTGTATTTTTCTGAAGTGAGAAGCAGGGAGGCAGAGAGACAGACTCCCACATGTGCCTTACTGGGATCCACCCAGGATGCTCACCAGGGAAAGATGCTCTGCTCATCTAGGGCATTGCTCTATTGCAACCAGAGCCATTCTAATGCCTGAGCCATCCTTAGTGTCCAGGCCAACTTTGTTCCAATGGAGCCTTGGCTGAGGAAGGGGAAGAGAGAGATAGAGAGAAAGGAGAAAGGGAAGGGTGGAGAAGCAGATGGGCACCTCTCCTATGTGCCCTGGCCAGGAATCAAACCTGGGACTTTCACAAGCCAGGCTAACACTCTACCACTGAGCCAACCAGCCAGGGCGGAGATATTATTTTTATTTTTATTTTTAACTGGTTCATGTCCAGGAAACTATGTTGCAGAGTAGTTATAAGTAACTTAAATTTAAGTGGTCTTAGGTAAATTATTTTGGATAAAGAGGTATGGTAGAAATAAAAGGTATCAATAAAGAGCTGTCTTTTCTAATTTTGGCAAGGTCATTTCCACCATTAATAAAAACCAGCAATTTTGAAAAATAAGGGCCCTGGCCGGTTGGCTCAGTGGTAGAGTGTCGGCCTGGCGTGCAGAAGTCTCGGGTTCAATTCCCAGCCAAGGCACACAGGAGAGGCACCCATCTGCTTCTCCACCCCTCCCCCTCTCCTTCCTCTCTGTCTCTGTCTTCCCCTCCTGCAGCCGAGGCTCCATTGGAGCAAAAGATGGCCCAGGTGCTGGGGATGGCTCCTTGGCCTCTGCCCCAGGCACAGAGCAATGCCCCTGATGGGCAGAGCATCGCCCCCTGGTGGGCGTGCCGAGTGGATCCCGGTTGGGCACATGCGGGAGTCTGTCTGACTGCTTCCCGTTTCCAGCTTCAGAAAAATACAAAAACAAAAACAAAAAAAAAGTAAGGATATACAGTGAATGTAAATGTTTATAATTTCTTTGGATAGTACATCTAACCCAGTATACTGCTTAAAATATACTATTTAAAGATCAAATTGTATTTCATTGAAATTGTAATAAACTTTAAATTATGAACAAATTCCTCTTTGCACAGTTACCTTTATGTATTTTTCATGGCGTCTTTCAATAGATGTTAATTAAAAAAAATGTGATCCTTGCATTTATACATATGTATATAAAAGAAGAGCTACAAAATATATAAAATGAAAACTAAAGATGTGATCAAATGGCATTTAAAAATTATTTATGCTTGTCTAATAGCATAGAAATAACTCAGAATCTATAAAATGGCATGTACAATATACATATCAAAAGGCATTTTTTATATCAATAAGTGCCATCAAGATATTTAGAATACTTTCATGAATCCAAAAGAGCACAGTAAGCAGAATGCTATTTGTAGGCTGTCTTGTAGTTGTTTAGCATCTCTTTTTAAAGTAATTTATTTGCTTTAAATAAAATCATATTCACCTATAAATGATAAAATCTCCATAAATAAAATATTAAACATAACATTAAAATTAATGTCTTGGAAATTTTATTTTCTAATGTTGCTTTCTCCTCTAATATGAAGCCAAAAAATCACAAAATAAAGAACACCAGAAATAACTTTAAGTATTTTTTTCTGGGAGAGTTCTTTCATGATTCATTACATGCAGACATTTGAGCTTTTTTACATCTAGATTAAATTTTCCAAGAGATTTTCTTTAGTACTAAGAAATATCTCTCAAATTGCCTGACAACTATATTTCAGTAAAAATTATTTTTAAGCTTCCATTTTGTGTTAGCTGACCTTGCTTGAATATCTACATTTTATGCTGTGTAAATAGAACCTCTTTTGTACTATTTTTCTCAACATTTTTTATATTAGTCCAATCTGGAATCCTAGCAACAGGCCACTTTGCTATGTGTTATTTCTCTTTTTGAGCTAATAGCTTCCAATGGTCAGATAGCAGAGATTCAGAAATGATGTTATTGAATGTTCGGCACCAAAACATTTAGTTACCTGAATCATCTCTTTCTCCCACCAGAATCTTAATGAAACCTCCTTCTTAAATCTTTGAAACATATTTTTAAATACAGTGATTCAATTTACTTTTGTTATTTAAAAAATCAAGCAGGAGTGACGTCAGAGAAATGGCGCTGTGAGGAGTGCTCCTGATACCTCTCCCTGAAACTTCAACAATTAGAGACAGAAAAACAATCTTGGGAGCATCTGAAATACACATACATCAAACAAAGGTACGATTGGGCAAAAAGGTGGCTGAATAGATAATCTACTCTGAAGGAAATAAGGCAAGGAATGGAGTATTCTCCTTTCCAAGTGAAACAACCCTTTCCTGAGGAAGGGCTATTCTCTCTCTTTTTTTTTTTTTTTGTATTTTTCTGAAGCTCAAAACGCCCTGGCCGGAAGGGCTATTTTCACTTGGAACTGAGAGGAAGGGAGGACTGGGACCGAGAGAAAAAGCTGGGCTAGGGCAGAGACATTCAAGCCGAGGAAAGGGTGTGCCTGTGGTTCAGCCCACATGGAGCTAACACCAGCGGCAGACCCCAGCAGAGGTGGACGAGCAGTTGCCTTGTTTACTCCCAGTATCGGTATCCCAGTCGGCGAGTGCAGGCAGTATGCAAGTGGATACACCTTCTGTGGGCTGTGACCAGAGTTTCTGAATATTCCCAGCTTCCCAAACAACAGCGTGTGGGAAGTGCATGAAAGCCAGCTTCCCTACACCTGGACATGTCTGAGTATATCTCCTCTACCAGCCATACAGGCTAACAAAGCACACTCCTGGGGAAGAGAACTGCAGAAGTGGGGGGGGGGGAGGGGGAAAGGCATGCAGGCAGTTTGCAGACAGCTTCTGGACAGATCTTCAGAGTGCTGAGGCATACTAGACATGCCCAGAAGCTCATAAAAAGACACCTGAAGGCCTGACCTGTGGTGGCACAGTGGATAAAGCATCGACCTGGAAATGCTGAGGTCACCGGTTCAAAACCCTGGGCTTGCCTGGTCAAAGCACATATGGGAGTTGATGCTTCCAGCTCCTCCCCCCTTCTCTCTCTCTGTCTCTCTCTTCTCTCTCTCTTTCTCCATCTTTCTAAAAAAATGAATAAATAAAAATTAAAATAAATTAAAATAAATAAATAAATAAGACACCTGAAAGGCAATCGGCTCTAGGCCCTGCCTGATTAAGCTGGAGGCTCTGGCTGGCAAACCCTTACCCAGAACCCTGAGTTGAGTGGGGATAGAGGAAGGATTTGGCAGCTCTTAGAACCTCTTGCTCTCCAGGCAGTGACTAGGGCAACTTCATAGCTGTGTCCCCAGGCTGCTGGTTCAGATAGGAAAGATTTAGGAAGAGGCTCTAGAAAAATGGACTCTCCTATTGTCAGAGCCAGCAAATGCTAATAAGCCCCACGTACCAGTGGGACAGAGGCCTAGTTTGTGTCATCACCATAGCAACACAACAGCAAATCTCTGCCTAAAAGTGCCACAGGGGCAGAACCTGGGGTACAGTGCCATGGGCCAAAAAGAGAGAAAATAAAGAAAAAGGAAGAAGCTACTTTTCAAAACCAGGGCAAATCCAGTCTTTATAACTTTTTCTATTTTTTCTTGTATTTTTTATCTTTTTTTTCCTTCCATCTTGGTTATTTTATCCTCTTTTCATTTTATTCTTTTCATTTTGAACTTTATTTCCCATAGGTGTTACATTTTCCAATCATTTTTGTTCTGAGTTTTAGATTTCAAAAAACATAACTCAATTTTTTTTTCTCTCTCTTTCTTTCTGTTTCCTCTTTTCTCTTTTACTTTTTCTCTCATTTGACTCTCATCCACAAGCAAATTATTATATTCTGGATTCAAAGATTTTTTGTGTATGGCATTTGGTATGCTATCTACTTTGCTTTTTATCTCTTTAGCATTTCTCCCAACTCTGGCTCTCCATTCAATAGTTTTTTTGCCACTTAATACAATAAAATCTTTATTTTTCACTTTATTTTTTCTCTTTTTCTTTTTTTCTATTAGACTATTTATCTCATTTGACTATCATTTACAAACAAAATATTTTTTTCTTGATCCAAAGTTTTTCCTTGTGGCATTTTGTGGGTTCTTGCCTTGATTTTTGCCACTTTGCACTCCCCCCGACCCAGGCTCTCAGTTATATGTATTTTCGTTCCACTTAGCACAATAGAATTTTTAGTTTTTCACTGTATTTTCTAAAAAAA
The DNA here is from genome assembly GCF_036850765.1 of Saccopteryx bilineata. NCBI lineage: Eukaryota > Metazoa > Chordata > Mammalia > Chiroptera > Emballonuridae > Saccopteryx > Saccopteryx bilineata. Next base: position 99,047,248 of record NC_089493.1, read on the forward strand.
AAACACTTTTTTTTATCAACTATTATTAGTGTTATTAATACCACTCTCAAATGCCACTAAAGAAAAAGAAATTAAATATCATAGATACAAAAGACAGAGATGTAGCTCAGATAGATGAGAAAACATTTATAGAAAAAAATTTTAATAGCTTAGAAACCTTGGAGTTAAATAACAGAGAATTTAAAATTGAAGTCCTAAAAGTACTCAGGGTATATAAGAAAGCACAGAAAGGCAATTTAGGGAGCTCGAAAAACAATTCAATAAACAGAAACAATACTTCACCAAGGAAATTGAAACTATAAAAACAAATCAGAGATGAAAAACTCAACTCATGAACTGAAAAATGAGGTAACAAGCTTAGCCAATAGAATAGGCCAGAAGGAGAATTAATGACATATGAGACAGACAACTAGAGGCACTACTAGAGAGAAGAGAAGGATATATGAATTTAAAAAAATGAGATAGCCCTACAGTAATTGTCTGATTCCATCAGAAAGAGAAACATAAGGATAATGGGCATATCAGAAGGAAAAGAGAGAGAAAATGGAATGGAGAACATATTTAAACAAATAATAGATGAGAACTTTCCAAGCCTGTGGAAAGAAATAAAACCTCAAATTAAAGAAACAAACAGAACACCGAGTTATCTTAACCCTAATAAACTTTCTCCAAGGCATATCATAACAAAATTGGCACAAACCAATGACAAAGAAAAAAATTCTCAAGGCAGCCAGGGAAAAGAAGAATACAACATATAAAAGAAGGCCTGTTAGATTATCAACAGATTTCTAAGCAGACACTCTACAAACTAGAAGAGAGTGGACCCCAATATTTAAATTTCTGAAGGAGAGGAACTTCCAGCCAAGAGTACTATACCCATTGAAGCTAGCCTTTAAATACAAAGGAGAAATAAAAACATTCACAAATACAGAAAAGATGAGAGAATTTATCACCAGAAAAATCTCACTTCAGGAAATGCTAAAGGGTGTTTTCTGACCAGACACAAAGAACAAAACAAAACAAAATTACAAATAAAAGCTCCATCAAGATCACAATAAAAACAAGATTAATCTGTGACAACAAAAACAAAAAGGGGAGAGGACAAAGATTAACAGTGTAGCAAAGGAGGATAGAGTGAAGAAGCACTCAAGAGATGATGTACTACAATGAACATGATATGTGTTCTTTCCATTACTTAAAGGTAACCACCTCTGAAAAAACCACCACAGAAGCACATGGCTTGAAAAAAGAAGTAACAGAGAAAAGGAGTATGGATTACAACCAAATAAAAACAAATGATAGAAAAACAAAAGAGAAGAGTCAAACAAGATACAAAACTAACGAAAGCAATATATAAAATGGCAATAGGAAGCCCTCTAGTGTCAATAATTACACTAAATGTAAATGGATTGAACTCACAAATAAAAAGACAAAGAGTAGCAGAATGGATTAAAAAAGAAAATCCAACTGTATGCTGCCTACAAGAAACACATCCAAGCTACAAGGATAAAAATAAACTCAAAGTGAAAAGTTGGAAAACAATACTCCAAGCAAATATAAAAAAAAAGCAAGTGTAGCAATATTCATATCTAACAATGCTGACTACAAGATAGCAAAGGTAATCAGAGACAAACATGATCATTTCATAATGATAAAGGGATATTGAATCAAGAAGACATAACACTTCTTAATATATACACACCAAACCAAGAAGCAACAAAATATATGACAGCTACTGACTGACCTAAAAACAAAAACCGACAAAAATACAATCATACTTGGAGACCAAAATACACTGCTGATGGCTCTATATTGTTCATCCAAACAGAAAATCAATTAAGAAATATTGGCCTTAAATGAAACACCAGGACAATGCTAGACACCTACAAGACATTTCATCCTGAAGTGCCAGAGTTCATATTTTTCTCTAGTGTACATGGAACATTCTTAAGAACTGACCATATGTTCAGCCACAAAAATAACATCAACCAATTCAGAAAGATTGAAATTATACCAAGCATATTTTCTGATCATAAAGCTTGAAACTAGAATTCAACTGCAAAAAAGAGGTAAACAAACCCACAAAAATGTGGAAACTAAACAACATACTTTTAAAAAATGAATGGGTCAAAGAAGAAATAAGTGCAGAGATCAAAAGATATATACAGACAAATGAAAATGACAATACGACATATCAGAATCTATGAGATGCAGCAAAAGCAGTGATAAGAGGGAAGTTCATATCACTACACGCCTATATGAACAAACAAGAGAGAGTCAAGTAAACCACTTAACTTCACATCTTCAGGAACTAGAAAAAGAAGAACAAGAAAACCCAAAACCAGCCAAAGAAAGGAAATAATAAAAATCAGAGCAGGAATAAGTGAAATAGAAAACAGAAAAACTATAGAAAAAAATTAATAAAAGGAGGAGCTGGTTCTTTGAAAAGATCAACAAAATTGGCAAACCCTTGGCAAGACTCACCAAGGAAAAAAGAAAAAGGACTCATATAAACAAAATCCAAAATGAAATCACCACAGATATTATAAATATACAAAGAATTATAGTAGAACACTATGAAAAACTATATGCCACCAAATTTAACAATTTAGAAGAAATGGATAAATTTCTAGAACAATACAATCTTCCTAGACTGAGTCATGAAGAAGCAGAAAGCCTAAACAGACACATAAGCAGGGAGGAAATAGAAACAACTATTAAAAACCTCCCCAAAAATAAAAGTCCAGGGCCAGATGGCTATACTAATAAATTCTATCAAACATTCAAAGAAGACTTGGTTTCTATTCTACTCAAAGTCTTCCAGAATATTGAAGAAGAAGTAATACTGCCAAACACATTTTATGTGGCCAACATAACCCTCATACCAAAACCTGGCAAGGACAACACAAAAAAAGAAAACTACAAACCAATATTTCTAATGAGTACAGATGCTAAAATACTAAACAAAATACTAGCAAATCAAATACAACAACACATTAAAAAAATAATTCATGATCAAGTGGGATTTATTCCAGAATCACAAGGATGGTTCAATATACGTAAAAACGGTTAACGTAATACACCATATCAACAAAACAAAGAACAAAAACCATATGATCTTATCAATAGATGCAGAAAAGGCATTCATAAAATACAACATCATTTTATGTTTCAAACACTTAACAACATGGGTATAGAAGGAAAATATCTCAACATGATAAAGGCCATCTATGAAAAACCATGAGCTAACATCATATTAAATGGCATAAAACTGAGGAGTTTTCCCCTAAAATCAGGAACAAGACAAGATTGTCCACTCTCTCCACTCTTATTTAATGTAGTGCTGGAAGTTCTAGCCGGAGCAATCAAACAAGAAAAAGAAATAAAAGGCATTCATATTGGGAAAGAAGAAGAAAAGGTTTCACTTTTTGCAGATGATATGATCCTGTACATCGAAAACCCCAAAGACTCTACAAAAAGACTACTAGAAACAATAAACCAATACAGTAAGGTCGCAGGATACAAAATTCATATACAAAAGCCCATTGCCTTTCTATATGCCAACAATAAAACATCAGAAAATGAGCTCAAGAAAACAATCCCCTTCATGGTTACAACAACAACAACAACAACAAAATGCCTAGGAATAAACATAACAAAGAATGTAAAGGACTTATATAATGAAAGTAACAAAGCATTATTAAGGGAAATCAAAAAAGATACAATGAAATGGAAAAATATTCCTTGTTTTTGGATAGAAAGAATAAATATAGTCAAAATGACTATATTACCCAAAGTGATATACAAATTTAATGCAATTCCCATCAAAACTTCAATGGCATTTTTTAAAGAAATGGAACAAAAAACACCAAGTTTATATGGAACTATAAAAAACCCTGAATAGCCATAGCAATCCTAAGGAAAAAGAACAAACCTGGTGGCTTTATAATACCTGACTTTAAACTATATTATAGAGCCACGACAATCAAAATAGCATGGTATTGGCAGAAAAATAGACACTCAGACCAATGGAACAGAATAGAAAGCGCAGAAATAAAACCACATATACATGGTCAAATAATTTTTGATAAAGGGGCTAACAACACACAATGGAGAAAAAAAATCCTCTTCAACTAATGGTGCTGGGAAAACTGGAAAAGAATGCAAAAGGAATAAAACTTGACTACAGTTTGTCCCCTTGTACTAAAATTAATTCAAAGTGAATCAAAGACCTAAATATAAGACCTGAAACAATGAATTACATGAAAGAAAACATAGGTACTAAACTCATGGACCTTGGTTACAAAGAGCACTTTATGAATTTGACTCCAAAGGCAAGGAAAGTGAAGGCAAAGATAAATGAATGGGACTATGTTAGACTAAGAAGCCTTTGCACAGAAAAAGTAACTGACAACAGAACAAACAGACAGCAACTAAATGGGAGATGATATTTTCAAACAACAGCTCAGATAAGGGCCTAATATCTAGAATATATTGACAAAGAACTCATAAAACTCAACAACAAACAAGCAAACAATCCAATAAAAAAATGGGAAGAGGACATGAACAGATACTTCTCCCAGGAAGAAGTATGAATGGCCAACAGATATATGAAATGATGCTCATCTTCGTTAGCTATTAGAGAAATGCAAATCAAAACTGCAATGAGATACCAACTCACACATGTTAGATTAGCTATTATCAACAACACAGGTAATAACAAGTGTTGGAGATGCTGTGGAGAAAAAGAAACCCTCATCCACTGTTGGTGGGAAAATAAAGAAGTACAACCATTATGGAAGAAGGTATGGTGCTTCCTCAAGAACTTAAAAATATAACTACCATGTGACCCAGAAATTCCTCTATTGGGAATATACCCCCATAACTCAAAAACACTGGTACGTAAAGACACATGCAGCCCCATGTTCATTGCAGCATTGTTCACAGTGGCCAAGACATGGAAACAACCAAAAATCCCTTCAATAGATGATTGGATAAAGAAGATGTGATATATACACACACACACACACACACACACACACTATGGAATACTACTCAGCTATAATAAATGATGACATCAGATCATTTTCATTTTACAACAACATGGATGGTCCTTGATAACATTATACTGAGTGAAATAAATAAATCAGAAAAAACTAAGAACTATATGATCCCATATATTGGTGGGACATAAAAATGAGACTCAAGGACATGTACATGAGTGTGGTCATTATGGGGGAGGGGAGAGAAGAGAGGGAAGGAGTCAGGTTAGAGAAAGGGCACAAAGAAAACCAGATAGAAGATGGAAGAGTATATGACTTTGGGTGATGGGTATGCAACATAATCAAATGTCAAAATAACCTGGAGATGTTTTCTCTGAACCTATGTACCCTGATTGATCAATGTCACCCCATTAAAATTAATTTAAAAAAGCAAGCAACTAATATGTGTATAGATTCTGGCAAAAAAAAAATCAATAACCAATTGATTTTTTAACCAATAAATATGGTTATGTCAGTCATCTAACTGATATATTCCGTTTCCAGACTCAACCGCAGATCATTACAATTCATTTTGTTTTAGCTTGCATTTGTTTCCTGTATGCATTTAGTGAATGGAATTATGCATACATATGTCTTCAAGTAAACATTTTTATTTATAATGATTGTATCATTTTATATTAATTCTAATGTAACAGTTGTTTCACTTAATAGGTCTTTGAAATCTTTTCATATCAGTAGTACTTAGCATAAATATATATTCAATCATTGTTACCTATAATTTTGTTATTGTTATATAATTTTAAAAATGGGGTACCCTTATATATACATTTATTTCTCTATCAGAGATTTTTCAGAGTGTAGTTGTATGAATGTAAACTGCATTTGCAAGAGTGATATGATTTTTAAGATAATTACTAATGTGTTTACCCATTGGCAATTCTGACTACATAATATTTACTTCAATTGATATGAGTATAATTTATTTGAGGATTAGGTATGTTTTGAGATGGGAAGATAAGAAATTTTCCTAGAAAATTAGTAGAAAAATTCTAATCTTCAAGAGTGGGTTATGCTGTAAATACAATAACATTGAAAATAGGGTACTTTTTTGAGAGAAGATTTTCCTAGTTATTTTAATATCCATGTAACATACCCATTGTCAGAGGCATAGGAAAAAACTTGTAGAATTGCCTTGTAAATAGATAAAAGGATGTTGCCATCTTCAGCAATACAGCGTTAGAGGTTTGGTGTTCTACAATAAAAGGATGCAATAAAGAAACATAAAAGGAAAACCAAATATCTTTCCAGATATTGTAGTTTCAAGAGCCACTGATGTTGATCAGATTATAAAGAATAGTACTGAGAGTAGATTATAAAGGGAGGATTAATGTGGTAAAAGTAAATCAAGAAAAATTTGCCAGCAAACATTCAGGTAGTAGGAAGTTCTGAAAATAAGTGTCTTAGCATTTTTTAGACACCTTTAGTTCTATGAGGAATGGCATTAAACCAGAAAGTAAAAAATGCATCTTAGAACTTGTCAAAGGAGAGCATGCTTTGGGATTCTTAAGATACCTGTATACTCCTAGAAGTGGTATAGCTGGGTCATAAAGCAGTTTCATTTTGTAAATGTGCCACAACTTTTTCATCCACTCATCCACTGATGTACACTTGGGCTGTTTCTAGATCTTGGTTATTGCAAACAATGTTGCAATGAATCTGAGGATGCATCTTCTTTTGAAATAGTGTTTGAGATTCTTAGAATAAATTCCTGGACTGGAATAGCTGGGTCACATGGCATTTCCATTATTAATTTTTTGAGGAAATGCCATACTGTTTTCCACAGTGGCTGCAAGAACCTACATTTCCACTAGCAGTGCACAACAGTTCCCTTTTCTCCACAGGACTGTTAGTTGATTTGTTAATGAAAGCCATTCTGACAGGTATGAAGTGGTATCTCATTATGATTTTAATTTGCATTTCTCTAATAATTAATAACATTGAGCATTTATTCATATGCCTATTGGCCATCTGTATGTCCTCTTTGGAGAAGTGTCTATTTAGGTCCCTTGTCCACTTTTTAATTGGATTGTTGAATTTTAGAAGTTCTTTGTAAATTTTGGTTAACCCTTTATCAGACTTATCAGTGAATATGTTCTCCCATAGAATGTGTTGTTTTTTTATTTTGTTAATGGTGTCTTTTGCTGTGAAAAATCTTTTCAGTTTGATGTCATCCCATTTGTTTATTTCACTTGCTCATGGAAATATATTGGCAAAAATATTGCTATGAGAGATGTCTATATATAAGTACAAGGGTAGGCAAAGTAGATTTACAGTTGAGTACACAAAACAGAGTTTATTCTTGAATCAGTATTTATTCTTATAGTATATATTTTCCCATATGAACAACTGTAAGTCTACTTTTGCCCATCCCTGTATATAAACATATAAATAAATATAAAACATGTATATATAATTCGAGTTTTATAGTCTTTATTGTTTTACAGACATGCTGTTTCAAATTTTAAGAAATAGATAACTCAATAGTATTAAACTAAGAAGAATGTTTTTCACTTTAACAAAGTTTATAATAATACTGATTTTAAAATTGAGCAAAAAAAGCAACATAGAAAAAATTACTTAACTAAATTCATTAGGAGTTCTGTGTTTAATAAAATACTTTCTATTAATATCTTCCTAGATATCTCAACCAGATTTTTTTAGAAGAAAAATGTGTTGAAATACAATAATAATGTTTATTGGGTCTACTGGCTAGGTATATTTTACATGCATTATCTAATTTTTTCACATCGTATAAGGCAAAATTTATTATTAGCTCATTTTACAGGTGTGGAGACATGAGCACCTTAAATGTTAGTTATTAGAAATAAATACAACATATTTAAATTAGGCAGACAATACAGACAAAAAATTCATGTTTTCTTTTACAATTCTTGAACCAAAAACAACAATGGAAGTGTAAAATTAGAAATTCTACAAGTAGTAACACTAAATGTAAAATATACAGGATACATTTATAAGCAGAGGATATATGCTACTAAAATTCATTTCATTACTAAACATAAAATATGTGTTGACAGAGATCTGGTATAGAATGTTAGAAAAAAAATAATAATGATATTCAAATAACAATATAATTATAAAGGAAAAAGTAACTTAGAAAGTAAAAGTGAGGATATCAAGAATTGAGAAAAAAGATACTCCAACTTCCACTTCCCAGAACCAAGGTGGATAACAACTTAAATCTAAGAACCCTCATCATGAAAGACCAACTTTGGACTAAACTAAGAGGATTCTACAGCCAAGGACCACCAAAGAACCCACACTGAGACTGGTAGGAAAGGCAAAGACATGGAAAGGGCTGCCCTACTCCTAGGAGTGAGCAGTGGCCAGGAGGGCCTATCACAATGGGGAGAGTTGCCCAGCGAGTTGAGAGTTCTCAGCCCCAAAACCAGAATTCCAGCCTAAAGCCTTAGAGCCTGGAAGGTGCTTATGGACTATATTTGGCTGAGAAAACAGCCTAGATACTGTTTGAGAGAAGGAGGCAGAACTCTCAGACCCAGGCTCCATATTAAAGGGACTGCATGGAGAGCCTCACTCACAGCCACTTTCCCTGAGCTCCAGGAGTGGGGAGCTCTGGGAAGACTGGAGTTGCCAGGGGAGAGAGTTGTCTTGGAAGCACAGGGGGAGATACTCCCCAAATCTAAAGTGAACATTTTTCCTAAGAACAGCATCACCCCCAAAGGGAAGAAGTTACCCCATCCACCAGAGGCTCACCTACCCCAATGAGAACAAAGGCGCTTAGAGGCAAGCAGCAGGATAGGGACACAAACGGGGAGTGCAGAGGTCTAAGATACCCCCCCCCCACTCTACTGAGTGCTCGCCGGGGGTGGGCAGGCCAGAGGCTGCAGGGTGTGGCTGCGGAAGCCAGGGCAGTTCAGGAAAGCCGGTGCTGGCCAGGCCGTGGAGGCGGAAACTGTGGCTGCCGCTGTAGAGGTCCAGGCTCACATACACTCCTGCTTGCTGCATGGGCCCGCCCTTGGCAGGGTTGGAGGCCCGAGCAACAGTGGAAGGGGTCCATGTGGGTGCACAGGAGCCCACCAGCGAGGGCAGATGTTGCAGTGGCCACTGCAGAGGTTTATGCTAGCACGCAAAACTGCCCAGAGTGCAGACACACCCTCAACAGCAGCAGAAGCCGGCAATCTTGGGGGTGGTCTGAACAGGTGTGCGTGGGTCCCCCGCAGGGGCTGCTGAGGAGGTCTGAGTCAACATGCAGACACCCAGCAATGCAGTTCAGCCCTTGGCAGCCCTGTAAGTGGTCTGAGCTGAAGTGTGTGGGCTCACCAATGGAGGCAAAAGCCTCAGCAGATGTTGCGGGGGCCCAAACCTGTGAGCAAACTTTCCCACAGTGTAGGCCAGCCATCAGGGGTAGCGGAGGCTGGGGCAGGTGCAAAAGCAGTCCAAACTGGTGCACACAGGCACATGCAAGTGCACCAGGGCACCAGAGGCTATGGGGGGGAGGTGCATGAAGTCAGGCTGATGCTAGCAGCACTTGAGCCCAAATGTCCCAGGCAGCAACAGGGGAGGTGACTGGGTGGACAGACCACACAACGAGATCACAGGGGCCACACCCACTGGACCCCTGTGACTACATCCTACTGAGTGATGAAAAAGAAGAAAAAAAAAAGAAAAGAAAAGAAATAAATAAAAAGTCTGGATAGACTGACACCTGAGACTAAGGAGTAGTCCACATCCAATACTGTACCTAATCACTGAATTCCAGTACTGAGCCCAAGTAGCCAGCAATAAGAGACAACAAAAAGCAGGTCTCAGGGGAACTTGAGCTTTTAAAGAAACTTCCCCCAGGCCAAGAGTGGCTAAAAGCAAGCCTAGGAGTATAGCTGAAATTTATAAGGGCACCTGGACCCAGCAGAGGCAGCCATAAGATCTGGATTGCCTGTAGCTCCCAAAAGGTTGATAAGAGCCAGACATAGGCAGTGACCCTCACTGATCTGTGCCAGGCCCGGGACAGGGATGTCCAGGGCAGGCATATTCAGTGGTCAGATATGGAAAGCACTAGTTCAGGACCTAACAACTCTTGTTAGAGTGGAAGTTTAATGAAGGGCTCCTCATACCTAACCCACCTAAGACATAAAAAAACTCCAAAACAAAAACAAAAGTAACAGTGATAGCAGATAAGTAGCCCACAGCGGATTACAAAGAACAGCCAATGCTAATCCAAGAATACTTAGAAATAACACAACTGAAAATTGGATGCAGACAATACCAACCCTAGACTTAGCCAGTTTCACAAAGAACACACTCAAATGAAGTGTGCATACATAGACAAAATGAGAAGACAAAGAAGTGCAATCCAAATGAACCAACAAGAGAAACCTCCAGAAAAAGAACTGAGTGAGATGGAAATAACCAAACTACTGGATGCAGAGTTTAAAATAATTTTTATTAGAATGCTCAAAGATCTTAAAGCAACAACGAATAGACACAATGAGCACATAAATAAAGAGATAACAAGCATCAAAAAGGACATTGAAATAATAAAGAAGAAGCAGTCAGAAGTGATACATAAAGAACAATAGCATAAATGAAGGATACACAAGAAGCAATTAAAAGCAGGCTGGATGAAGCAGAGGATTGAATCAGCTATTTAAAAGACAAGATAGGCCCTGGACGGTTGGCTCAGTGGTAAGCATCGGCCTGGTGTACGGGAGTCCTGGGATTGATTCCCAGCCAGGGCACACAGGAGAAGCGCCCATCTGCTTCTCCACCCCTCTCCTTCCTCTCTGTCTCTCTCTTCCCCACCCACAGCCAAGGCTCCATTGGAGCAAAGTTGGCCCAGGCACTGAGGATGGCTCTATGGCCTCTGCCTCAGGTGCTAGAATTGCTCTGGTTGCAACAGAACAATGCCCCAGATGGGCAGAGCATCACCCCCTGGTGGGCGTGCCGGGTGGATCCCGGTCAGGCATATGCAGGAGTCTGTCTGACTGCCTCCCCGTTTCCAACTTTGGAAAAATACAAAAAAAAAAAAAAAAAGACAAGATAAAAACATAGAAGCAGAGCAGCAAGAAGAAAAGAGGCTGAAAAAATCTGAGGAAATTCTAAGAGATCTCTGTGACAACCTAAAGAGAAACAAGATCTGCATCATAGGGATTCCTAAAAAAGAAGAAAAAGAACAAGGGATAGAGAGCTTGTTTGAAGAAATCATAGATGAAAACTTCCCTAAACTGATGCAGAAAAAAGTCACACAAGTTCAAGAAGTACAGAGAATTCCATTAAAGAGAAACCCAGAGAAATATACACCAAGATACATCATAATTAAAATACCAAAGCTAAGAGATAAAGAAAAAATATGAAAAGCTACAAGGGAAAAAAAAGTCAATCACCTACAAAGGAGCCCCATAAGGATGATGTCTGACTACTCAACAGAAACACTTGAGGCCAGAAGGAAATGGCAAGAAATATTCAAAGTAACGCAGAACAAGAACCTACAACCAAGACTACTTTATCCAGCAAGGCTATCGTTTAAAATCAAAGGAGAAATAAAAAGCTTCCCAGACAAAAACAACAACAAAACACACAAAAAAAACCCTCAAGGAATTCATTACAACCAAAGCAATGCTGCAAGAAATATTAAGGGGCCTGCTGTAAACAGAACAAAGGGGGAAAAATATAGTAAAGAGAAATGTAGCTTTAAAGAATAAAATGGCAATAAACAACTACATATGAATAATAACCTTAAATGTAAATGGATTAAATGATCCAAACAAAAGATATAGAGTAGTGCCTGACCAGGTGGTGGCGCAGTGGAACGAGCATTAGAGTGGGATGAGGAGGAACCAGCTTCAAGACTTTGAGGTTGCCAGCTTGAGCGTGGGCTCATCTGGTATGAGCAAAGCTCACCATCTTGGACCCATGGCTGCTGGCTAGAGCAAGGGATTACTCAGTCAGCTGTAGCCCCACGGTCAAGGCACATATGAGAAAGCAATCAATAAACAACCAAGGTGTTGCAACAAAAAACTGATGATTGGATGATGTTAGAGTAAAGGCAGGGTAGGAAGAGATACAGATAAATCTCCCCCAAAACTCAACAAGATCTTCAACCAGAAACAGAAAAACCTATTCTTGGAGCCTCCAGATGTTTCGCAATACACCCGAAGGTATGGTCGAGCGAAAAATTGGCTAAATATATAACCAAACCCCGAAGAAAATAGGAAGTAAGAAATGCTCTGCCTTCCTCACTAACCTAAACAGGGCGGCTTTCTCTGGGATCCGTGAATATAGAAACTGAGGCGGGCAAAGGGGGCGAATAGATCCCGGCCGTGGCACAAAGAGCCAAACCAGGCTGTGGCACGGAGATCCAAGCCAAGAAAAAACTGTTCCTGTGGCAACCCGGGCAATACAAGCTAACACTCACGCCAAACCCAAACAAAGAAAGACAAGCGGGGCAGCCATTTTACTCGATCTCCTGGTCGGCGCGCGCAGATAGTAGGCGAGAGATTTCTTCCTAAGACCCGGGAGTGGGTGCCCGTGTTACCCCACAGAGAGGCAGAGTCATAGGCCTTCGTGTGAGCCGAAAGCGAAATTTCTGGGCAGCCCCAGTGCCTTGGGAAAGCCGCGCACGGGAAGGAACGAGAACTAATTCCAACGGTGGAACTTTTCCATGCTAGTAGGGGATTCACTCAGAGGGAAACACGGCCAGCCTGATATCCTGGTCTGCGCGCGCAGATAGCGAGAGATTCCTCCGAGTGCCTCGGCAGTGCACGCCCGTGTTATTGCACAGAGGGGCCGAGTCAGGGGCTTTTGTGTGGGCCAAAGCAAAATCTCGGGCCGCCCCAGAACCTTGCAAAAGCCACGCACAGGGAGAGAGCAAGAGCCAATTCCAACGCAGGAACTTTTCCATGCGGTTGGGGGTTTCACTCAGAGCGTGAGTCTGCTGGCTGGATATCCTGGTCTGCGCGCGCAGATAGTGAGCGAGAGTTTCCTTCAAGCGCCCAGAAGTGGGCACCCGCCTGTGTTACCGGACAGAGTGGCAGAGCCAGAGGTCATTGAGTGGGCAGAAACCCCCCTTGATTATGCTAGCAGCTCTGACTGACTGAGCTTTACTCAGAGCCCTGGGCTGAGTGGAAATAGAGTGGAAAGTTGCCAGCTCTTTGAGTCTCTTACTATCCAGGCAGAGGCAGCAGCAACCCCATAGCTGGATTCTCAGGCTACTAATTGAGGAAGGAAAGACTAGGAGACAGGCTCCAGGAACACGGACTCTCTCACAGTCGGAGCCTATAAATGCTAATGAGCCTCGACTGCAAACGAGACTAAAGCACAATACATGACATCACCATAGAGACTTATCAACTGCAAACCTCTACCTGAGCATGCCAAAAGGGCAGAACCCGGGGTACAGAGTCACCGACCAGGAAGAGGGACAGAAAAGAAAAAGCAAGAAGATAACCTCTCAAAGTCAAGAATAATCAGCAGACTTTATAACCTATCCCATTTTATTATATTTGTTCGTTTGTTACTCTTATCTTCATTCTTGATATTTTCTTTCCTCCTCCAATTTGATCGATTAACTCTCTGCTGGTTTTACTCTCTCCTCTCCTTGAACTACACTACCCATAAGTGTTACATCTTCCATTATCTTTTCTCTCTTCCTCTCTCTCTATAAGGGTTGCACACCAAAACCCTTGACTCTCTCTCTCTCTCTCTTTCTCTCTCTCCTCTTTTTTCTTTTTTCTTCTTTTAGTGGTTCCCTCTTTTTCTCTCTTTCTCTCTTTCTTTTCTCCGTCTATATTAGTTTCTTCCTTTCTCCTTAACAACTCCTCTCATTCAAACCTCAATAACAAACAAATTATCTTATCTGGGACTCAAACTTATGTTTGTGGCATTTTGGGGGGTATTTACTTCACCTTTTTAACTCACTAGCAGTGCTCCCATCCCTGGCTCTCCATTTTATCTACTTCTTGTTCCACTAAATACAATAGTAATTTTTTAATTTGTCCCCCCATTTTTCTGTTTTCCTCTTATTTCTCTCATAATAACCCTTAGTCAACCAACACCTAAAAGCAAATCATTTTATTCTTGGCCCAAATTTTTTTCTTATTTGCTTTTTGTGGGTCCATACCCCATTCTTTTTTTCTTTTTTTTATGCCCCTTTATTACTTCTCCCCAATTCAGGCCCTCAATTACAGGCATTGTTTGTTATAATTCACAGTTCACCACAAGATTTTCTCAATAAAGAGGAGAGAAAAGACGAGAGGAAAAAAGGAGGGGGGGAATAATTTCCTTTTTTAAAAATTTTGATTTTATTTTATTTTTCTTTATTTTATTATTAATTTTTTTAAAAAAACAACTCTTTTCGATTTTTTATTTTTTAACTTTTTATTCTTTATTAAATCTCATTAATACTATCAACAAAACCACCCTCAGATGACATTAAGGAAGAGAAAATCGAATATCATGGATACAAAAGAAAGAGAGGTAACACAGCTAGATGAGGAAAAAAATCTATGGAGAAAAAATTTAATATATTGGAAACCTTAGAGCTAAATGACAGAGAATTCAAGATAGAAATCCTAAAAATCCTCCGAGATATACAAGAAAACACAGAAAGGCAATTTAGGGAGTTCAGAAAACAACTCAATGAACACAAAGAATATATGTCCAAGGAAATTAAAACTATAAAAACAAATCAAACAGAGATGAAAAACTCAATTCACGAGCTGAAAAATGAAGTAACAAGCTTAGCTAATAGAAAAGGTCAGATAGAAGAGAGGATTAGTGAAATAGAAGACAAGCAACTTGAGGCACAACAGAGAGAAGAAGAAAGAGACTCAAAAATTTAAAAAAAAATGAGATAGCCCTACAAGAATTATCTGACTCCATCAAAAAGAATAATATAAGAATAATAGGTATATGAGAGGGAGAAGAGAGAGAAAATGGAATGGAGAACATACTCAAACAAATAATAGATGAGAACTTCCCAAGCCTGTGGAAAGAACTAAAGCCTCAAGTTCAAGAAGCAAACAGAACTTCGAGTTTTCTTAACCCCAACAAACCTACTCCAAGGCATATCATAATGAAATTGACACAAACCAACAGCAAAGAAAAAATTCTCAAGGCAGCCAGAAAAAAGAAGAATACAACATATAAAGGAAGGCCCAATAGATTATCATCAGATTTCTCAGCAGAAACTCTACAAACTAGAAGAGAGTGGACCCCAATATTTAAAGTCCTGAAAGAGAGGAACTTTTAGCCATAAATACTATACCCATCAAAGCTATCCTTCAAATATGAAGGAGAAATAAAAACATTCACAGATACAGAAAAGATGAGGGAATTTATCATCAGAAAACCCCCACTCCAGGAATTACTAAAGGGGGTTCTCCAATCAGATACAAAAAACAAAAAAAACCAGAGCCACAAGAAAAGCTCCAAAGAGAACACAATAAAACTAAATTTAAACTGTGAAAACAACAAAAAGAAAGGGGGGGAAAAGATGGAGATTAACAGTAGCAAAGGACGATGGAGTCCAAAAGTACTCACAAAATAGTTCACTACAATGAACAGGGTAGGGACTATTTTCATTACTCAAAGGTAACCACCATTCAAAAAACCACCACAGAAGCACATGAGATAAAAAAGATAGCAACAGAGGAAAGATGTATGGAATACAAACAAATAAAAAGAGAAGATAGAAAAATGAAAGAGAAGGATCAAACAAGACATAAAATTAACAGAAAGCAAGATATAAAATGGCAATAGGGAACTCACAAGTGTGATTACTTACATTAAATGTAAAGGATTAAACTCACCAATAAAAAGGCACAGAGTAGCAGAATGGATTAAAAAAGAAAATCCAACTGTATGCTGCCTACAGGAAACTCATCTAAGTAACAAGGATAAAAACAAATTCAAAGTGAAAGGTTGGAAAACAATACTCCAAGCAAATAACATCCAAAAAAAAAGCAGGTGTAGCAATACTCATATCTGATAATGCTGACTACAAGACAGCAAAAGTACTCAAAGACAAAAATGGCCATTTCATAATGGCTAAGGGGACACTGAATCAAGAAGACATAACAATTCTTAATATATATGCACCAAACCAAGGAGCACCAAAATATATAAGACAGCTACTTATTGATCTTAAAACAAAAACTGACAAAAATACAATCATACTTGGAGACCTCAATACACCGCTGATGGCTCTAGATCATTGATCCAAACAGAGGATCAACAAAGACATAGTGGCCTTATACAAAACACTAGAGCACCTGGATATGATAGACATCTACAGGACATTTCATCTCAAAGTGACTGAGTATACATTTTTCTCCAGTGTACATGGATCATTCTCAAGAATTGACCATATGTTGGGCTACAAAAACAACATCAGCAAATTCAGAAAAATCGAAGTTGTACCAAGCATATTTTCTGATCATAAAGCCTTGAAACTAGAATTCAACTGCAAAAAGGAGGAAAAAATTCCCAGAAAAATGTGGAAATTAAACAACATACTTTTAAAAAATGAATGGGTCAAAGAAAAAATAAGTGCAGAGATCAAAAGATATATACAGACTAATGAAAATAACAATACGACATATCAGAATCTATGGGATGCAGCAAAAGCAGTGATAAGAGGGAAGTTCATATCACTTCAGGCATATATGAACAAACAAGAGAGAGCCCAAGTGAACCACTTAACTTACCACCTTAAGGAACTAGAATAAGAAGAACAAAGAAAACCCAAAACCAGCCGAAGAACGGAGATAATAAAAAACAGAGCAGAAATAAATGAATTAGAGAACAGAAAAACTATAGAAAAAATTAATAGAACCAGGAGCTGGTTCTTTGAAAAGGTCAACAAGATTGACAAACCCTTGGCAAGACTTACCAAGGAAAAAAGAGAAAGAACTCATATAAACAAAATCCAAAATGAAAGAGGAGAAATCACCATGGACACTGTAGATATACAAAGAATTATTGTAGAATACTATGAAAAACTTTATGCCACTAAATTCAACAACCTAGAAGAAATAGATAAATTCCTAGAACAATACAACCTTCCTAGACTGAGTCAAGAAGAAGCAGAAAGTCTAAACAGACCTATTAGTAGAAAAGAAATAGAAAAAAACATTAAAAACTTCCCCAAAAATAAAAGTCCAGGCTCTGACGGCTATACCAGTAAATTTTATCAAACATTCAAAGAAGACTTGGTTCCTATTCTACTCAAAGTCTTCCAAAAAATTGAAGAAGAAGCAATACTTCCAAACACATTTTATGAGGCCAACATAACCCTCATACCAAAACCAGGCAAGGATGGCACAAAAAAAGAAAACTACAGACCAATATCTCTAATGAATACAGATGCTAAGATACTAAACAAAATACTAGCAAATTGAATACAACAACATATTAAAAAAATAATACATCATGATCAAGTGGGATTCATCCCAGAATCTCAAGGATGGTTCAACATACGTAAAACGGTTAACGTAATACACCATATCAACAAAACAAAGAACAAAAACCACATGATCTTATCAATAGATGAAGAAAAGGCTTTTGATAAAATACAACACAATTTTATGTTTAAGACTCTCAACAAAATGGGTATAGAAGGAAAATATCTCAACATGATAAAGGCCATATATGATAAACCATCAGCTAACATCATATTAAATGGCACTAAACTGAAGGCTTTCCCCCTTAAATCAGGAACAAGACAGGGTTGTCCACTCTCTCCACTCTTATTTCATGTGGTACTAGAGGTTCTAGCCAGAGCAATCAGACAAGACAAAGAAATAAAAGGCATCCATATCGGAAAAGAAGAAGTAAAGGTATCACTTTTGCAGATGATGTGATCCTATACATCGAAAACCCCAAAGAATCCACAAAAAGACTACTAGAAACAATAAGCCAATACAGTAAGGTCGCAGGATACAAAATTAACATACAGAAGTCAATAGCCTTTCTATATGCCAACAATGAAACAACTGAGAAGGAACTCAAAAGAATAATCCCCTTCACGATTGCACCAAAAATATAAAATACTTAGGAATAAACATAACAAAGAATGTAAAGGACTTATATAATGAAAACTATAAACCATTGTTAAGGGAAATCAAAAAAGATATAATGAGATGGAAGAATATACTTTGTTCTTGGATAGGAAGAATAAATATAATCAAGATGGCTATATTATCCAAAGCAATATACAAATTTAATGCAATTCCCATCAAACTTCCAATGACATTTTTTAAAGATAGAGCAAAAAAATCATCAGATTTATATGGAACTATAAAAAACCTCGAATAGCCAAAGCAATCCTAAAGAAAAAGAATGAAGCTGGGGGCATTACAATACCTGACTTCAAACTATATTATAGGGCCACGACAATCAGAACAGCATGGTATTGACAGAAAAATAGACACTCAGACCAATGGAACAGAATAGAAAGTCCAGAAATAAAACCACATATATATAGTCAAATAATTTTTGATAAAAGGGCCAACAACACACAATGGAGAAAAGAAAGCCTTTTCAATAAATGGCGTTGGGAAAACTGGAAAGCCACATGCAAAAGAATGAAACTGGACTACAATTTGTCCCCCTGTACTAAAATTAACTCAAAATGGATCAAAGATCTAAATATAAGACCTGAAACAATTAAGTACATAGAAGAAGACATAGGTACTCAACTCATGGACCTGGGTTTTAAAGAGCATTTTATGAATTTGACTCCAATGGCAAGAGAAGTGAAGGCAAAAATTAATGAATGAGACTACATCAGACTAAGAAGTTTTTGCTCAGCAAGAGAAACTGATAACAAAATAAACAGAAAGCCAACTAAATGGGAAATGATATTTTCAAACAACAGCTCAGATAAGGGCCTAATATCCAAAATATACAAAGAACTCATAAAACTCAACAACAAACAAACAAACAATCCAATAAAAAAATGGGAAAAGGACATGAACAGACACTTCTCCCAGGAAGAAATACAAATGGCCAACAGATATATGAAAAGATGCTCATCTTCTTTAGCTATTCGAGAAATGCAAATCAAAACTGCAATGTGATACCACCTCACACCTGTTAGATTAGCTATTATTAGCAAGACAGGTAATAGCAAATGTTGGAGAGGCTGGGGAGAAAAAGGAACCCTCACAGACTGTTGGTGGGAATGTAAAGTAGTACAACCATTATGGAAGAAAGTATGGTGGTTCCTGGAAAAACTGAAAATAGAACTACCTTATGACCCAGCAATCCCTCTACTGGATATATACCCCAAAAACTCAGAAACATTGATACGTAAAGACACATGCAGCCCCATGTTCATAGCAACATTGCTCACAGTGGCCAGGAAATGGAAACAACCAAAAAGCCCGTCAATAGATGAGTGCATAAAGAAGATGTGGCACATATACACTATGGAATACTACTCAGCCATAAGAAATTATGACATCGGAACATTTACAGCAAAATGGTGGGATCTTGATAACATGATATGAAGCGAAATAAGTAAATCAGAAAAAACCAGGAACTGCATTATTCCATATGTAGGTGGGACATAAAAGTGAAACTAAGAGACATTGATAAGAGTGTGGTGGTTACGGGGGGGAGGGGGGAAAGGGTGAGGGGGACGGGCACAAAGAAAACAAAATAGAAGGTGACAGAGGACAATCTGACTTTGGGTGATGGGTATGCAACATAATTGAACGACAAGATAACCAGGATTTGTTATCTTTGAATATATGTATCCTGATTTATTGATGTCAACCCATTAAAAAAATAAAATTATTTAAAAAAACAAACAAAAAATCCCCTGATGATTGATGCTTCTCATCTCTCTCTGTTCCTGTCTGTCTGTTCCTATCTATTCCTCTCTCTGACTCTCTCTCTGTCCCTGTAAAAAGAGAGATTTAGGATAGCTGCGTGGATAAGAAAACAGGAACCATACATATGCTGTTTACATGAGACACACCTCAAAACAAAAGATACACATAGACTGAAACTAAAAGGTTGGAAAAAATATTTCATGCAAATAAAAATAAAAAATGAAAAAGCTGGGGTAGCAATACTTATATCTGACAAAATAGACTTTAAAACAAAGGCTATAGTGAGAGATAAAGAAGGTCAGTACATAATGAAAAAGGGAGCAGTACAACAGAAAGATATAATCATTATTAATATCTACACACCTAATATAGAAGCACCTAAATATATAAAGCAGACTTTGATGAATATAAAGGGCGAGATCAACAGTAATACTATTATAGTAGGGGATTTTAATACCCCACTAACATCACTAGATAGATCATCAAGAAAGAAAATTAACAGAGAAACAGCAGACTTAATGGACACACTAGATCAACTCGATTTAATAGATATCTTCAGAACCTTTCACCCTAAAGCAACACAATATACATTTTTTTCTAGTGTGCATGATACAATCTCTAGGATAGACCACATCATAGGGCACAAAAGGGGTCTCAACAAATTTAAGAATATTGAAATCATATCAAGCATCTTCTCTGATCACAACGGCATGAAACTAGACATCAATCACAACAAGAAAACTGAAAATACTCTAAGACTCAGAAACTAAATAGCAGGTTGTTAAATAACAAATGGATTGACAATGAGGTCAGAGTTGAAATAAAAAAATTTTTCTAAAAACAAATGATAATGAGCATATAACAACTCAAACTTTATGGGACACATCTAAAGCAGTACTGAGAGGGAAGTGTATAGCATTACAGGCATAACTTAAGAAACTAGAAAAAGCTCAAATAAACAACTTAACCCTGCATCTAAAAAACTAGAAAAGGAATAGTAAGTACAGCCCAACAGAAGTAGGAGGAAGGAAATAATAAATATCAGAGCAGAAATAAATGACATAGAGGTTAAAGAAACAATACCAAGGATCAATAAAACCAAGACTGGTTCTTTGAAAGGTAAACAAGATCAATGAACCTTTAACCAGACTCACCAAGAAAAAATGAGAGAGTACTCAAGTAAATTAGAAATGAGCATGAAGAAATAACTGACACATCTGAAATACAGAGGATTGTAAGAAAATACTATAAAGAACTGTATGCCAAAAAATTAGACAACCTAGGTAAAATGGACAAATTTATTGAAACATATAATCTTTCAAAAATCAATCTGGAAGAATCAGAAAACCTAAACCGACCAATTACAACAAATAAGATCGATACAGTTATCAAAAAACTTCCAACAAACAAAAGCCATGAGCCAGATGGCTTCACAGGTGAATTCTACCAAATATTCAAAGAATTAACTCCTATCCTTCTCAAGCTATTTCAAAAAATTCAAGAGGAGGGAAGACTTCCAAGCTCCTTTAAGAGGCGAACATATTTCTGATTTCAAAACCAGGCAAAGACAACACAAAGAAAGAAAATTATGGGCCATATCCCTGATGAATTTAGATGCTAAAATCCTGAACAAAATATTAGCAAAGCAGATCCTGCAATACATAAAAAAAAATTATATACCATGATCAACTGGTATTTATTTTGGGGAGGCAAGGCTGGTACAATATTCTCAAGTCAATCAATGTGATTCATCACATAAACAAAAAAAGGAGAAAGCCACATTATAATTTCAATAGATGCAGAAAAAGCATTTGATAAAATCCAGCACCCATTGATGATCAAAACTCTCAGCCCTGTGGGAATACAGGAAACATACCTCAACATGATAAAGGCCATCTATGACAAACCCACAGCCAACACCATACTCAATGGGCAAAAATTAAAAGCAATCCCCTTAAGATCAGGAACAAAGCAGGGCTGCTCCCTTTCACCACTCTTATTCTACATAGTATTGAAAGTCCTAGTCGCAGCAATCAGACAACAAGAAGAAATAAAAGGCATCCAAATTGGAAAAGAAGAAGTAAAAATATCATTATTTGTAGATGATATGATACTGTATGTAGAAAACCTTAAAATCTCAGTCAAAAATCTACTGGACCTGATAAATGAATTCAGCAAGGTGGCTGGATATAAAATTAATACTCAGAAATCAGAGGCATTTTTATACACCAACAATGAACTGTATAAAAGAGAAATTAAGAAAACAATCTCTTGCACTATTGCAACATCAAAAAATAAAGTACCTAGGAGTAAATTTAACCAAGGAGATTAAAGATTTGTACTTGGAAAATTATAAAACATTGGTAAAAGAAATCAAGGAAGATACAACAGGTGGAAGCATATACCATGTTCATAAATAGGAAGACTAAACATCATTAAAATGTCTATCTTTTCCAAAGCAATTTATAAATTCAATGAAATACCAATGACATACCTCAAAGATATAGAACACATATTCCAAAAATTTATATGGAACCAAAAAAGAACACAAATAGCCTCAGCAATCTTGAAAAAGAAGAATAAAGTGGGAGGCATCACACTTCCTGATATCAAGTTATATTGCAACGCCATTGTACTCAAAACAGCTTGGTACTGGCATAAGAACAGGCATATAGATCAATAGAACAGAACAGAGAACCCAGAAATAAACCCACACCATTATGGACAAATGATATTTGACAGAAGAGGTAAGAGCATACAATGGCATAAAGACAGCCGCTTCAACAAATGGTGTTGGGAAAATTGGACATCTACCTGCAAAAAAATGAAACTAGACCACCAACTTACACCTTTCACAAAAATAAACTCAAAATGGATAGAAGACTTAAATGTAATTCGTGAAATCATGAGCATCTTAGAAGAAAACATAGGCAGTAAGCTCTCTGACATCTCTCGCGGCAATATATTTGCTGATGTATCTCCACAGGCAAGTGGAATAAAAGACAGGATAAACAAATGGGACTATATCAAACTAAAAAGCTTTTGCACAGCTAAAGACAATAAGAACAGAATAAAAGACAAACCACATAATGGGAGAACATATTTGACAATACATCTGATAAGGGGTCAATAACCAAAATTTATAAAGAACTTGTAAAACTCAACACCAGGAAGATAAACAGTCCAATCAAAAAATGGGGAAAAGAAATGAATAGACACTTCTCCAAAGAGGACATACAGATGGCCAATAGACAGATTAAAAAATGTTCAACATCACTTATCATTAGAGAAATGCAAATTAAAACCACAATGTGATTTCACCTCACACTAGTCAGACTGGCGCTCATTTACAAAACAACATAGTAAGTGCTGGAAAGCATGCAGAGAAAAGGGAACCATCTTGCATTGCTGATGGGAATGCAGGCTGGTGCAGCCTCTGTGGAAAACAGTATGGAGATTCCTCAAAAAATTAAAAATGGAACTACCTTTTGACCCAGTCATCCCACTTTTATGAATACACCTCTAGAACACCATATCACTGATTTAATAGAAGAAATGCACCCCTGTGTCTATGGCAGCATTGTTCAAAATGGCAAAGATCTGAAAGCAGCTCAAATGTCTGTCAGTGGACAAGTGAGTTAAAAAGCAGTGGTACATATACATAATGGAATAGTATGGGGCCATGAAAAAGAAGGAAATCTTACCTTTTGCAACAAAATGGATGGACCTGGAAACTATTAGTGAAATAAGCCAGGCAGAGAAAGAAAAATACCATATGTCATGACCTCACTCATTTGAGGAATCCAATGAATAATGTGAACTGAGGAATGGAATTGAGACAGAGGAGGGATCAAATGGGACCAGAGGAAAAGAGGACAGAGGCAAAGGGGATAACAGGATGGGATAAACCTGAAGGGAAGGCGGGAGGGCACTGTGGGGAGAGGGGCTGTGGAGATGTTGGGGTGAATATGGGGCTGTATGCATTTGGGGCAACACTGGAATCTATGTAAAAACAATAAATTAAAATTAATAAAAAAAGAATTGAGAAAAAATAGCCATTGTGGAGAGGATAAGGTATATATCAGAGATGCTTGGCCATTTGGCTCAGTGGATAGAGCATCAGCCCAGCATGCTGATGTCTGTGGTTCTAACCCTGGTCAGGTCACACATGATAAGCCACGATCTGCTTTTTTTCTCTTCCCTCTCCTCCTTCTCTCCCTCTTCCTTTCTTGCAGCTGGCTTGATTGGTTCCAGCCTCGGCCCTAGGTGCTGAGGATAGGTGGGTTGATTCAAGCATCGGCCGTAGATGGAGGTTGCCAGGTGGATCCTGATTAGGGTGCATGCGGGAGTCTGCCTCTCTACTTTTCCTACGTTTGCTTAAATATATATATATATATATATATATATATATATATATATATATATATATATATATATTTAATATATATATCAGAGAGAAAAGTTGACAAATTTTTAAAAGACTATTTTTACAGAAGTTACAAGTTACAGCAAAATTCAGCAGAAGATACAGATTTCCCATATATGCCCTACCTCTATACATGCATATCCTTCTCCGTTATCAAAAGTGACCACAGGAATAGATTCCAGTGGTCAGAGGGGATAGAGGAAAGATTAGGCAGAGCACAGAGAATGTTTAGACAATGAAACTATTCTGTATCATATTATAGTGTTGGGTATATTTCATTATACACTTGTCAAAATCCATAGAATGTGAAACAAAAAGTGAACCCTAATATAAACTACAGACTTGGGAAGAAAATGAAATGTCAATGTAGCTTCATCAGTATTAAGAAATGTACCAGTATGATTCCTAGACAGTGTGGTAAGAGCTAGTTTGGTTCTTTAAGAATTGCCAAACTGTTTTCCTATTCTGTACTATTTTGCATACCCACCAGCAATGAAGTAGAGTTCTTGTATTGCTCTACATCCTCATCTGCATTTGCCGATGTCAGTGTTCTGGTTTTGGCCTTTCTAATGGGCATATACAGATATTTCATTGTGTTTAATTTTCATTTCCCTTGTGATATATGACATGGACAACCCCTTCATGTGCTTATTTCCCATCTGTCTATCTTCCTTGGTTCCAGAATTTGGTCAACTTTTTAAAATTCAAGTGTTCATTTCTTTATTGCTAAATTTTAAGTGGTCATTGTATGTTTTGTTACTTGAGATTACAGTTTTCTTGTGATTTTATGTCTGGATGATTTATCCACTGATTTCAATGGGGTGCTAAATCCACTACTATTCCTGAATTACTGTCAATCTTTCCATTTATATCTGTCAATATTTGCTTTATCTATTTAGATGTTCCTACCATTTGGTGTGTAGATGTTCACCTGGCATATATTCTTTTGTTGGATAGATTCTTTTATAATTATGTAGTGTCATTCTTTGTCTCTTACTATAGGCAATTGTTTGAAAGTCTATTTTGTCTGATATATATATTTCATAGCTTTTTTATTTGTTTCCATTTGCATGAAATATCTTCTTCTTGTTCTTTACTTTCAATTTGTGTGTCTTTCAGTCTGAGTGTGTCTCCTGTAGGCAGCTCATGTACAAGTGTTGCTTTTTTAATCCATTCAGCCACACTATCTCTTTTGATTGGAGTATTTAGGTTATTTACATTTAAAGTAATTAGTGATAGGTATGTATTTATTACCATTTTGTTAATTACTTTTTATTTATTTAAAGAAGTCCCTTTAACATTTCTTATAATACTGGTCTGGTGGTAATGAACTCCTTTAGCATTTTCTTCTCTGGAAAGCTTTTAATCTGTCCTTCAATTGTAAATAATAGTTTAGTGGGTAATCTTGGTTGTAGGTCCTTGCTTTTCATCACTTTGAATAATTTTTGCCAATCGCTTCAGGCCTGCAAATTTTCTGTGAAGAAATCAGTTGACAGCCTTATGGAGCTCCTGTGTAGGTAACTGACTGCTTTTCTCTTGCTACTTTTAAGATTCTATTTTTGTTTTTAACCTTTGGTATTTTCACATGATGTATCCAATGTAAACTTCTTTAGGTTAATTGGTGGGGAGACTCTCTGCACTTTCTGTACCTATATGTTTATTTCCTTTTCCAGGTTTGGGAAGTGTTCAGTAATTATTTCTTCTAATACATTTTCAAGTCATATTTTTCTTCTAGTAGCCCTATGATGCAAATGTTGGCATCCCTTATATTGTCCCACAGGTTCCTTAAACAATGTTAACTTTTAAAATCTTTTTCTTTTTGCTATTCTGATTATGTGTTTTTTGCTAACTTGTCTCCTGATTAGTGATTATTTTTCTTCCTTTATGTAATGTTATTGATTCCCTCTAGTGTAGTATTTATTTCAGTTATATTCTTTATTTCAGATCTGTTCTTTTTTATGGTTTCTATATACTTTTTATGTTTTCCACTTTTTTTGTGACAATCTCACTGAGTTAATCTATTCTTCTCATAAATTTGTTGAGCATCAACCAGTGTTTTGAACTAGGTATCTGGTAGATTGCTTGTCTTCATTTGTTTAGTTCTTTTTCTGCAATTTTGTGCTGTTCTTTCTTTGAGATGTTTCTTTGTCTCTTAATTTTGGCTGATTCCTTGTGTTTGTTTCTATGTATTGGTATCCATGATATGCCTTCCAGTCTTGACAGAATGCATTTATGTAGAAGATGACCTTTTAGGTCTGTTGGACCTATCCACCTGTGCCAGGTGCTACAAGGGTTTTCCCTGTGTGATTTGTGTGTGCCCTCCTATTGTAATTAGGCCTTACTTACTGTTGGCATATTAATGGGTGGGGTAGACAATTAAGCTGACTGGCTGTGAGGGTTGGTCACAACTACAATGAATAAGCTATTGTGTGTGGGCTGATTCCCCGAGTGGCAGTCACTTTAGTGGGGGTCTGGTGCCAACTGAGGCCATCTTTTGTGTGTGTTGTGGAGCTGATTAGGTGGTGCTTTGGTACAGTCTGATGCTGGTCTTTGGGGATGTTGATTTTGGACCTTTCTGGGAGAGACTCCACTGCAAGCCAAATTTAAGTTGCTGCCTGCTAGGCATAGGCCACTTGATAGGAACTATAAACTTATCTGTGGTTGATTGCCATTTCTGCTGTGTTGGACACCAGTTGCCACTTGTGCTGGCCTTGGGTCCATTTGGTGGGCACCACAATGTGAACTGAGGCTAACCACCACTTTTGCCAAGTGGCTCTTTATTTGACACAATGTTCCAGGCTGAGACTAGCTGCCATTTATGCCAAGGTTGGGGCTCACCAATTTCTACATGGAATTTTTTTTTGTATTTTTCCAAGGTGAGAATGGCTCTGTTGCAGCTAGAGCCATTCTAGTGCCTGAGGGGAAGCCATGGAGCCATCTTCAGCACTGGGGCCAACTTTGCTCCAATGGAGCATTGGTTGCGGGAGGGGAAGAAAGAGATGGAGAGAAAGGAGAGGGCAAAGGGTAGAGAGGGAGATGGGCACTTCTGTGTGCTCTGGCCGGGAATCTTACCCAGGACTTCTACACGCTGGGCCGACATTGTACCGCTGAGCCAATATACATGAATTTTAAAATATATATTCTTACTTATAGTAATTCTGTTCACCTAATTTTTAATTGCTTCTATATGATGGTTGTTTTATAATATATTAGGAATTTTTGGTGTGATGTGGGAGGAGGTGAACAC
Organism: Saccopteryx bilineata; assembly: GCF_036850765.1. NCBI lineage: Eukaryota > Metazoa > Chordata > Mammalia > Chiroptera > Emballonuridae > Saccopteryx > Saccopteryx bilineata. The sequence goes on from NC_089493.1 coordinate 99,074,800, forward strand.
AGAGTTTATCTATTCTGCCATCTTGACCAGAAGTCCTAACTATTCCTTGTGTATGTTTCACTTGATTTTTCTCATTTAGTCAGTTGATCCAAATTTCTGACCTATATAGTTTTCTTATCTCTAAAAAATTTAATATTTCATGCAAGACAAACAAATTCTATTTTTTTTGTTTAGAAAGTGTTTATTTCATTCACTTTTTTGAAGGATAGTTTCACAGGGTCAGAATTCTAGGTTGCTGGATTTTTCTACCTCAAAGCTTTAAATAATTAACTCTCTTCTTGTTCACATTGCTTCTGAGTAGGTAATTACTCTTTTCTTTGCTCTTCTAGAGGTACAATGTTCCCCCCCCACTTCACATCTTATTTCAAAATTATTTTTATCAACAGGTGTTTCTTGAACCTTTAATATAATGTACCTTGATGGGTGTAGTTTTTTTTTGGAGGGGGTTTAACCTTCTTGATATAAGCTTAGCTTCCTGCATCATCTATGGTTTAATGTCTTATATCAATTTGGGAAATTCTCCATTTTTACTTCTGTTTTATTCTCTCTTTCTACTATTTCTAGCTTCCCATTATGCATTTGTTACACTGTTTGTATTTGTTTCACAAATTTTTGGATTTTCTGTTCTGCTTTTTATGTCTTTTTTTCTCCTTGCTTTTCAGTTTTGGATGTTTCTATTGAGATTTCTCAAGTTTAGTAATTCTTTCCTCTGGTATATATAGCCTAGTGAACCCTTCGAAGGCATTCTTCATTTATGTAATAGTATTTATGATCTCTAGTATTTCTTTGTCTTTTTCTCTTTTTACATACTTATCAAAATTTATTTTTAACTGGATTTACTGGGATGACATTGGTTAATAAAATTGTATAAGTTTCAGCTATACAGTTCTATAATACATCATCTATTTATTGCCCTGTGTGTTCACCACCTCAAGTCAAGCCCTCATCCACCACCATTTATCTCCCTTAAATCCTCTTCTACCTCCCCCTACACCCCCATCCCTCTTGTAATCACCATACTATTTATTGTCTGTGTCTACGAGTTTTTTTTCTATTGCTTAATCCTTCCACCTTTTTCATGCTGCCCACACCCCTTTTCCCTCTAACAGCTGTCAGTCTGTTCTCTGAGTCTGTTTTTATTTTTGTTTGCTAGTTTATTTTGTCATATATATGAACAAAATATTATGAGGTTCCACATATAGGTGAAATCACTTGGCATTTTTCTTTCTCTGACTGGCTTATTTCACTTAGCAGAATACTGTCCAAGTCCATCCATGCTTTCTCAAAGGGTAGGATTTTTTTTTTTCACAGAATTTCTATTTCTCCATTTACATTGCCCATCTGTTATTGAATGCCGCCTCTTTTATTATTAGAGAATTTAGCATATTAATCTCAGCTGGTTTAAATTACTGGTCTGATAATTCCCACACCCCTGCCATATCTGACTCTGGTTCCAGTGCTTGATCTATTTCTTCAAATTGTGTTTTGTGCATTTAATTGTGGTAAGTATGCTTTTGGTAATGTGGTAATAATGTGTGAGGGAAAGGGGAACATTCTATGGTCCTATGTTTAAGTTTCAATCTTTTAATCAGCTGTGCCTCTGAATTGTGAACTTCCACGTAATTTTCAGATTTTCCCCTCTTAGGAGGTACAGAATGGTTAGAATGGACTGGAGTTGAATGTTTTCTTTCCCCCAGGTTGGTTAGGCTTTTAAAAAACTCCAGTAGTTTAGGATGTGGTAAAATAGTTTCTCTTGAGTGATGGTCCTGATAAGAAAAAAGATAATGCTCTGGCATATTTCAAAATGGTCTCTTTTTACCTTCCTGTGCCAGAAGCCCAAGGGAATTTTTTCTCCAATATTCACTTTGGGAACTAGGTCAAATTCGTAAAGGTTAAACTCACAAAATCATTGGGGTCCCCTTATGACTGAGTCCCTCCCTCTGGAATTTTTAACTCTCAGACTTGTTCACATTAAGCCTCCAGCAATTTGTCAATTACAGTTTAGGTTTTCCTACACCAACAGTGGTTCTCACAGACTTTTTTTGCTTGTGGATGCCTGCTCTAGTGAGTTTTGATTTCTTATATTCACTTATATGTTTTCAATTTGGTATAGCAGATTGCCTGTGAGACTGATTCTCTGCATGCTTTAAGAAAAGTTGTTGATTTTTCAGTTTGCTCTGTTTCTTACTTCTTGCTAGAGTAAAATGGTGACTTATATGCTGGACTATTTAATGGCAATCCTTAATACATTTTTTAAAGCTGTGTATTGGGTGAGCAAGGTGGAAGGATAGAGCAAATAAAACCAAAATAAAGGAAAATTCACATAAGCTTTTAAAGCTGGAATTTTTTTTAAATATGAAGAAGTTAATAATAGAAAATATTAAGAATTACATCAAAATACTGCCCTTGCTTTACCACTCACACTTTCCCCATGATTTGCAAATCAAGTGCAATTTCAAACAAATTTACTGTTGTATTATTTTAAACTTCCAACAATAATCTAATGTCTGTGCTAATTGTCCTCTTTGGGAGCATAGAGAAAAATATACATATCTTTTTTAATACCTTTTATCAAGCCAGGAGATGATAAAGCGATTACAAAAAACTTTAAAGAAGATGGTCATAATTTTTTAATAAAGTTAAAAAATTCCTTGAGCAATAGACAGGATTATTTTGTTGCACTCTTCTGTTATTAGTGAGTCAGAAAATGAGATGGGCAGAAGCAGTAAATCGGTAACATGGCATATTGTCTCCGTCTTTTCACTTCAGAATTGGCTTGGGTCTCAGGAAGATATGTGGGGATGTGAGTGTGCTACCCTTATCTTTTGGGCATTGTAGTAAAAATTTAACTTCCATCAGATTAGCTACAAGGATGAGGAGCAGGGACAGCAGAGGTGCAAGACATATTTGCCTCTGATTTGGTCAGTTTCTTGTCAGTATTGTCGTTTTGATGTCCCAACACTAACTCCCTAGTAAAATATTATGCTTTCCTCTTTGTATCTAAATCTCTTTTGGTTAGAAATTGTCAACAGAGATTAAATTGACCTTTACAAAAACTTTCTCATCCCATCTTGTGCCATTTCATGTGAAAGAATTGGGGTCCAAGCAGAATATATACTCTGTCTCTCATATCCTACCAAGATTTCAATCCAAGTAGAATTCATTATAAGTGAATCAGTAATACTTCATAGTTAAAAGAATGGACTTAGAGTCTGATCAGGCGGTGGTGTAGTGGATAAAGCATTGGACTGGGAAGCAGAAGACCCAGGTTCAAAACCCTGAGGTCAGTGGCTTGAGCGCAGGCTCATCTGGTTTGAGCACAGCTCACCAGCTTGAGCCCAAGGTCACTGGCTTGAGCAGGGGGTCACTCAGTCTGCTGTAGCCCCACGGTTGAGACACATATGAGATAGCAATCAATGAACAACTAAGGTGCCACAATGAAGAATTGATGCTTCTCATCCCTCTCCCTTCCTGTCTGTCTCTGTAGCTGTCTCTCTCTCTCTCTGTCTCTTTTGCCCCCCCCCAAAAAAAAAAGAATGAGCTTAAAGTCAGCTTGCCTGTCGTCCAGTCTTAGCCCAGTCACCATCTAATTTGAAACATAAAGCTGGCTGGTTACTGATACTCATGATCTTAGCTACTATCATCCCTTAGGGAAGCAGTCTATTTTACCTTATCACAGTAGTATTTTGTTTATTGTATTTTAATTTTACAGAAGTTTGTATGATTATTAAAAAGTCACCTTTCGGCCCTGGCCGGTTGGCTCAGTGGTAGAGCGTCGGCCTGGCGTGCAGAAGTCCCGGGTTCGATTACCGGCTGGGGCACACAGGAGAGGCGCCCATTTGCTTCTCCACCCCTCCCCCTCTCCTTCCTCTCTGTCTCTCTCTTCCCCTCCTGCAGCCAAGGCTCCATTGGAGCAAAGATGGCCCAGGCGCTGGGGATGGCTCCTTGGCCTCTGCCCCAGGCGCTAGAGTGGCTCTGGTCGCGACAGAGCGACGCCCCAGAGGGGCAGAGCATCGCCCCCTGGTGGGCAGAGCATCGCCCCTGGTGGGCGTGCCGGGTGGATCCCAGTCGGGTGCATGCGGGAGTCTGTCTGACTGTCTCTCCCCGTTTCCAGCTTCAGAAAAATAGAAAAAAAAAAGTCTCCTTTCTTCTTTAAACTATACATTTATGAGAGTGGAAAATGATTTTGTTTATAAACATTATATATATCATCAACTAGCAGAGAAACTGACCAGTAAAAGGCACTCAATAAATGAGCTGAATGAATGAATGAATGTATCACTTCTAAGTTTAAAAACTTGTTCTCACATAGAATCTTAGTTTATTATCAATATTATGCATTGAATTTATTTGATAGAAGATATATGAACTAATTTGTGAACATAATTTAATAAAAGCTGATATGGATCTGTAGGGCCAATGGCTGTGGCCATGCAGGTTCGCATTAAATTTTGGTGGACAGTAAAGGAACTGTGGAGCCAAAAGATGGTGAGCCATTCCTTTATTAGAGTCTTGCAACAGCGGTTGAGCATGCAGGCAGGAAAAAAAACTGCTTCCCTCTCTCTCTCAGGGATCACTAGCCAAAACTGGCTAGGAGGGAAAAAACCCTTCTCTGGCAAACAATAGCAAGCAATGGCCTCTCCCAATGGCGCCAGGCAATCCACAATTTACAATCTGCTGCCCTGAGGGCAAGCACCTGCAGCCTTACATAGACTATACACACATGGAGCTGCTCCATGCTCATGCACCAATCAGGCAAAGTACAAGGTGAACAAGCCTAACACAATTGTTTCCCCAACAAGATCTAGATGATTTTGTTGAAATATTTTCTAGATGATGAAAATAAAATATTGACAACTATTTAAAAATATGTTCACTGTATTTTAAGTGACAAAAGCTGAGTCTATAGAGAGGATATTATAAACTAAGAAAGCAAATTTAGTTATTGACAGAGATAATGTTTAAAATATTTACTCACAGTGATTTACAAAGAATTTATTTCATCATCACTATTTTTATAGATTTTACTAAAAAATTATTTTTGAAATATTGATAAATTATTTTGTTAAATATATATCCTTCTGTAAATTTTGTATGTATTTACACCATAGATTATAACATGGTTGTTAAATTCTTCCATCAAAGCACCACTAAAGCTTGTTACATATTTGGAATTTCTTTGACCAGCTATGTTTTATCTTAAAATATTTAGACAATTTGTGTCCTTTACGCCATTATAAACAGAATTCTTGGTACTCCCTATAATGTATAATTATATTTTAAGGACATTCCATAAAGTAAATTTGACCCTCAAGGATCAAATGCTGCACATTTATTGCCTGGCTTATATTCATGAAACAATCTCTATACATCTGAGATTAGACATCCCAGGATACTGTAAATTTTATACAGAAGAGAAATCAACTTAGCGATATTGGAGATTTTTACTGTTTTTAAAATTTTTAGTTTTCCATTGCAATTTACATTCAGTATCATTTTGTATTAGTTTCAGATATACAGCATGGTAGTTAGATAGTCATATACTTTACAAAGTGATCCCCTGGATATTTCCAGTACACACCTGGCACCATACATAGTTATTACAATGTATTTTACTATATTCCTATGCTCTACTTTACATCTCTATGACTATTTTATAACTACCAATTTGTTCTTAATCCCTTTACCTTTTTCATTCATCTCTCAACTACCCTCCCTTCCAGCAACCATTAGTCTGATCTCTGTACCAATGAATATATTTCTTTTTTTGTTGTTCTTGTTCTTTATGTTCCACATATAAATAAAATAATCTCTGAATGTATTATTTCATTGAGCATAATACCCTTGAGGTACCTCTGTGCTGTTCCAAATGGTAAGATTTCATTATTTTTATGGCCTAATCATATTCCATTGTATGTATTCACCACAACTTCTTTAACCACACTTCTATTAATGGGAACTCAGGTTGCACCGATATTTTAGCTTTTGTAAATAATGCTGCATTGAACATAGGGGTGTTCAATATATAATTCTTTTAAATTAGTCTTTTGGGTTTCTTAGTATATATTTCCAGAAGTGGAATCACTGGGTGATAAGGCAGTTCCATTTTAATTTTTGGGGGGACCTCCATACTATTTTCCATAGTGGCTGCACCAATTTAAATTTAAATGTAAACCTGACCTTTACATTTTTATTGCAGTAATATATATATTTTTTCTGAATATATATATAAATATATATATATATATTCATAAAAAATGACCAAATGTAATATGTCTAGAATTGTCAAACTTGAGAGTATTTTTCCTATGTAATTTTACATCATGGATTATAACCATGGTTGTTACAAATTTTACCAAAAGAATATATTGTCATCCCTGTTAAAAATTTTTGATAAGAGCCTATTTAAAGTGAAAAACAGTATTTTTGCTCTATATATGTGTATTTGTATGTTACCTCCATCAATTTATAATGAGCTGAATTATTGATTCAGGCCTTTATATTGACAAATGATGAAAATGAAGCAGAGAGTACAGGTGCCATTTATAGTAGGAAAAAGAATATAGTTGAAAATATTTCCCTTTTAGGATCTTTATTTAAGATATCAGATGCTCCTTCAGTTTTACAATCATGAAGTTCATAACAAATCCATTAAAGCATCACAACAAAGAATGATACATATAATAAAGGTCTTTGAAAAGTTTTGGTTTGTGAGTATAGATACTCTAATCTGAAATGTTCTCTCAATTTCTAACTAGTATGACTCTCCTGAATTTTTAAATTATTCTTTATTGTCTCTCATAGAGTGACCCTGCTAAATGAGACCAGCTGGAGTAGCCACAGGCATCACAGTTTGGTTTGCCTGACTTGTTTATTATTCATGGCTTTTGCAGGCTATTTTCTATAACCTAACAAGACCCTGCAGGAGTCAATATCAGACCCAAGTCCACCTGAAAGCTTCTTTTTCTCTCTGGTTTGAAAAAAATTGACAGAGTGAACTCATACTTTTTATCCACTTCAACTTCAAATTCACACCTTTAAGAACAGGGAAAATGATTGAGTTTTATTAGTCCTACTGTTTTCTCTAGTCAGTTGTCTTGCCCACATTGTCTGATAAGACAACCATTAGTGTAGCCTTAGTTTTAGGTGGAAGGGGATTAATAAGCAAGGTGATGAAAGCAAAATCCCTGCATTGAACCATATGTGTTTTACATAACAATTCCAGGTGTTGACTACCTGTTATGAAATTGACATAGTTATTAAATTTTTTACTACTGGGTATTTATAGTTTGAGACAGAATTAAAGATTATTCATAGGTATATGGTCATTAAATATCACAACACAACTGATGCATACTTGTGTATAGTTGACGGATGATTGGATAACTTTCTTAATTCCCAAAAGAAACCTTGTTTAAACTTGCTAATAAGTTATAAATTAAAAATCACTCACCGTAAATATATACAATATAAAATCCCATGTTAATTTTTCTTTGTTGACCAAAATAAGATTACCTGTCGTGAAAGGAGACTTGCATATAATTTTGAATGCTCTTATTATTTTCAATTTAGGTTTAATACTGCTTCAATTATTTCCTAATTATTTATATTATTTTAGAAAAGGCATAGAAAAAGGTAAAAGATGTTTAATAAATAGAGATAATATTGAAAAGTTTAGTAAAATAGCTACTTAACCTATGAATTACTGAAGACTACGTAGTAGTTTTATTTTAGACATAAATGTCACTAGGAAAATGATCAACAAGTAGAAATAAATGTTTGTTGATTATAGTTAAACATATGGGTTATTTTATCATTTAAACAATCCCTATGTAACCTTTAGTATTTACTTTTATTTATTTATTTTTTTCTTTTTTTGTATTTTTCTGAAGCTGGAAACGGGGAGAGACAGTCAGACAGACTCCCGCATGTGCCCGACTGGGATCCACCTGGCACGCCCACCAGGGGCGATGCTCTGCCCACCAGGGGGCGATACTCTGCCCCTCCGGGGCGTCGCTCTGCTGCGACCAGAGCCACTCTAGCACCTGGGGCAGAGGCCACAGAGCCATCCCCAGCGCCCGGGCCATCTTTGCTCCAATGGAGCCTTGGCTGTGGGAGGGGAAGAGAGAGACAGAGAGGAAGGAGGGGGGTGGGAGGTGGAGAAGCAAATGGGCGCTTCTCCTATGTGCCCTGGCCGGGAATCGAACCCAGGTCCCCCGCACGCCAGGCTGACGCTCCACCGCTGAGCCAACCGGCCAGGTCCTAGTATTTACTTTTAATAAAATGATTAACTTTGTCTAAGCATACTCAATAATTTTGTCAAATTCATAATTAAAATCTCTGTATCAAATAGGAAAATAGCATTTGCTTATTATATCTATCAAAAATGTTGGAAATGAGATTTAAGGGTAAATAAAAATGTATGCCAAAAGTTTACAATATCTAATCAAGTCTTTATACAAACATTATCTACAAGTCCACTGAATTTAGAAAATTAGTTTTGAAACAAAGTTGAATTGAAATCTTTGTAGGGTAAAAAATATTTTTGTCAAAGGTAAACTTCTTAAAAGTATCGTTAGTGGGGTGAACCTACTGTAATCATAATTTATGTGAATAGAAAATTTCCTTACCAAAAAAAACTGTATAAAATTATATTTGTTTATAAGAACAGTAAAACTGAATAAACCGTCATTTTAAGAAGTTGGGTTTTGATGTTAGAATTAAGCTGCCTTTAGAGAGAGATGTTGATCAGAATGGAAACATTTGAAGTGTCACACATATATATAGATGTCACACATATATGGGAGTATACAGATGTAAAAAAAACACAAAGCGGTGCACTTAAGATACATGTACCTTGATATGTATGCAATTTATATCTCAGTTATTAAAAAAAAAAGAAAAGAATAAAAAGGAACAGAATTCTTTTATCCTTGTGCCACAAGAAGTCTTATGATGAGTATCACTCTCAAAATTCTCACAGGATCCCACAGTCTCTGAGACTGTCCTGGACTTCTTAGCTGCATGATGCTTACTTACTGCAGTTTCAGTTGGTATGTGTGTGTTCCAGGAAGAAAGAAAGAGAAAGGAACAGACTAGGTAGGTATATGAAGAGATTGATGAGTATCCTAGGAGAGAAAAACTTTTCCAGAATCCCCCAGCAAGCTTCTGCTGTAATTTCATTAACTGGTCCAGTCATGTGGTCAAATATAGCTGCAAGGGAAGGTAGCAAACATATTTTTCAGTAACTTCATTTCCTTCTGGGGAGGGAAATGGCCTGTTGGTAAGAAAGAACATAATGCATATAATGCAGTTAGCAGTGCCTGCCATAACAAAAGTGATTTTATTAAAACTATGATAAGAACATATTCTTTGAACCAATAATGGATTAAATGTTATGAAATATATAAGTGAATGGTGTATGCAATCTGCTAATAAATTTGGAATAATTATGCATTCGAGTATATTGAAATGTGATTTTCTTGAAAATATTTTATGATTCAATTTTTAATCCTTCCAATTGGTTGTTCATCTGCTAGTTTGACAAGTGACATGTCTGTGTTAGTGACAGTTATTTATTTTATAGAATAGTGAGGAATAAACAATACTAGGCAATGTCAGAAGCTAAGGTGATTTGTGCATTTGAAGCCAAAAACATTTTTTGTGAAAAAAATAAGCATACAAATATTCAACCATGCACAGTGATCCTATAATTTCAAATGTTTGAAATTCTACCTTGAATCTGGTTGATATACTTTCTTAATTAAAAAAAAATGCTTGGATTTTATTATTTGAAGTAATGTGCAGATATATAGATTGGACTCAAGGTTAAAATAGCAATGAAAGTGTCTCAAACCAGATGACATAAAAGAATAGGTTTCAGAGTTATGCTTCCATATCATCTGCCAGCCTGGCAGCATAATTCCCAGTCCTCTCAGCAGACAATTTTTCATTTGAAGTGAGCTTCTGTTATATGATCTTTTTCCCCCGGCAGCTGATGTGTTAAAAAATGTACTATCTGGGAGATGGACCAGAGGCAGGTGCACAGGTTTTGATGTGGAAAGCTTGGCAGGTGTGACCCAGGATAGGATATATTCTCCTCAGAGGTATCCATTGAAATCAGATGTTCATCAGAAAGACAATGCTCAAATTATTCTAACATGCATATAATTATTTCTTAATGTGGTATTGTGACCCTGCTGTAATTTGCACACCAGAAAATACATTTAAGCCATGCTAACAACATGTGAACTATGATGTTTCTGGATCTATAAAAACATGAAATTGTATTTCTAATCTTTTGCTGCACTTATATTATGCAATTAGTGAGAAAGTAAATTAGCAGTCTCAGTTTGAAGGGAAACGTAATAGTAACCAAAGTCACTAGTGATTTTCTGCCCAGTAGAATGCCACTGTTCAGGCATTTTGCAGCATGGTTTCAATTCTTCTGTCTTTTTCACAGTCAATGTAATATCCTTTCCCAAACATGGTTTCAATTCTTCTGTCTTCTTCACAGTCAATGTAATATCCTTTGCCAAACACGTGTCCTCTGTGCAGAATTTCCTCCTTTTACTTTAGATTCAACTTATCCTAGTTTCATACTTTCATCTCTCTTAAGGTGTAGAAGTTTTTCAACTTTTGGAATTTAACTGGATTTCTTCTAAGTGTGCTGCTAGCATGTCACATGGATATGCGTATACATTTTAAAATTAATAAAGAAATATATAAATAAAAGAAGACTCTCACCTTACTGTAAGGTAAACAGGCCTCTTTTTTATTTAATTAATTGTGTTTAAATACATTCTAGTGTCGCCCTGATTGCATCCCCTCTCCCCCTTATTCCCTTCAACATCTAACTTGTCTCCCTCCCCACAGAGCCCTCCTCCCTTTCCTTCAGGTTTATCCCATCCTATCATCCCCTTTCCCTCTGTTCCCTTTGACGCCTCTGTCTCAATTCCATTCCTCAGTTCTCATTGTTCCTTGGATTACTCACATGAGTGAGGTCATATAATATTTTTCTTTCTCTGCCTGGCTTATTTCACTTAACATAATAATTTCCAGGTTCATCCATGTTGTTGCAAAAAGTAATATTTCCTTCTTTTTCATGGCCCCATAGTATTTCATTGTATATATGTACCACTGCTTTTTAATCCACTGATGGACACTTGGGCTGTTTCCAGATCTTTACTATTGTGAACAATGTTGCCATAAACATGTGGTGCATTTTTTTTCAGTCAGTGATATGGTGTTCTTAAGATATATTCCTAAAAGTAAGATAGCTGGGTCAAAATCAGATCCATTTTTAATTAATTAAAATGTCTATATTAAACAAATCAATTTATAAATTCAATGCAATACCAATTAAAATACCAATGACATACTTCAAAGATATAAAACACATATTCTAAAAATTTATATGGAACCAAAAAAGAACACGAATAGCCTCAGCAATCTTAAAAAAGAAGAATAAAGTGGGAGGCATTACACTTCCTGATATCAAGTTATACTGCAAGGCTATTGTGCTCAAAACAGCCTGGTACTGACGTAAGAACAGGCATATAGATCAATGGAACAGAATAGAGAACCTAGAAATAAACCCACACCTTTATGAACAATTGATATTTGACAAATGATGTAAGAGTATACAATGGAGTAAAGACAGTCTCTTTAACAAATGGTGTTGGGAAAATTGGACTGCTACCTGCAAAAAATTGAAACTAGAGTACTAACTTAAACCATTCACAAAAATAAACTCAAAATGGATAAAAGACTTAAATGTAAGTCATGAAACCGTAAGCATCTTAGAAGAAATCATAGGCAGTAAGCTCACCGACATCTCGCAGCAATGTATGTGCTGATTTATCTCCACGGGCAAGTGAAATAAAAGACAGGATAAACAAATAGGACTATATCAAACTGAAAATCTTTTGTACAGCTAATGACCTCTTTTTTTTTGTTTGTTTTCCTTTATACATTCTCTAGAATAAACCAGGTTCTGATTAGTATTCAAAAGACGTATAAAACCCTACTAGCAAAAATTATCATGACTTTACATATGTCCTCAAAAACATTTGCAAAAATAATTATAATAAACCACAAATTATTTGGTATGTCCTATTTAAACTTATAGTCAAATCATTGGCAACAAGGTTCAGTTGACATAAAGAAGTTATTGACAAAAGTCCTGATTAGAATGCAAAGCACATTGTCCTTTTGATTTGTACAGAAACTTTTTTAAAGGTCATCAAATATTTTTATGTTATCAAGAAAAAAGAACATTGATGTACATTTTTATATCTTTTCATTCTATAGTTAAGTTTCTGTTTGTTTACAAAAAAAGGGCAAATGTTTCTTGGACACAGTGAAGAGATGTTTTATTAGTTAACTTCCAAAAATTAATAACTACTTTGAAACTGTTTATACAGTTATAAGAGAAAACATTTGTCTTTCTCTGACTGGCCTATTTCTGACAAAGACAAGTACCATGTGATTTTACGTATATGTGGAATCTAATGAACAAAATAAACTAGCAAACAAAGTAGAAACAGACTCCCAAATACAGAGAACAGACTGACAGCTGTCAGAGTGGAGAAGGGTTAGAGAGTTGTGTGGAAAAGGTGAGGGATTAAGCAAAGAAAAATAAACTGATAAATATGCACAACAATGTGGTGATTACAAGAGGAAAAGGATGGATGGGAAGAAGTAGAAGAGGTTAAAGGAGGCAGGAATAAATGGTGAAGGAAGGAGACTTGGGGTGGTAAACACACAATGCAATATATAGATGATATATTATAGAATTGTACACCTGATACCTATATCATTTTGTTAAATAATGTCACCCCAGTAAGTTCAATGAAAATGAAAAAACAAATGTTTGTTAAAATGTTCATCTTGGAAAATTGTGTTTATTTACTTAAACTTGTATACACATTTGTCATTAGTATTTGAATTTGCTCACTTTTTTTCTGAAACCCAGAGTAGTGATAGAGAAGAAAGGACATTGTCATTTCTCTGTCCCATATTTATTTCATTTTTATTTTTATGTTTACTTTGTCCCTCATGTTTATAGCTCATATGGGTGAGTCTGTTAGAAGTGCTTACTAATTATATAGACTATGAGGATAAATATGACTTTTTCATTACTTTGTTCTGATTGGTCAACAAAATTAGAAAACTTGAAACTCTTTCAAACTAAATGTTTCTTAAAGGCTAGCAAGTAGCCAGTAGGAGTTTAGGCATTGCTATGATAATACTAATTTATCAATAGATGCTCTATTATTACTTTGTACCCACTTATTGGTAGTTTTGCTTTCTGAAGTTTCAGTTATCTGTGGTCAACTGCAATCTAAAGATATTAATTGGAAAATAGCAGAATTAAACAATTCTTAAGTTTTAAATCGCATGCTGTTCTGAGAAGCATGATGAAATTTCATGCCATCTGCTCTATCTCACTGGGGACATGAATCATCCCTTTGTTCAGCACACCCACTTTTTTTTTAGTCACTTAATGGTTGTCAAATCAACTATTGCAATATCGCAGTACTGTGTTCAAGTGAGTTTAATTTTACTTATTACTAGTCCAAAACCATACACAAAATTTTTATCACAGTATAATATTATAATTGTTCTATTTTATTATTAGATATTGTTGTTAATCTCTTACTCTACCTAATTTAACAGTTAATCTTTATCATTGGTATGCGTGTATGTATAGGAACAAACATAGAGCTGTATATATAGGGTTTAGTATTATACTATTCACAGGTTCAGGCACCCACTGGGGATCTTGGTATGTATGCCTTTCAAATAAGGGGGGACCACTCTATAAGAAAGCAAATAATTATTAGATCAAAGAGTATTAAAACAGAAAGGGGATTATGGTAGTCAGGCTCTAAAACAGGTATCAAATATCCCTGTCTCCAATATTCATGCTTTTGTGTCATCTCCCATTGAGTGTGGACTATATCTAACACTAGTTTGTTTCTAATAAATGTGATAAAAGTGAGGGGATGACATTTTTGAGATTAGGTTACAAAGACTGTTTTCTCTCCTGCTTCCTCCCTCTCTTGCTCTGGTGCCTGTTCACTCTGATGGTAGGCAGATACCATGCTGTGAGGTGGTCCTATGGAGAGATCCAGGTGCCATAAACTGAGATGGTCCTCCAGCTGACGGCAATGAGGAACTAGAGCTGTCAGCAAGCGACAACTAATAAGACATATAGGAGACCAACTCCATTTTTCATAAACAAGGTCATTTTTTATTTCATTTTTTTGTTTATGTTATTTAATTGCCTTAGTCAAAGTATGCAGTTAACTTGTGGTAATGTAATCTCAAGTTTACATCAGTGTTCCGGTACAGTAGAATATTTTAATAGATATTTAAATTATTCTGTATCTGAAAACTTTTTTTAAATTTTTACTATTAAACAACTATAATAACAACAGCAGTCTTGAAACCTTTTTAAGAATACTTTTTACATATATACTATGGAATACTACTCAGCCATAAGATATGATGACATCGGATCATTTACAATAACATGGATGGTACTTGATAACATTATACAGAGTGAAATAAGTAAATCAGAAAAAACTAAGAACTATATGAATCCATACATAGGTGGGACATAAAAATGAGACTCAGAGACATGGACAAGAATGTAATGGTAACAGGGGTGGAGGGTAGCAGGGGGGGTGAGGAAGGAGAGAGGGGGTGGGGGTGGGGAGGGGCACAAAGAAAACCAGATAGAAGGTGACGGAAGACAATTTGACTTTGGGTGAGGGGTATACAGCATAATAAAATGTGAAAATAATCTGGAGATGTTTTCTGTCAACATATGTACCCTGATTTATCAATGTCACTACATTAAATTTAATTTAAAAAAAAAAGAAGGAAAAACAACAACAACAAAAAGAATACTGTTTAACCTCTAAGTCATATTGCATGGAATGATGTTTTCTTTATTTTACTGTATCTGTCATACTGGGCCCTGTGTCTAGACTCTGGGGAGTTCTAACTGACCTAGAACAGGGCAGGTGGAGCTCTGATATCTGGAACTAGATTTGAGAGACAATGAGAGAATAGATAGTGAATGCTGGTAGAACACGGTAATTCAGATTACTCAAATGCTTTATATTTTATGTGTCCTCTTGCCTTTATGTATTTTAATCTATGTGCCTTTAGCAGGCTTGTGAAGCTTTGAAATGTGTTTCCTGTAGATGTCATAAACAGAGCAGGAAATGTTGGCAAACTATAACATGAGATACTGGTTGGAGACTGGACTGAGCACTGACTCCTCCCTGAGGAAAGTGAGAAGGCAGAGAAGGACTACCAACTGCTTTGGTGAAGGGACCAAGCAGACACTGCTCTACGGCAACCAGAGCTGGGGGCAAAGGATATATAATACAATAGCCTATTATGGAGTATATATGTACCCTATTGAAGAGAGGACCACTGTGAATTTATCTTGAGTCTTTTTTTTTTTTTGTATTTTTCCGAAGCTAGAACCAGGGAGAGACAGACAGATTCCCGCATGCGCCCGACCGGGATCCACCCGGCACGCCCACCAGGGGGCGACGCTCTGCCCACCAGGGGGCGATGCTCTGCCCCTCCGGGGGCGTCGCTCTGCCGGCACCAGAGCCACTCTAGCGCCTGGGGCAGAGGCCAAGGAGCCATCCCCAGCGCCTGGGCCATCTTTGCTCCAATGGAGCCTTGGCTGCGGGAGGGGAAGAGAGAGACAGAAAGGAAGGAGAGGGGGAGGGGTGGAGAAGCAGATGGGTGCTTCTCCTGTGTGCCCTGGCCAGGAATCGAACCCGGGACTTCTGCACGCCAGGCCGACTCTCTAACACTGAGCCAACCAGCCAGGGCCCCTTGAGTCTTTTCTAATAGAGCTACCAGATGGACAAAGACTTTGGCAGAAAGTACTTAGATTTTAAGTGCCTGAACCAAGGTAATTATATGATAGATGAGTTCAGCAGGGACCTATCCAAGGTACATGAAAAATTTCCACAAGAGTAAAGAATGCTGACATTTAAATACCTACCACCATCAGAAAGAATAAAACCAGATTAGAATATTTTTTGAGAAAAATAGAGAGAGAGAGAGAGACAGACACACAGGAAGAGAGATAAAGAACATGAATTCTTCATTGTGGCACCTTAGTTGTCATTGACTGCTTTCTCATGTGTGCTTTAATAGGAGGGCTCCAGCAGAGTGAGTGACCTCTTGCTTAAGCCAGTGACCTTTGGGCTCAAGACAGTGACCATAGGGTCATGTCCATGATTCCTCACTCAAGCCAGTGACCCCATCCATGCTCAGGCTGGTGAGCCTACACTCAAGCCAGTGACCTCAGGGTTTTGAACCTGGGTCCTCTGCATCTCAGGCTGATGCTCTATCCGCTGCGCCAACGCCTTGTCAGTCCACATTAGAACATTTTTAATACCAGTGAAACTGTAACATCCATGTTCCTTTCTCTACCTTCGAGATTCTAGTACTGGAGGGATTTGGCCAACTGGGAGAAGGAAGACGAGAAATTGAAAAAGCAAATGGTATGTTCATTTTTCACAGGTTTCCAGCTTAAAGCAGGACCAACCAGGGGTAAATAAAAAATATAATATTTGGTCAAATGTTAAGTTTTGATTATTTTATGAAGCTAAACATTCTAATTGAGACTGTTTCTGACTTACTGCAATGGTATAACTGTCTATTACCTACAAGTGAACAGAAAAGTATGGGCTTGCCAAAGTTGAAATCTAATGCAGGGTAAGATGACCTCTTCTGAGTAAAATTTAATGGATAGCAGAAGAAAATCAAATTGCACTTTGTTGATATTTTCATGTGTCATGTTTCTTCAACATACCAATTTCACAAGCTCTCCGCTGTCTTTCTATATTACCCAGTAGAAAAATGTATCATCACACTTAATACTGATTTACTTGTCTGCTTCACTTAGAAGATGCATGATAAGACAAAAAGAAAAAAACTCATTCTAAAGAAAAGCCAGTAATAGAAAAATAGTTATTCTTCATAAAATGTTTTCTATCAGAAATCAAGCTTGCTTGGAAACAGAAAATAAACTCTGATTTGCAGACATTTATAGTTGAAGATAGGGGAAAAATGTATTTCTTGTATCTGCAAGAATACAATAAAAAGGAATTTTGAAACCATTGTCTAAAATCTCTTTGTTGTGTAAACACTTCCAAATGCACAGCTTTAGCCTTAAGCATTCCTCTGGCAATCGGTCTACACCTTTGTCTAAGACACTCAGGAAGCATTCATCATTTGATATTGTATTTCAAGTGTAGAGGTAGATATATCAGAATTACTTTTTTGAAAAGTTTTATCATCCGTATCAGACTTACTCTGAGTTTAAATATTACTGACAATGAGAAACAGAAAAATAGAAAAATCAATGATGCAAAATTTTTAACATTATAAGCAAGTTATTACATGTAAATCATTCTGAATACTTGGAAATAGAAAAACTATATGTTAAAAACAAACAAAAAGGACTCTTCAGTACTGTTAATCTACCATATTTTGGGATAAATTACTTCATACATTCATTTGTTGACATACTTATAGTAATGTTCTATTAAAGGAAATGTTGAATTCAAGTAAAGAGTAATGTGTTGTAGGTGGAATTCTCCAAAATTAGATTGAGATGGGGGCATGGATGGGGGAGTGATGCAAACATCCAAACCTACAGAGAATTTTTATGAGTTTATTTGAACCAACTGATGACAATTGCCAGGAAGAAAGCTTTCAAATGTTCTGGAGAACAAGTTTTGCAATTTTTTTTATGCATTTGAAATCAAGAAGGGAATATATAGAAGAATATATGCAGATGGGAGACAGCAGGTCGGGGATTGAATTATAGGATGATTAACAAAATTATGTGCCCTTTTGAAAGTGGTTACTATAAGGTATTTTCCATCGAGGAAGAAAGAAGGACATAGCCACCAAGTATGGACAAGCAAAAGCTTTATTTAGAGCACTCGGGTGAGGTTCACTGGTCCTTAAGACAGGGGCCAGGGAAGTCGCACAGCTTCCCCTGCCTGGGGGTAATTTATAGTGTTGGTAGGGTGGTGGTGGTGTGATAGGTCGTGGTGAAAATTTATTGGCTGACAGTTTCAAAAGGCTCCTGGGCCATTTCTTTTGGCAGTTATGGGCATGTGTGGTTCCTCTTGTGACCTTCCCCCATTGCCAACCAACCTCACAGTCTGACCTTTTATGTTAGATAGAGGTACCACTATTTGTCTGGCTACTTCCTGCTGGTTAGGGGTATTGTGGGGAAGGGAGGTTGGAAGTGGTGGCTCTGAGAGGAGTAGCATATATGGGTGTAGGAGCATCTGGTTGACTGTAACTCGAGAAACCTTGTGGATGTGGCCCTATAAGAATATAAGAAAAAGAGGAGCCAACATGAGTAATATGCTGATAATTAGAAGAGGACCTAGGATAGGGGCAGCTCAGGTGAGGATGGGTGGCTGCCATCAGGAGTTAAGTGGGTTGTAGGAAGAGAGTTCCTTGCACAGTTTCTCTTGCAGATGGTTGAGGACATTGATGTTTTCTTCCATCAGTCCAGTCTCATTGATATAGTAACAGCATTGCTCCCTGTTTTAATTCACTCTGGCAGCAGGTTCCTGGTGGGAGAAACAAGAGTAACAGGAGGATCTTCAGGGCCCAACCTTTTGGTGAGCCGAAGACGGGTGGGGCCCAGTGGTTTCAATTACCAGCAGTCCTGCATGGGGGCAAGCTTGAGGTGAGAGACATGGTACCAAGGTATTTGCCCTAAGAGCTTGGCTGCAGTAGGAGTAGTCAATATTACCGTATGGGGTCCCATCCACCTGGGCTGTAGGGAGCCGGGTTGGAGTTTCCTTAGAAGAACTTTGTCCCCTGGTTGGAGGGGAACTGCTGCATGAGCTTCATTTGGACCCCCTATGGGAGGAAGGGTTCAGTCTGCATGTTCCCTGAGAAGATGGTGGAGTAAAGACAGAAAGGGGAGGTATGTGGCAAGAGGAGGGGGGTTGACAGGTAAGTTGTGATTAATTAGGAATGGTGTACTGTAAACCAGCTCAAAGGGACTGAGTCCAGTGGGGTTTTGCGGGGTTGCTCTGGTTCTGGTGAGTGCCAGGGGGAGGAGGTTTGGCCAGGAGAGTCTGGTCTTGTTGGAAAGTTTGGTTAGTTGACACTTCAGGATGCCATGGGCTCTTTCCACCTTATCCAATGATTGAGGGTGATAGAGTATGTGGAGCTTCCAGGAGATGTTGAATAGGTGGCAACCTGCTGGACTATTTGAGCAGTGAAGGTTGGGCCATTGTCTGACTGGATGGTAGTCGGCAGTCCAAATTGTGGGATGATACGTTCAATGAGAATGGAGGCAATGGAGTATGCCATCTCTCAAGAGGTGGAAAAGGCTTCTATCTACCCTGAAAAGGTATCGACAAAAATTAGGAGATAGCAAAGTTTTTTGTGAGGGGGCATGTGAGTGAAGTTGGTTTGCCAACCTTGGCCCAGTAAGTGCCCCCTCAGCTAATGAGTAGGGAAGTGGGGGTGAAGACCTCCTTGTGTAGAAGTTTTGGAACAGATAGTGCATGCTGCGTGTACCTTTTCAATAGTTTGCTGGAGGCCTGGGAAGACAAAGATTGGTTGCAAGAACCGTTAGAGAGCTTTTGGCCCTATGTGTAAGGAACAGTGGATATCAGAAAGGAGAGTTTCAGCCTGTCCTTTTGGCAAGGCAATTCTATCTTTGAGAAATATCCATCCCTGGTTGCACACATCTCCACCTTTTCTGAGGAGGGCCTGTTCTTCCTCAGGAGTGTAGGAAGGTTTCAAGGAGGTGGAGAGAAACATGAGAGGAGAGGGGGAGGCTCCCAGGGTGAGGTTTCAAGCCATCTTGTCGGTCCGAATATTTCCCAATGCCACCAGATCCTGAGAGGTTTGATGGTTCCTACAATGTACCACAGCCACCTCAGCAGGAAGCTCTAATGCCTGCAAAAGTTTAGAAATGAGGGTAGCATTGATTATGGGGAAGCCCTTGGTAGTGAGGAAGCCCCTTTCCTTCTAGAGGGCAGAGTAGCTGTGAGTGATAAGAAAAGCATATTTTGGCCCTGGCTCAGTGGTAGAGCATCGACCTGGTGTGTGGAAGTCCCGGGTTCAATTCCTGGCCAGGGCACACAGGAGAAGCACCCATCTGCTTCTCCACCCCTCCCCCTCTCCTTCCTCTCTGTCTCTCTCTTCCCCTCCCGCAGCCAAGGCTCCAATGGAGCAAAGATGGCCCGGGCGCTGGGGATGGCTCCATGGCCTCTGCCTCAGGCGCTAAAGTGGCTCTGGTCGCAACAGAGTGACACCCGGATGGTCAGAGCATCGCCCCCTGGTGGGCGTGCCAGGTGAATCCCGGTCGGATGCATGCGGGAGTCTGTCTGACTGCCTCCCGGTTTCCAGCTTCAGAAAAATACAAAAAAAAAAAAAAAAAAGAAAGAAAAGCATACTTAGAGTCAGTATATATAGTTATGCATTTTCCTTGGGCCAGAGTGAGTGCCCACATGAGGGCAATCAGCTCTGCTTTCTGGGAAGTGGTGCCCTCTGGCAGCTGTTGAGCTTCTAGGGTGGAGGAGGTGGTGACCACTGCGTAGGCCGCCCGTCATCATCCATCAGGTCCCTGTACAGAGCTCCCATCTACAAAGAGTATTAGATCTGGATCTTTTAAAGGAGAATCTGATAATCCATCTCAGGGTCTGTTGAGGTAATCTATTAGCTCTGTACAAGAGTGGGTGGGTTCCAGAAGTGACATTGGAGCTGGCAGTACAGTGGCTGGGTTGAGTCTGGGAGAGGGCAAAAGAGTGTCTGAAGGGTTTTCAATGAACAAGAGATGAAATTCTTGTAAGCGGGAAGGACCTAAAAGAGAGAGAGACTTATGTGAAAAGAGGTCGGTGAGTCGGTGGGAGGAAAAGACAGTGAAGGGTTGAGAAAGGGTGAGCTTAATAGCCTCTTTAGTGAGTTCAGCTGCCGCACTCAGTGCCCGGAGGCAGGGCTGCCAACCTTTGATGGTGATATCTAATTGTTTAGAGAGATATGTCACAGAGCTGTATGTAGGCCCCACAGGTTGAATCAGTACTCCAATTACATTACTGTGCTTTTTATCAGTGAAAAGGTGGAAGAAGTGTCTGGGATCAGGTAAAGCGAGAGGGGGAGAGGAGATGAGGGCGTCTCTAAGGGTAGAGAAAGCTCTTTTAATAGTGTTGGGGAATGTGAGAGGTCCCATGGGAGTCTCTTTTGCAGCCTCTTAGAGAGGTATGGCCAAAGGAGCAAAATTGGGAATCCAGTGTCTAAAGAAGACTGCCGCGGATCAGCGCGGCTCCTAGGAATGTAGCGGAATTAAGGAAACAAACTTATTAAGAAAAAAGGATGGGACCGGGAGGTCTCTTCAAATGCTGATGGCAATATTCAAGTGCCCCATAGCCTCAGTTTGCTTTATTATATAGCCATATGCAAATCAAGGAGGTCCTTGATATAAAGTTACACACACATCTGAGGGTAAAACAGAAACTCTCCCAAGGCATACAGAAACCCCCCTACCATGCATAAGTGAAATCAACCAACATCTGAACAAACAAAGAGTAAGAGGAAGGGCATGTAAATTGCTTCCAGCAACTTAAGCAAGCAAGTAAAGTGGGTGCAAATACTCAGCATCATAGCCAACATGGAGATGAAAGGGGGAGAACTTAGCCTTTTGCTAAGCCTCGAATCTACAAAGGCTTTTTGCCATTTACAGTCCACAACAGAAGCCCATCAGACCAAGGGAAGAAAGAATCTGATCATCAGTGGTAGGTGATTAGAGACTGCGGAGGACCTGAGTTTGATCTACAGTGAGACCTCAAGTGGTAGGGGTTAAGGTCTATCTGATGCCCAGACAGACTACAGACTGAGAGTGAAGTTGAGCCTTAGAGAAGACACGATACCCCTTCACAGCTAGATGGTTAAGAAGGGTAGCGATGTGTTTCCTTGAGGTGGACAGGGAGGGGCTGCAGAGGAGTAGGTCATCTACATATTGTAAGAGAGTACTAGTTTCGAGATTGCATGCAGCCAGATCTCGGGCCAGCGCCTGCCCAAACAGGTGTGGGCTGTCCCTAAATCGCTGGGGCAGGACGGTCTACATAAGTTGTTGGGCTGCATTAGTGTCCCCGGGTCTGTCCAGGTGAAGGCAAACAGAAAGTGAGAGTCAGGGTGTAAAGGAATGGTAAAGAAGGCATCCTTGAGGTCTAAGACTGTGAAGTGAGTGGTGTCAGGGGGAATGTGTGAAAGTAACATGTATGGATTAGGGGCTACTGGATGAAGGGGAAATACCGCCTTGTTGATTAGGTGTAAGTCTTGTATGAGGCGATAAGCCCCTGAGGGTTTTCGAACAGGAAGGATAGAGGTATTATAGGGGGAGTCCATAGGGATGAGTAGGCCTTGATTTAAGAGGTGGGTAATTATGGGTTTAAGGCTCTGCCAATGATTTGCCAAAATGGGGAATTGGGATCTACATGGGAATTGGGAGGGATCCTTCAAGAGGATGTGTACAGGTGGGTGGTGGGTCTCTACCACTGGGGTCAAGGTGTCCCAAATTTGGGGGTTGACAACATCAGGTGGAACTGGGGCTGTGATTGGGTTAGGGTGATCTGTAGTCATGGGAGAGCCTCAGCCAGGAGAGGTAGGAGTAAGTGGGAAGATGCTGTCAGCTGGATAGTGGCTTCGAGACTGTGTAGAATGTCCCGACCCAGAAGGGGTACAGGGCATGCTGACATAACTAAGAAGGAGTGTGCAAACGGAAATCTATCCACACTACATGTCAGGGGTGGCATGCGAAGGGGAAACAAAGGGGTCCTATCCACTCCCATAACCAAGACCTGTGAGGGAACTAGAGATCCAGAGTGTGATGGTAAAACAGAGACGGTAGCCCCATGTCCACAAGAAATGAGATGGACACACCCACTACCTGCAGTATTACCCTGTGCTCAGTGAGGGTGATGAAGGTCTTCAAGTCTGGGCTGTGTCAGTCATCCATGAGACCCAGAAGTTCGAGCGATGGGCCTGCCTGCCTGGCTTGGTCTTCCATTTGGGTGGCTTGTCCTCCACACAGAGGCATCGAAGAAGATCCTGTTACCTTAAGGGAGCAATTGCTTCACCAGTGACCAGGCTGCTTGCAGTGAGGGCAGAGCTTATGGGTGGCCTTGGGAAGGGGCACTGCCGGACCCAGTGACCCTCTTTGCCACATTTAAAGAAAGCTCTTGGTGGGGTTCCTCTTTATGGTCCAGACTTGGGTTGGGCACCTCCTGTGCCTTGCCCCTGTTGCTCTGCTGGCCTCAGGGCTGTCACAAGAGCCTGGGTTTTGAGCGTCACCTTCTGCTGCAAGTGGCCCTGGCGAGCAACCTCAGCCTTTTCCTCTCGACCATTGAAAACTTTAAATGCCATGTTCATCAGGTCTCGGATAGGGGTTTGGGGACCCTCTTCCACCTTTCTAAGTTTCTTCCAAATATCCAGGGCCGATTGGGAAATAAAGTGAGTAGCTAATACAGTGGCCCCGGCATTGGAGGCAGGGTCTAGATGGGTATGGAGGACCATAGCGTCAGTGAGGCGGCTCAAAAAGAGGGCCGGCCGGGTTTGCCTCTGGTCCTTGAGTGATTTCTCTTAATTTATGATAGTTAACCACCTTTTGTGCTGCGCTCTGCTTGCCAGCTATGAGACATTCAATCATTTGGTCTCCTATTTGTCCCATCTGGTAATCCCAGTTGGGGTCCGTGTCAGGGACTGCCTGTACCCCAACTGGCATTTGGTTGTTTCTGAGGTGAACCTGATCGACATGAGTCTGTGCTGCCATCTGGATCTGGTCCCATTCATCAGGGGTAAGGGTAGAAGACATAATAACAGGCCAAGTGAGGTCATGTGCCTGAGTGAGATACTGGAGTTTCTTGGTATAGGTGGTAGGATTAGAAGAGTAGGAGCCTAAACACTTTCTGATTGCACACAGATCAGAGAGGGAAAAAGAAACATGAACCTGAACAATTCCTTCAGCTCCAGCCACTTCGTGGAGAGGGCAGAGAATGTTGTCTCCCTCTTGTGGCTCGGAGCAGGATCTGGTGTGAGCACTGACAGGAGAGGAGAGAGAGGGACTGATTTCTGCAGGCAGATGAGAAACAGGATCGGGTGAAGGGAGAAGAGGACCCTGATGGGACAGAGGGGGTCATGCAGGATAGGGAGAGAGTTCCTCAAGGGGGTCAGCAAAGGAGAAAAGATCAGAAGCGGAGGGTTTAGCTGAGGTTTCTCTGGCTAAAAGGACCTGTACTGTAGAGCAGGCGGCACAGAGATTAGGACGGTAGTGCATATACCAGAAGCCCTGAATATAAGAGATCTCTGACGATTTCCCAGTTCTCTGGCAATAGTTCTGTAAATCAGTGAGGGTGTTAAAGTCTAAAGTCCCTTCAGGAGGCCACCTGGTTTGGTTATCCATGGGTATTGTGGCCGGGCCACAGTGGAGAAGAATATCAGTTTCTTCTTCTTTAGGGAGGGATCTATGTATGAGAGATTCTGGATAAGGCACCCTAGGGGTGTTTTTGAGCCAGGTTTAGATTCCTGTGCCCCCATGGCCACCCTCAGCCTTGGGGTGATCAGAGATGAGAATTGGCATTCCGTAACTCAATCTCTGGCCAATGGATAGTCAGGCAGAGTGGGAGTGTCAGGGACATCTCCATGGGCACTCACACACTTGGAAAGGGTAGGAGGTCCCTGATGCAGCTGCGACTACAGACAGGGAGTCTTGGAGTCAAAAAGAAATGAGGGGAGGCCAGAGGCAGGGGACTTACTGCACCATGTGCTGAAGTGGGTGGGAAGTCAGAGGTTCTGGTCTTCCTTGGAAGGGAAGGGGAAAAGAGCGGCCCTTGTGGACTCAGCTGCTACCGGGTTTCAGCACCAAATGTGAGGTATTTTCCGCTGAGGAAAAAAAAAGGAGGTAGACACCAAGTGTGGACAAGCAAAAACTTTATTTAGAGCACTCCCAGGCAAGGTTCACTGGTCCGCAAGACAGGGACCAGGGAAGTCGCACAGCTTCCCCCACCCAGAGGGTAATTTATACCGTTAGTAGGGTGGTGGTGGTGTGATAGGTTGTGGTGAAATTTCATTGGCTGACAGTTTCAAAATGTTCCTGTGCCATTTCTTTTGGCAGTCATGGGCGTGTGTGGTTCCTCATGTGACCTTCCCCCATTGCCAACCGACCTCACAATTACTAAGCCTATTTCAAAAGTGTGTTAACCTAGATGCACCAAAAACAAACTAACAAAAACACAGGGCTTTCTTAAGACAACATAACCCTTTTATTTTTTATTTTAACTATTTTTGGTGAGAAAGAGAGAGAGAGAGGAACAGACAGACAGGAATAGAAAGAGACAAGAAGTATCAATTCTTCAATGTGGCACTTTAGTTGTTCATTGATTGCTCTCTCATATGTGCCTTTATTGGGGGACTTAAGCCAAGCCAGTGACCCCTTGCTCAAGCCAGTGACCCCTTGCTAAAGCCAGTGACCTTGGTCCCAACCTAGTGAACTCCAGCTTCAAGCCAGCAACCACTGGGCTCAAGCCAGTGGCCATGGGGTCATATTCACAATTCCACACTCAAGCCAGAGACCACACACTCAAGCCAGATGAGCCCGTGCTCAAGCTGGCAACCTCAGTGTCTGGAACCTGGATCCTCCACATCCCAGTTTGGTACTCTATCAATTTTGTTCCTACCCAGTCAGGCCAAATTAAACCTTACACTAAAAATAATATATACCTGGGGAATGACAACCCACCTCAACCTTCCCACTTAGGAATTTTTTATCAGATTGCTCTGAGAGGTTACTTTCCATAGAAACCCTTTTTTAGCCACAACAAAGAAAGAGAGAAGCAGGATTGGACAGAGGAAGAAATCAGATCGCAATGCTGTCCTGACAAAGTGAGCTCTGGAGGAAACTCTGGAGCATATTTTGACCATTAGATTGCTGCAAATTAGACCAAATGGTCAAGTAGTTTTATCTCCATTTTGCTTATTCAACAGATATGGGCTGCTTTGAGAAGGGTATGACTTTTGTAGTCAGTTCTCTGCATTTGTAACTGACCCTAAAATAGCTGACAGTTTAAAGGCCATTTCTTGACCACCCTCTTTGCTGCTGGTCAGCAAGTCCTTTCTTGAAGTGGAGTGGGCAGTGCCTTTATGCATCTATTGTATTATCTGCAAATTTTGTATGCATGGAGTTTAACTAGCATAGACATGTGTTTATTGAAGATGTTTCTATGTATTCATGTTGTATGAGAATTATGTCTTGTTATTTAGAAGTGTTTACCTGGGGATTATTCAAGTCAAATCAATCTCCTCTAACTCTCTAAGTTTAAGGTATTCATGACTTCATGATATATTTGCACAATGAAAAAAATACATTCAACTTGTTTATTGAATATTTAGAGTATGGATAATAGCTTTAGGCTATCACTAGCATATAACATGACATGTGCAGTCTAAAAATTATTGTACTATGCAAAAAAGCATAATATAAACTACATGTGTCATGAAAAAATTGAGTTAGGGACACAACACTCAAAAAATTTTATCAGCTTGGCTCTGGCCAGGTAGCCCAGTTGGTTAGAGGGTCATCCCAATATGCTAAGAATGAGGGTTTGATTCCTATTTAGGGCATATACAAGAATCAACCAATGAATGCATAAAGTGGAATAACAAATTGGTGTTTCTCTGTCTCTCTCTGTTTATCTCTCTTCCTTATTCTGCCAAACCAAATCATTTAGTATCAATAAATACTAAGAAATTCACCAGTGACACATTAATATAATCTGAATGTTTGTGTACCCCAAGGTTCATGTGCTATAATCCTTCCTCCCAAAAATGGTTGTGTGGGAGAGGTTAGCATTCTTATATAAGAGAGCTGAGCTAGCTACCTCATCTCTATACTTTTCTTATTGAAGTTTGAAACCTGGAAGAAGACCTTCATCAGAACCCAACCCTGCAGGCAACCTGATTTTAAACTTCCAGCCTCCAGAACTATGAGAAATTTCAGCTATTTATAAGTTATCCAGTCTGCAGTATTTTATTTTAGCAGACTGAGTAGACTATGACACACACAAAACCACATAAAAAAGATAAGCCATAGTGAAAACATTTACATATATCACATTATTAGGAAATGTACAAATACTACAATGAATATGGCACTCTGCCTTGAAAAAGACCTGAAGTTTGCTGTGGAAGTAGTCATATAAAGAGTTGTAGTTTGTGAGTTATAGAAATGTGCTGGAGAAGGTTATCCATGATCATACAGAAAGTCATAACACTAGATGTGAAAGGGTATGCCTTACACACACACACACACACACACACACACACACACAATGTATTTGGGTTGGGAGACATTTTTCCCATGTGACTAGGTTCAGTTCAATGCACTTTTATGCATTCACCTAATTCTCCTGGACTAAATTATGTATAAGCAAGCTCAAAATTTATTTTATGATCAACTGTTCCCAAGTATTGGAATAAATTTGCATTTCCGAAACATGTATTATAACAGAACAGACTGTACTTTTAAGACATGTTGTGTTCTCTGTTCTGTAAAGGGAAAACATAGCTAATAATGTGTTAAATGTTTTCCTTAACACCCATTTAATCATCTTATTTTATTCAGTTTTCTGGGAAGCATTGAGAGATGGGTGTAATTGGCTTCATTTTCATAGATGGAAATAAATTGAGAGAGGTTAAGGAAATTTCTGAAGGTATTACAATCCATCAGTGTGGGGGCAGAAAGAGACTCAAATCTGTCAAACACAAGGCCCATGTATATTTGTCAAGATCACAGTAAATATCTGTTATTTAAATAAAGAAAATTGTATGGCAAAAGTGGTAAGGTGTTTTTTTTTAATTTATATGAACCTACATTTCAGTGCAAAGGTAATTGTATTTTTATACACCATAAACATTAGCATACTGTTATAATTTTATGTTTATTTATGTTAATTCAGCTATTTCCAAAGAGACTGCTATTTCCCCAGATGACATTAAATATTTTTCTGCTGAAATTCTTTTCCTTACATACTCAATTTACATAAATTCCAGAAGAAAATGAAATTATGAACAATATATGGGATTGTAAACAAAAAAGTCTTGTACCACGTACATTTTGCTTAATTTTTTGACGTTATAAATGTTTTATGTTACACTGAAAAAGAAACTGAAAGAGAACTCTTTAAAACTCACTAATACAGTTCAAATGACTTGTAATTATTTAATTTGTTTCTTCTCATAATCTAGTCTATGGAATATATAACACTACTAATTTATAGGTAGCATCATTTCATATGTGTCTTATATATATAATTTTAAGAAATTTTGAGGGACTCCTTTTCATTTATTTGATTCCATCACTGATTGTTGAGGCCATAAGCATGTATACGGTTTTCCTGCAGTGCCATGTCACAACCTCAGAAAACATTCCAGTCCTCCATATGTCAAAATGCTTACTTAAACACATGCTGCTTCCTAAAGTGCCAGGCTCCTGCAGCAAAGGCCTGAAATTACAATTGGGCAATGGTTGGGGTCAGTTAGAGTTCATAAGATGAAGAGTACAACTGAGACTTCTTGTTTCAAAAGTAATTTAAGATAAATGACAACTATAATATCCTAACTGATATATTCATCAAACAAGAAGATATATGTATGATTATTTTCTTAAAAATAAAAATTCTCTGCAAATAATTAACTTGTTAAGTGGCTATGTGCAATTAATATCTTTATGTGCAAATACTTCAGACAATTTGATGTCTCTTTCACTGTGAGTTTATGTTTTTCAGTAGTGTACATTTGTGTGATATATAACCATTATACATAAACACAATAATTTGAAACTGCTTTTTGTCTAGGTATATCATGATGATCTTTTATGCCAAAATAGTTTCATATTTAACATTGTTTCTATAGGTTGAATATTATTTCACTACAGTTGACCTTGAACAACATAAGTTTGGACTGTGTGGATTCACTTACGCAAGAATATTTTTCTATAAATGCATACAGTACCATAAATATATTATATTTTTCTTTCATTTTATTTATAATATTTCTTTTCTCTAGATTATGTTATTATAAGAATACATATACAAAATATTGTTAATTGACGTTTTATGTTATTGGTGGGCTTTTGGTCAACAGTAGTGTATTAGTAATTAAGTTTTTGGAGAGTCAAAAGTTACACAATAATTTTTGACTCCATGGGAAATTGGTACCCCTATACCCCATTGTTCAAGGGTCAAGTGTTTATGGAAACACCATAATTTTTAAAGCATGTCTGTATTTTTACAGTACCTCATTTTATAATTTTTAAAAATTTTGGATAATACTATGAAAAACAATAAAAAGTATAAATATTTGCACAAACTCATACTTTGTTCAGGCTAAATACAGAAAATAGAATTGTTAGGTCAAAGTGTATATACTTTCTTGTGGTTTTTAAAATTATTTCTGAAAAATATCACAGTTTGAACAAATATATTTCTATACATATAAGGCCATTCCTTTTCTGCTTCATCACCAATAATGGCTTGTACAATTTTAAAGTTATATGCATTCCTTGGTTGTCTATTTTATATAATAATCTTTTTTTGTGTGTGTTGCCTCTTCTTACCTCAAAATGTCACCTGTTTTTTCCATTATCCTTTTTTCAAATTTTTGTTTATCTAAATTAGTTTGTTTGAATTTGACTATTCTAAATATTTCATGTAAATGAAATAATATAATCTACTGCAGTGTTTTCATCTGCCAGTCTGTGGATCAGTCCACCAGAATTTCATGCTGGTCCATGAAAGATTTAACCACCCTCATGTTGTATGAAGATTACAGACCCAATGATCTTAGTTAAATTTGCTTATGCTCAGGATAATTTTTGCCTTAGTAGTCCCTGAAATGAAATAATTCTCCTATTTATACCAGTCTCTAAGTGTAAAAAGGTTAAAAACCATTGATCTTTGAAATTGCCTTTTTTTACTTACGTGTTTTCAAAGTTTATCCATGTTATAACATGTTCACTGCTTAATTCTTTATATTGCAAATGAGAGTCTATTATATAAATATATTGTATCTATTTTACTGTTCATCATTTGTTGGGCATCTAATTTCCCCCCACTTTTTAACTATTGTGAACAATCCTGCTATAACCGTGGTATGACTATTCACGTACAAATTTTTGCATGGACATGTTTTTATTTTTTTCCTTTGGTATATACCTAGGAGGAAAATTTTTGAATTTTTATCTATGCTTCCCTTTTGAACAACTGCCAGACTTTTCTAAAGTGTAAATGAATGTTCAATTTCTCCACATTGTCATGGAAATCTGTAATTGGTGTTTTTGTTTGTTTGCTGGTTTGTTTGTTTTGCCATTCTACTGTGTGTGAAGTGGTATCTCACTGCAATTTTCTACTTGTATTTCCCTAACTAATTTCCTATTTGCATTTCCCTACCACTAATGATATTAAACATCATCTCATGTAAGAGGGCGTTTGTAAATCTTTGGTGTGATGTCTATACAAATCCTTTGCCCATTTTTAAATTGGGTTACTTGTGTTTTTATTTTGAGTTCTGAACTTTGGTTATATAATCTGAATATAAATCTTTTATCAAAGATATGATTTGGAAATATTTTCTCTCATTTAGTGGGTTGTTTTCCCTCTCCTCCCCCCTTTTTCTGGTGTTCTTTTGTAACCAGAACAAGCCAGGGTTTGAGTTGCCCATCACTGCTGAGTCTGGAACCAAGGTCTGGGTGGTATAAAAGTGTCTTTCATTCAAATTGCCAGCAACCTGAGAAGGCAAGGAGCCTAGAAATGCATCCAAATTCTGCTTTATAGCCTCGACTAGCTGGCCAGTTTTTATACTTTCGGGGGGCAGTTAATAATTTATTAAAGAGCATACAGTTAGTCATTTAACAATATGCAGAAAGTGGAAGTTCAGTTGGCACATGTGTCTCCCCGGCAAATTCCTCTAATGTTAACACAGGTCCAAATAGTGTCCTTGGTAATATCTCCAGGACAGTTGGGGTCAGGCATTTCCTAGGAACAGCCAGGGTCTGGCACCTCTGAGACCATCTGCCTCTGGGAATTATCTGCAAAAGAGACTTTTACTTTCCTTGAAAGACAAAATAAAGATTTAAGATTGGTAAACTAAATTTCTAGTTATTTATAGGGCCTTAACTCTTCATAGAAAATGCTGTGAACTCTCCTAATCTTCTGGCCTCTCCACTTCCAAAGAGGGTTCCCCAGCCTTCCTGCAAAGATAAACTTCTTGCTGCATTTCAAAGAGAAGTTCAAGGAGCCATTAAGAAAGAATACCGAGCAAATTAATTATTTTCTAATTCCTATTGATTGTAACTAAAAGCTTCTTATTGAAGCCTAATTTTGAACTTTTGAGTTTCCCTATCATTTTGAAGCACAAAGTACTTTTTATGTGATATTTTATTTATCTATTTTGCTCTTCTGTTTCTTGTGTTTGTGGTGTCATATCTAAAACAACATTGCCTAACTAAGTCAGAAAGACTTACTCCTATGTTTTCTTACAGAGTTTTATAATTTTAGCTCTTATGCTGAGGTCTATGATTTATTTTGAGTTAAATTTTATATGTATAGTAGAAATCCAATTTCATTTATTTGCATGTGGATAGTCAGTTGTCTCAGCATAATTTGTTAAACAGACTTTTCTTTCTGCATTAAGTTGTCTGACATACTTGTTAAAAAAATCAGATGAGTATATGTGTGTGTGTGTGTGTTTAGTTATGAACTCTAATTTCTATTCCATTAATATAGATTTTTGTTTATACTAGTGTCATACTGCCTTCATTACTATAGCTTTGTAGTAAGTTTTGGAATTGAGAAAACTGAATTTTCTTTGTTCTTTATTAAGATTGTTTTGGATATTCTGGGTTACTTGCAATTATGTACAAATTCTAGAATTTTGTTGAATCTGCAGATCAACTTGGAAATTATTTCCATCATAACAATATTATGTTTTCTGATCCAAGGACATGTGAACACAGGTTGTCTTTCTATTTATTTAGGTATTCTTTAATTTATTTTTACAATTTGTTAAAAGTTTTAGTGTATAACATCTTCAAGTATTATCTATAAAAGTATCTTTCTCGGTGAACAAAGAGGTGGTTGTGGGATCATAATCTATCTTCTTTAAGCTTTGACTACAAGGTAAAATATGTCACTCTGTCCATGTCCTGGTTAGATGACTATTCCTAACAGCAATGCCCTAGGAAATGGAAGAACGTAAGTGGAATGCTTACTGATCATCTCTGTCTCTGACACAGAGCTGATGTGGGAAAGAAAGAGGCATCAGGCTTTGTTACCATGTGAGGAAAAACAGAGATGAGAAACCAGGTGTCTGTTATGCTAACATTTGAGTAAAAATACAGTTATGTGTGTTGATATGTTGGTATGTGTGTGGGAAATAAATGACATGATACACAAAATCATTAACTATATTTTCTCTAGAAAAGTAATCTTGGCAACTGAGACACAGGACTGGAAGGAAAATTTATTTTTTACTTAATACCATATTTTACTTTTTAAACACTATGCATTTAACAGCAAACAACATAAAAATATTAAACTTGGAATCATTTTTATTGAAGTCAGGACATGCCACGGATACACAGAAACATTTAATATTATTTTATAGGTTCAAGACAACAATGTTAGATGAGAAAATATACTACTAAATAGTTAAAAAGTAAAATTTTTTTACAGATTTGAGAGTTTCACAGAAAATGCAAGTTTTAAAAATAAATATTACAGAATTTTAAAATGTTGATAATTTTTCTAAAAATAAGATGCAGATTCAAAGCTAGGTTTTCTCTATATAGGCATTAAAACTATAAATTAATTTAAAACCTATAAAAATAACTAACTATAAAATTCATTAAAATAACTAGGAATATTTTAACATGAAAGTTACAAGATCTACATGAAAATAATAAAACTATATATTATGAGATATAAACATGACTTGTTTGAATATATCATCAAAAGTTCTAGAACAAGACTTAATATCATATAAAAGTCAAATTTGAGAATTTAAATGTAATTTGATATAATTCCACTCAGAATTTTATTTGAATTATTTTAAGGGTTAGGAAATGCTTCTATTATACATTGCTTTTATTATTTAATAAAAGTTTGAGAATAATGAAAAAGTGTAAAAAGAGAGACATAAGAGGCAAAATATCAATTTTCGAAACTGAGTACAAAGCTACAGTCAGCAAAACTGCATTATGATATAGGAATTAAGTATATTAGTAGAACAGTAAAGAGATTACAATAATTATAAGTATACCTAGGACTTTAATATATGATAAAAGTTATGCTTTCAGTTCAGAAAAGGATAGCTATGCAATAAAATCATATAGGCATAACTTGTTCTACACTGTCCATAGAATTGTTTACAGTGAGTGATACCACCTTGAACAAGGCAGCAAACCCAGAAGCTAATAAGAAAACATTGGGAAAGAATGGACAGAGAACTAAACCTCATTCAAATCATGCTAATTTCTTTGAAAAGTATTTAGTTACTTGGGTAGTAAACACATAATGCAATATATAGATGATGAATTATGGAAACTTAATTTCTGTAAGTAAAGTAATATTTGAGAAAATTGTTTCCCACCTGATCTTTAAATTTCAGTTGAAAATCATTAAAAATTCTGTAGAATTTCCAAGTAGGTGAAGTAGAACACTTCCACATACCACAGGATAAGGCCTCAGACTCCATGAACACATATGCTCCTTAGTTCAGAACATTTTCCTATGTCTCTTCAGTTGGCTGTTGGCTTTATCCTAGAAAGCATCTGTGTTACCTTGAAGGAAGGAACATTTAGAAAGTTAACACTGATGTATGAGAAAGAATTTAAAAATAAATGATAGAAGATTCCAAGATGGTGATGGAGTAGGCAGACATTTTAACTGTCACCTCCCAGGACCAAATTGGATTACAACTTAATTTAAGAACAATCATCTTGAAAAACCAACTTTGACTAAATGAAGAGGAGTCTATAACCAAGGATCACAGAAGAAGCCACACTGAAAATGGTAGGAAGGGTGGAGATGTGAAAAGGGCTACCTCACTCCCAGGAGCAAGCAGGGCAGAGGGTCTGGAAGGACTCTCACTATGGGAAGGGTTACCCTGAGAGATGTGAGTCCTCAGCCCCAGGCCCAGATCCCCAGCGTAGAGCCCCATTGCCTAGAAGAGGTGTCAAAACAGCATTTGGAGGTGAAAAGAGCTGGGCCTCTGTCTGTGAGAAAGAGATGGATCTCTGAGAGACATAGACTCCATCTTAAAGGACCCATGGAAAAAATTTTGTTCACAGCCACTTATCCAGAGCTCCAATGGAGGGACAGCTGAGATGACTAGAGTTGTGTAAGGAGAATGTAAAGTTGGAGGCCCAGGGTGAGACATGGTGGGGGATAGCCACCAGAACCCCTGTGCCGATCATTCCTCAATACTGCAGTAGTCATCTTTTTGGAGTGGAACATTCCCTTATGAGCAGCATTAGCCTGGAGAAAAGCAACTGCTCTGCCCTTGGGAGTCTCTCTTGCTTCACTCATGGGGACAGGGTTATTATGAAAAACCAGGAAGCAGGCAGCTCATCAGATAGTCAGTGTTCTGGTGTTGAGGCCAAAGTATCTCTCCAATGCTCCTGAGTCTAAGATTGGTGCTTCCACCTCACAAGATACTTAGTAGAAACTGTCCAGACTGTGAGAAGACTACACCTCTGAGTCTCAGAAACCACACCTTACTGAGGTTTGAGGAAAAAGTCTGGACAGACAGACACCTGGGGCCAAGTATTGAAGTCACACCCAATACCATTCCTAATCCCTAAATTGCCATAGGCTCTAGATTCTACCAGAGGTTTTTTCAGTGGCTTAGCCCAACAAGCAGCCAGTAGACAGAAGGTACAGGAGGTAGAACTCAGGGAAACTTGGCCTTTTAGGCAGACCTTCTCCCAGGCCCAGAGTGAGTAAAAGCCAGCCTAAGAGTGCAGCTGTTATTTCCACGTACACCTGGGCCCATCAGAGGCAGCCATAAACTCTGGATTACTTATAACTCTAAGAAGGTTGATAAGGGCCAGTCATGGACAGTGTCTCCCACTGGGAGGCCCAGGGCTAGTACATCCAGTGGCCAGCTCTAGAGAACATTGGTTCAGGACAAAACAACCCTTGCTGGAGTAATATCTTAAGGAAGGCTTCCTAAAACCTTGCCCAGTTGAGGAGAATTCTGCTCTTTATAATAAGCTTTGGCACAGCAGCTTCTGTGCATTGAATAGAGTGAAGCTTCACAGTTAGCTGGCCTGGGAGCTGGATATCCTGCCCTGCTGGGCTAGATTCCACAGGAAGAAGGGAGAGAGGCTTGGAGCATATATATTTAATGTGTGGGTTCCTGTGAGCCTATAGTAGGATCTGTTTAAGGGGCTTAGCCACCTTCTGGGCAGGGTACAGTCAGCCTCTGGAGAGGACTCTGTCAGTATTACTCTCTGAGACCAGTGTCTCATCAGCTGTAAGAATTTCTGCAGAGGGGACTGTAGACCACACTCGATCTGAACCTGATGCTCATGTTGTTGGGGAGAAATAAAATTTGAGTATCCAGCAGTGGCTAAAGAAATAGGCTCTGGAGTAGGGACCACATTCCCCGTACTGAGTTCCTGACCAAGAGACCCCTGAAGTAGGGGGTCCCACTAACATTGTATTCACAACCTCAGCTGCCCTAACCCACCAAGCATGCAACCTGTAGAGTGGTTGGTTGGGTGAGGCCAGTCTGAGACTACATTACAGTCTTTTTACAGAAGATTCTGTGTACAGAAGATTCCCTCAAGTCCAGGGAGCTGCAAGAGGAGAAGAGGCAGCTGAAAAGTGGAGACAAATCTTACAGAGCTCAGTGCATTTACAGAGCTGCTGTCATCTTTAAGCAGGAAGAAGCTGATCCTTATACAAATGTTAGCCCCTCTCACACTATGCAGGCTCAGAAAACACAGGCACAGCTGTGAAAAGAGCAGTAGCTGAAAACCTGTAGCCCACAGTGGGTTAAAAAACAACAGCTGATGCCAACCAAAGAAGATCTAGAGCCAGCACAACTGGTAGTAGGTGACAAACAGCACCAATCCTAGACTCAGCTAGCTACATAGGCAGCACACCCAAAGGAGAAATCTAGCAGGCACCAGACACTGGAGAATAAATATGCCCAACAGGACAGACATTGCACATTATGTAATACACATGATCAAGGTTGACCCTTAGAGCCAGCCAGCCTGAAGGGATAACTGTACCCATGAAAGGGCCAACTGCATTCACTACTTACATACAACAAGAGAGAAAATAGTACCCTCAAGAAGCATTCCTGGAACAAGGAAAACAGATGGCCTGGAGGTCAGTACTACCAGCCCATCTTTTTTTTTTTTTTTTTTTTTGTATTTTTCTGAAGTTGGAAATGGGGAGGCAGTCAGACAGACTCCCGCATCCCGCATGTGCCCGACCGAGATCCACCTGGCATGCCCACTAGGGGTCGATGTTCTGCCCATCCAGGGGATCGCTCTGCTGCAACCAGAGCCATTTTAGCACCTGAGGCAGAGGCCACAGAGCCATCCTCAGTGCCCGGGCCAACTTTGCTCCAATGGAACCCTGGCTGTGGGAGGGGAAGAGAGAGACAGAGAAGAAGGAGAGGGGGAAGGGTGGAGAAGCAGATGGGCGCTTCTCCTGTGTGCCCTGGCCAGGAACTGAACCCGGACTCCTGCATGCCAGGCTGACCCTCTACTAGTAAGCCAACTGGCCAGGGCCCTGAGCCTATCTTCTTAATGGAGACACACAAAAATTTCAAAGTCAGACAGCAGTACCTAATACACAGACAAAATGAGCAGATAGAGAAATTTGACCCAAATGAATCAATAAGAGAAATTCCCAGAAAAATAAATAAATGACACGGAAGTAACCAAACTACCAGATGCAGAATTTAAAATAATAATTTTTAGGATGCTCAAGGATCTTAGAGTAACAATGGATGGACATAATGAGTACCTAAATAAAGAGATAGCAAGCATCAAAAAGGACATTGAAATCATAATAAAGAACCAGTCAGAATGACAACTATATACAATATCATAAATGAAGACTGCGTTAGAAGAAATCAAGAGCAGACTGGATGAAGTAAAGGACTGAATCAGCGATTTAGAAGACAAGATAAACAAAAGCACAGAAGCAGAGCAGCACAATGGAAAGAGACACAAAAAAGACTAAGGAAATTCTAAGAGACTTCTGTGACAACATGAAGAAAAAAAACTACAGCATCATAGGGGTCCCTGAAGGACAAGAGAATGAACAAGGGATAGAGAACCTATTTGAAACAATCATAGCTGAAAATGCTCCTAAATTGAAGAAGGAAAAAGTCACACAAGTTCAAGAAGCACAAAGAGTCCCATTAAAGAAGAACCCAAGGAGTCCTACACCAAGACACATCATAAAGTGCCAAAGTTAAGAGACAAAGAAAGAATACTAAAAGCTGCAAGAGAAAGCAGGTAATTACTTACAGAGGAGCCCACATAAGGATGATATCCGACTTCTCAGTGGAAACACTTGAGGCCAGAGGGATTGGCAAGAAACATTCAAAGTGATGCAAAACAAGAACAAACAATCAAGACTTCTTTATCCAGCAATGGTATCATTTAAAATTGAAGAAGAAATAAAAAGTTTCCAAAACAAAAACAAAAAAATAACTCAAGGAATTCATTAGAACCAAACCAGTACTGCAAGAAATGTTAAGGGGCCTGCTGTAAAAAAGAGTAAAGGGAAAAAAATAAGAAATTGAGAAAAAGAGGATTCTAGATTTAAAGAATAAAATGGCAATAAATAAGTAGACAACAATAACCTTAAGTGTAAATAGATTAAATGCTCCAATCAAAAGACATAGGGTAGCTACATGAGTAAGAAAACAGGACCCATACATATGCTGTATACAAGAGACCCACTCCAGAACAAAAAATACACATAGACTGAAAGTGAAGGGATAAAAAAGGTATTTCATGCAAATGGAAATGCAGAAAAAAACCAGGGGAGCAATACTTATATCTGACAAAATAGACTTTAAAAAACAAAGGCTATGGTAAGGGATAAAGAAGTTCACTACATAACGATACAGGGAGCAATCAAACAAGATGATATAACCATTGTAAATATTTATGCACCTAATATAGGAGCACCTAAATATATAAAGCAGATTTTGATGGACATAAAAGGCAAGATCAACAGCAATACTATAATAGTAGGGGATTTTAATTCCCTACTAGCATCAAAGGATAGATCTTCCAAACAGAAAATCAACAACAACAACAAAAAAAACCCCAGCAGCCTTAAAGAACACATTAGATCAACTAGATTTAATTGATATCTTCAGAATCTTTTACCCCAAAGCAGCAGAATATACATTATTTTCAAGTGCTCATGGTACATTCTCTAGGATAGACCAGTGGTCCCCAACCCCCGGGCGGCCGACTGGTACTGGTCCATGGGCCATTTGGTACCAATCCACAGAGAAAGAATAAATAACTTACATTATTTCCATTTTATTTATATTTAAGTCTGAATGATGTTTTATTTTTTAAAAATGACCAGATTCCCTCTGTTACATCTCTCTAAGACTCACTCTTGATGCTTGTCTTGGTCACGTGATACATTTATCTGTCCCACCCTAAAGGTTGTTCTGTGAAAATATTTTCTGACATTAAACTGGTCCATGGCCCAAAAAAGGTTGGGGACCACTAGGATAGACCACATGTTAGAACAATACACAAATCTCAATAAATTTAAGAAGACTGAAATCATATCAAGCATCTTCTCTGATCAAAATGGCATGAAATTAGAAATTAACTACATAGAAAAACTGAAAAACAATTTGAGGCTAAATAACATGTTATTACATAATGAATGGGTTAACAATAAGATTAAGGAAGTAACCAAACATTTTTGAAACAAATGAATATTAACATAACTCAAAATTTATGAGGCACAGCAAAAATAGTACTGAGAGGGAAGTTCATAGCATTACAGACATGCTTTTAGAAGCAAGGAAAAGCTCAAATAAACAACTTAACCCCTCATCTAAAAGAACTAGAAAAAGAACAAGTAAAGCCCAGAGGAAATAGAAGGAAAGAAATAATAAAGATCAGAAGGGAAATAAATGACATAGAGGCTAATAAATAATACAAAAGATCAATGAAACCAAGAACTGGTTCTTTGAAAAGGTAAAAAAGATTGACAAACGTCCAACCAGACTCATCAAGAAAAAAAGAGAGAGGACTCATATAAATAAAATTAGAAATGAAAGTGAAGAAGTAACAATTGACACTGCAGAAATACAGAGAATTTTAAAAAAATATATAATATACAGATTTATATGCCTAAAAATTGGACTTCAGTTAAATGGATAAATTCCTAGAAACATACAGTCTTCCAAAACTCAATCTGGAAGTATCAGAACAACTAAACAGACTGATTACAACAAATGAGTTTGAAACAGTTATCAAAAGAATCTCAGCAAATAAAAGTCCTGGACTGGATGGCTTCACAGGTGAATTTTACCAAATATTCAAAGAAGAACTAACATTTATCCTTCTCAAGCTATTTCAAAAAATTCAAGAGGAGAGAAGACTTTCAAGCTCCTTTTATGAGGCAAGAATTATCCTCATTCCAAAACCATGTAAAGACACTATGAAGAAAGAAAACAATAGGCCGAAATCTGTGATGAATATAGATGCTAAAATTCTCAACAAAATATTAGCAAATTGGAACCAGCAATACATTAAAAAAATTATACATCATGATCAAGAGGGATTTATTCTGGGAAGGCAAGGCTGATGCACTATTCACAAATCAAGAAATGTGATTCATCACATGAGCAAAAGGAAAGATAAAGATCACATGATTATATCAATAGACGTAGAAAAAGCATTTGATAAACTTCAGCAACCATTTATGATCAAAACTCTCAGCAAAGTGGGAATACAGGGAACATAACTCAATATAATAAAGGCCATTTATGACAAACCGATAGCCAACATCAAATTCAAGAGGCAAAAATTAAGAGCAATCCCTTTAAGATCAGAAACAAGGCAAAGGCGTTCCCTTTCACCACTCTTATTCAACATAGTTCTGGAAGTCCTAGTTACAGCAATCAGACAAGAAGAAGAAATAAAAGACATCCAAATAAGAAAAGAGGAAGTAAAACTATCATTATTTGCTGATGACATGATACTGTACATAGAAAACCCTAAAGTCTCAGTTAAAAAACTACTAGATCTGATAAAAGAATTTGGCAAGGTGGAAGAATATAAAATTAGTATTCAGAAATCAGTGGCATTTTTATACACCAACAATAAACTCTGAAAGAGAAATTAAGGAAACAATCCACTTCACTATTGCAACACAAAATACTAAAGTACCTAGACATAAATTTACCAAGGAGATACAAGACTTGTATTTGAAAAATTATAAGACTTTAAAGAAAGAAATCAAGGAAGTTACAAACAAGTGAAGCATATATTGAATACATGTCTAGGAAGAATAAACATCATTTAAATGTCTATATTACCCAAAGGAATCTGTAAATTAAATACAATTCCTATTAAAATACCAATGGCATACTTCAAAGATATAGAATATATATTTTAAAAATTTATATGGAACAAAAAAGGAACATAAATAGCTTCAGCAATATTGAAAATGAAGAATAAAATGGTAGATATCACATTTCCTGATATCAAGTTATACTACAAGGCCATAGTAATTAAAACAGCTGGTACTGGCATA
Organism: Saccopteryx bilineata; assembly: GCF_036850765.1. Taxonomy (NCBI): domain Eukaryota; kingdom Metazoa; phylum Chordata; class Mammalia; order Chiroptera; family Emballonuridae; genus Saccopteryx; species Saccopteryx bilineata. Next base: position 99,115,710 of record NC_089493.1, read on the forward strand.
AGAACAGGCAGACAGATCAATAGAACAGAACAGAGAACCCAGAAATAAACCCACGCCTTTATGGTCAATTGATATTTGACAAAGGAGGTAAGAGCATACAATGGAGTAAGGGCAGTCCCTTTAATAAATGGTGTTGGGAAAATAGGAGAAGTACATGCAAAAAAATGAAACTAGACCACCAATTACACCATTCATAAAAATAAAGTCAAAATGGATAAAAGCTTTAAACATAATTTCATAAAACCATAAATATCTTGGAAAGAAATATAGGCAGTAAACTCTCCAATGTATCTAGTAACAGTATTTTTGCCTTTTTATCTCTACAGGCAAGTGAAATAAAGGACAAAATAAACAAATGGGACTGTATCAAACTAAAAAGGTTTTGTATAGCAAAATATACCATTAACAAAATAAAAAGACAATCCACACAATGGGGGAACATATTCGCCAATATATCTCATAAGGGTTTAATAACAAAATTTATAAAGAACTTCTAATACTCAACACCAGGAAGGTAAACAATCCAATAAAAAATGGGCAAAAGATCTGAATAGACACCTCTCCACGGAGGACATACAGATGGCCAATAGGCATATGAAAAAATGGTCAATGTTACTAATCTTCAGGGAAACACAAATTAAAATCACAATGAGATTCCACCTTACATCTGTTAGAATGGCACTCATTAACAAATCAACAGACAGTAAGTGCTCGGGAGGATGCAGGGAAAAGAAACCTTTCTGCAGTGCTGGTGTGAATGCAGATTTGTGCAGCCTCTGTGAAAAACACTATGGAGTTTCCTCAAAAAATTAAAAATAAAACAGTCTTTGACGCAGCTATCCCACTTTTAGAAATATATCCTAAGAATACCAAATCACTGATTCAAAAGAAGATATGTATTCCCATATCTTCTATTTATTTCAGAATTGTTTACAATAGCCAAGATCTGGAAAGAGCCTAAGTGTCCATCAGTGGATGAGTGGATTAAAAAGCAGTGGTACATATGCACAATGGAATACTACACAGCTGTGAAAAAGAAGGAAATCTTACCTTTTACAATGGCATGGGTAGACCTGGAGACTATTGTGCTAAGTGAACTATGCCAAGCAGAGAAAGACAAATATATGATCTCACTTATATGTGGAATCTAATGAACAAAGTGAACTGAGGAATGGAATAGAGGTAGAGGCAGGGTCACAGAGACCAAAAAGACATCTGTCAGAGGGAAGGGGAATGAGGAGATGGGATCAAAATAGGTGAAGGGATTAGTGAAATTATATATACATAACACACAGATACAGATAACAGGACAGCAAATCCCAGAGGGAAGGGGGGAGGGAGTTAGAGGGAGTGGTGCCAAGGGTGTGTAATGGGGGACACGGGGATGAGGGTAATATATTAAGTGGGACACTTGAATTCATGTTATAATAAATTAAAATTAATAAAAACTTAAAAAATAAACTAAATGATCAAAAATTTCTGTAACTCCTACTTCTCTATTATACATAGTGCAAGAAATGTCAATAGTAAAGAATAGAGAGTATATAGAATCAGATTACTATATACATACCATCACTTTAAGACCAAGGTCTGGCCCAGAATAATTTGGAATATATTCTCTACATTTATCTAATTAATCATGTATAGATACTGGGAGGTTCCAAACAGAAAAGAAAAAGTAGAAACATTCAGGACACAATTCTATAAGCATAATATACATTTTCATTTCATATAGTCAAGTTAAATGGAAATATTTGTCTCAAATTAGCCCACTATCTATTTTCTGAACTTAGTATTTAGGCTTTCTTATTTGCTCATAAATCTTTATGCTTCTTTTAAGTATTTGTGCCATTAGTCATACCATATTTGCAGCAAGCCCATCCAGGACAGCAGAAGGTAAAGCATAAACAAATATATAAGGCTCATCATATCAGGGCTTAATGCCAAAACAATTTTTTGAATTGAAATGACTTTTTTTTTTTTTAATAAATTTTTATTAATGGTAATGGGATGACATTAATAAATCAGGGTACATATATTCAAAGAAAACATGTCTAGGTTATTTTGTCATCAAATTATGTTGCAAACCCCTCGCCCAAAGTCAGATTGTCCTCCATCACCCTCTATCTAGTTCTCTGTGCCCCTCCCCCTCCCCCTAACTCTCTCCCTCCCTCCCTCCCTCCCATGTCCTCCCTCCCCCCCCCCCCTTGGTAACCACCACACTCTTGTCCATGTCTCTTAGTCTCATGAAATGACTTTTCTTTTTTTTTTTTTTTTTTTTTTTTTAATTTTTTTTTTTTAATTTATTTATTTATTCATTTTAGAGAGGAGAGAGAGGGAGAGAGACAGAGAGAGAAGAGAGAGACAGGGGGGAGGAGCTGGAAGCATCAACTCCCACATGTGCCTTGACCAGGCAAGCCCAGGGTTTCGAACCAGCGACCTCAGCATTTCCAGGTCAACGCTTTATCCACTGCGCCACCACAGGTCAGGCATGAAATGACTTTTCAATCTTTCACTTTAAGGCTTTGATATATAGATTATCAGTAAAAATGAATCTCTATAATTTTTTTTTTTGGATTACTCATAAAATCCCTGTCAAACTTTACTGAATTCAAAATAATAGTCACTTGTCTGGTAATCTATACTCTAAGTTATGGGATGTATAGGGTTTTTTTTTTTTCAATCCAATGGTCCATTTAGGTCAGTAGTCCTGGCTTTTTATTTCACTACTAATAATGCTAAGAAATTGAATGAAAATAGACTTCAGATTTTATCTTGAGTAAATATATATAGGAATTTTCTGAGTCTCCTTAGGCATTTAAATTCAAGTTATATCAATATTTTCTATTCTGATAGTTATTAGTGTATGAATAAGTTTCTTCTGATTTTTTTTAAGAACAACTCAGCAAAATATGTCCCTTTAAAAAGAATAAAGTCTCCAATTTTCTTCAAATTATTTCTCAGTATTTTTAATTAAGGAATCAGGAATTATTTTAGAACTATCTGGAGATTAAACAACTAGAATTAAAAATGTTAATTTCAGCAACTAAAGACTATACTAGCTTTTTAATGAGTTATTTTCAGACATAACATATGCTAGGGAAATGTAATAAACCTACATCCTGACAAATTAATAATTACTGATAGCATCTGATGATCAGTATTTCATCTCTCTCATGTTCTAGTCAAATTTCAGTCATACCTAAACTATTTGGCAGGTCCAAATCTTGTCATTCCTATCTCCATTTCAGTGTTTTTGCATATTCAGATCTTTCTGCTTTGATTGCTCAAACAGTACCTTTTAGCTCAATTTATTACCTTTTTCCTTTCTAAATGGTATCCACTGTAATGAAAAACATCATAATTCACCAAATATTAAAAAAATATAAGGGTGACCAGACCTACTGGTATGCCTTGGACAATGCCTTGTTGTCCAATTATTTTTTATTTTTATTTTTTTTTCTTTTTGTATTTTTCTGAAGCTGGAAATGGGGAGAGACAGTCAGACAGACTCTCGCATGTGCCCGACCGGGATCCACCCGGCACGCCCACCAGGGGGCGACGCTCTGCCCACCAGGGGGCGATGCTCTGCCCCTTCGGGGCGTCACTCTGCCGCCTGGGGCAAAGGCCGAGGAGCCATCCCCAGCACCCGGGCCATCTTTGCTCCAGTGGAGCCCCGGCTGCGGGAGGGAAAGAGAGAGACAGAGAGGAAGGAGAGGGGGAGGGGTAGAGAAGCAGATGGGCGCTTCTCCTGTGTGCCCTGACCGGGAATCAAACCTGGGACTCCCGCACGCCAGGCCGACGCTCTACCACTGAGCAAACCGGCCAGGTCCCTTGTTGTCCAATTATTAATTATCCATATCTCATTTTCCTTTCAAAAGTGTCTCATTTAGATGACAAACTGTATGGCAACATAATCATCTATGATTGTTACAGAACTAATCATTATTACCTGTCAATGTTATAAGTGTATATGAAATCCAGCCTTTTCTCTCCATCTCTACTGCCATCATTTCAGGTCAGCTACCAGATTCCTGAAGCAGTTTCTAACTGTACTTTCACCCTTTCCCCCTTCAAATCTATCTATACAATGGACATAGAATCTTCTTAAAGCAAGGCAAATATTTGTTGTTAGTTACTTCCATTGATCTTACAATAAAATTTAAACCTCTTACCCTGAAAATAACATATTAAAAAGCCCATATCTGACTTGGCTTTTGCTTGACTCTAGGCCCTTGTAGTTTTAGTTTCTCAAACACATTGCTCTTTTGTGCTGGGCCTTACCACATATGGTTTCTTCTTCCTACAGATATCTTCCCCCAGGTTTGTTTTTTTTTTTTTTTTTTTTTTTTTAGGAATTAAATTTAATGGCATGACATTGGTCAATAAGAATACATAGATTTCAGGTAAATATCTCTATAGCATTTGAACTATTGACTCCCCAAGGTATTTTTAAGACTACTGCCTTATCCTTAAAGTTTTTTGTTGGTTTCACCACCTGAGAGGTCTAGCTGATAAAAATTAAAAATCTAAGTTGATTTTTTATTATTTTCTATCATATTATCATATTCATTTTCTTTCATAATTTTTATAATAATTTTGGGGAATTTTTTTATGCTTATTTTCTTTCCAGCTGTCAGTTCTATGAAAGCGAATTGTTCAACAGTGCATGTTCAGTAGCAAACAAAGGGTTAGGCACATAGTGGTCTTTCAAGCAACCTGCCAGTATACTTTGAACATCTAATTTTCCCTAACACTCTTCCAAGCAATGAAGTATGATAAGGAAGACAACTGAAATCTTTACCCTCAATACACATATTCCAGTGTAGCAAAGATATATGCTACAAAGAACATAAAATAGAAAGAGAGGACTGTATTAATGAGAGACCAGAGGAGAAGCATCTGCTTTCACTTTGGAGTTCAGGGAAGATCTTGATGAGGAAGTGTTATTAGATGTGAGACCTATACAGTAGGTAAGGGATTGCTGCATGAAGAGAACTTCAAGGAAGAAGTTGTACAAAAATCTGGAAACCAGAAGTAGCTTAGCATATTAAAAATAGGTGAGTATGACTTCAATGTGATAACCAAACAAATAATTGATTCACTCTTTTATATAATTCATTAGATATTTCTGAAATGCTAGTGTGTACCACTGATTGCTCTAGGCATTTGAGATACATCAGTGAACAGAATCAGGAAAAATCTCTACTTCTGTGAGCTTTAAAGTATTAAGGAAGAGTAAATTCTGATATTTAATAGCAAAATAACTAGGATTTAAGAATAAATATTTCTAGTGTTACTTTTGATTCTGAAAAGTGAACTGAATGTTAAATTATAACACATTGAATAATCTTCACATCACTTAATAACTGTAAGCTAGAAAATGGATTAACTTAGTTCATTAGATTATCACCTTATTCTAAAGGCACAGGCAGTTTCTTGCCAAATGAATTGTAAGCATTTTCTGAATTGTCAAATCTAATTTTATGTTTCCCTATTTGCTGAACTAACTTCTTTTTGCTAGTCTAGTCACCTTGTCATTTAAAGAAATTTGACATAGTCTAGAATGCTCATTTATATTTTTCCAAGAGCTTAGAAACAGGATAATTATGAATTCATGCTTTTCTGCAGGAATAAGAAAATAATGGTGTTATATAAAGAACAAACACCATACTCAAGAGACCTGCAAAGAGCAGTGAGAGAATTTACCTTAGGTCTCTTCTATTTATGATACTGTTACTTCCTTCATTTATGCCCTATACCTTTTATCAAAGATTACTTAAATATAATTGAATATTCCATTTGGTCCATGAGAAAAATAAGACCTGTTCTGTTTCTCTGATTTTTGGAATGGGAAAAATTTAGTGGCAAGGCCTGACACATTTTAGATGAAAGGTTATGACCTAATGGTCCCAGCAGTTGTTACCTGTCCAATAAAACACAGGCAATGCTTTTCTTTTGTGTTGTTTTTTATTGTAGCCATCTGTATTTTTTATTTCAGCCAAAACAATTATCGTGCAGTAGGGAAGAGTATGTTGTTCAGTATTCTCATAAAAATTATGTCTAAGATGACGTCAGAGTAATGGCGGGATAAGAAGCGATACCAATAAATCTCCCCCAAAACTCAACAAGATCTTCAACCAGAAACAGAAAAACCTATACTTGGAGCCTCCAGATGCTTCGCAATACACCTGAAGGTATGGTCGAGTAAAAAATTGGCTAAATATATAACCAAACCCCGAAGTAAAAAGGGAGTAAGAAATGCTCTGCCTTCCTCACTAACCTAAACAGGGTGGCTTTCTCTGGTAACTGTGAATATAGAAACTGAGGCAGGCAAAGGGGGTGAATAGATCCAGGCCGTGGCACAAATGGCCGAACCAGGCTGTGGCATGGAGATCCAAGCCAAGGAAAAACTGATCCTGTGGCAACCCAGGCAATACAAGCTAACACTCGCGCCAAACCCAAACAAAGAAAGACAAGAGGGGCAGCCATTTTACCCGATCTCCTGGTTGGTTCACGCGCAGTTAGTGGGTGAGAGATTTCTTTCTAAGCCCCAGGAGTGGGTGCCCATGTTACCCCACAGAGAGGCAGAGTCAGAGGCCGTTCTGTGGGCTGAAAGCAGAATCTCTGGGCAGCCCCAGCACCCTGGGAAAGCCGCGCACGGGAGGGAGCGAGAACTAATTCCAATGGTGGAAATTTTCCGTGCTGGTGGGGGTTTCACTCAGAGGGAAACGCGGCCAGCCTCATATCCTGGTCTGCGCACGCAGATAGTGAGTGAGAGATTCCTCCGAGTACCTCGGCAGTGCGCGCCCGTGTTATCACGCAGAGGGGCAGAATCAGGGGCCTTTGTGTGGGCCAAAGCGGAATCTCGGGACGCACCGGCGCCTTGCAAAAGCCGCACACGGGGACGGAGCGAGAGCCAATTCCAATGCTGCAACTTTTCCATGCGGTTGGGGGTTTCACTCAGAGCGTGAGACTGCTGGCCGGATATCCTGGTCTGTGCGGGCAGATATTGAGTGAGAGTTTCCTCCAAGCGCCCCGGAAGTGGGCGCCTGCCTGTGTTACCGGACAGAGTGGCAGAGCCAGAGGTCTTTGAGTGGGCGGAAACCCTGCCTGATTATGCTAGCAGCTCTGACTGACTGAGTCTTACCCAGAGCCCTGTGCTGAGTGGAAATAGAGTGGGGAGTTGCCAGCTCTTTGAGCCTCTTACTATCCAGGCAGAGGCAGCAGCAACCCCATAGCTGGATTCTCAGGCTACTAATTAAGGAAGGAAAGACTAGGAGAAAGGCTCCAGGAACACGGACTCTCTCACTGTCGGAGCCTATAAATGCTAATGAACCTCGACTCCAAACGAGACTAAAGCACAATACACGACATTGCCATAGAGACTTATCAACTGCAAACCTCTACCTGAGCGTGCCAAAGGGGCACAACCCGGGGTACAGAGTCACCGACCAGGAAGAGGGAGAGAAAAGAAAAAGCAAGAAGATAACCTCTCAAAGTCAAGAATAATCTGCAGACTTTATAACCTATCCCATTTTATTATATTTGTTCATTGGTTCTCTTATCTTCATTCTTGATAATTTTTTTCCTCCTCCAATTTGGTCGATTAACTCTCTGCCAGTCTTACTCTCTCCTCTCCTTGGACTACACTACCCATAAGTGTTACATCTCCCATTATCTTTTCTCTCCTCTTCCTTTCTCTCTATGAGAGTTGCACTCCAAAACCCTTAACTCTCTATCTTTCTATCTCTCCTCTTTTTTCTTTTTTCTTCTTTTAGTGGTTCCCTCTTTTTTTTTTCTCTCTCGCTTTCTTTTCTCCCTCTATATTAGTTTCTTCCTTTCTCCTTTGCATCTCCTCTCATTCAAACCTCAATAACAAACAAATTATCTTATCTGGGACTCAAACTTATGTTTGTGGCATTTTGGGGGGTTTCTACTTCACCTTTTTAACTCACTAGCAGTGCTCCCATCCCTGGCTCTCCATTTTATCTAGTTCTTGTTCCACTAAATACAAGAGTAATTTTTAAATTCGTCCCCCCATTTTTCTGCTTTCCTCTTATTCCTCTCATCATAACTCTTAGACAACCAACACCTAAAAGCAAATCATTTTATTCTTGACCCAAATTTTTTCCTTATTTGCTTTTTGTGGGTCCATACCCCCTTCATTTTTCTTTTTTCTTTTTCTCTTTTTTTTTCTTTTTTTTGCCCATTTATTACTTTTCCCCAATTCAAGCCCTCCATTACAGGCATTGCTTGTTATAATTCACAGTTCACCACAAGATTTTCTCAATAAAGAAAAGAGAGGAGAGGAGAGGAAAAAAGAGGGGGGGGAATAATTTCCTTTTTTAAAAATTTTTATTTTATTTTATTTTTCTTTATTTCATTATTATTTTTTATTTAAAAAAACAATTCTTTTTGATTTTTTATTTTTTAACTTTTTATTCTTTATTAAATCTCATTAATACTATCAACAAAACCACCCTCAGATGCCATTAAGGAAGAGAAAATTGAATATCATGGATACAAAAGAAAGAGAGTTAACACAGCTAGATGAGGAAAAATCTATGGAGAAAAAATTTAATATATTGGAAACCTTGGAGCTAAATGACAGAGAATTCAAGATAGAAACCCTAAAAATCCTCCGAGATATACAAGAAAACACAGAAAGGCAATTTAAGGAGCTCAGAAAACAACTCAATGAACACAAAGAATATATGTCCAAGGAAATTGAAACTATACAAACAAATCAAACAGAGATGAAAAACTTAATTCATGAGATGAAAAACGAAGTAACAAGCTTAGCTAATAGAAAAGGTCAGATAGAAGAGAGCATTAGTGAAATAGAAGACAAGCAACTTGAGGCACAACAGAGAGAAGAAGAAAGAGACTCAAAAATTAAAAAAAAATGAGATAGCCCAACAAGAATTATCTGACTCCATCAAAAAGAATAACATAAGAATAATAGGTATATCAGAGGGAGAAGAGAGAGAAAATGGAATGGAGAACATACTCAAACAAATAATAGATGAGAATTTCCCAAGCCTGTGGAAAGAACTAAAGCCTCAAGTTCAAGAAGCAAACAGAACTCCAAGTTTTCTTAACCCCAACAAACCTACTCCAAGGCATATCATAATGAAATTGACACAAACTAACAGCAAAGAAAAAATTCTCAAGGCAGCCAGGGAAAAGAAGAAAACAACATATAAAGGAAAGCCCATTAGATTATCATCAGATTTCTGAGCAGAAACTCTACAAGCTAGAAGAGAGTGGACCCCAATATTTAAAGTCCTGAAAGAGAGGAACTTTCAGCCACGAATATTATACCCATCAAAGCTATCCTTCAAATATGAAGGAGAAATAAAAACATTCACAGATACAGAAAAGATGAGGGAATTTATCATCAGAAAACCCCCACTCCAGGAATTACTAAAGGGGGTTCTCCAATCAGATACAAAGAAAAAAAAAAAACAGAGCCACGAGTAAAAGCTCCAAGAAGAACACAATAAAACCAAATTTAAACTGTGACAACAACAAAAAGAAAGAGGGGGAGAAGATGGAGATTAACAGTAGCAATGGACGATGGAGTCCAAAAGTACTCACAAAATAGTTCGCTACAATGAACAGGGTAGGGAATCTTTTCAATAATAAAAGGTAACCACCATTGAAAAAACCACCACAGAAGCACATGAGATAAAAGAGATAGCAACAGAGGAAAGAAGTATGGAATAAAACCAAATAAAAACAAAAGATAGAAAAACAAAAAAGAAAAATTAAACAAGACACAAAACTAACAGAAAGCAAGATATAAAATGGCAATAGGGAACTCACAAGTGTCAAAAATTACACTAAATATAAAGGATTAAACTCACCAATAAAAAGGCACAGAGTAGTAGAATGGATTAAAAAAGAAAATCCAACTGTATGCTGCCTACAGGAACTCATCTAAGTAACAAGGATAAAAACAAATTCAAAGTGAAAGGCTGGAAAACAATACTCCAAGCAAATAACATCCAAAAAAAAGCAAGTGTAGCAATACTCATATAGGATAATGCTGACTACAAGACAGGAAAAGTACTCAGACAAAAATGGCCATTTCATAATGGCTAAGGGGACACTGAATCAAGAAGACATAACAATTCTTAATATATATGCACCAAACCAAGGAGCACCAAAATATATAAGACAGCTACTTATTGATCTTAAAACAAAAACTGACAAAAATACAATCATACTTGGAGACCTCAATATACCGCTGACGGATCTAGATTGGTCATCCAAACAGAGAATCAACAGAGACATAGTGGCCTTAAACAAAACACTAGAGCACCTGGATATGATAGACATCTACAGGACATTTCATCCCAAAGTGACTGAGTATATATTTTTCTCCAGTGTACATGGATCATTCTCAAGAATTGACCATATGTTGGGCCACAAAAACAACATCAGCAAATTCAGAAAAATCGAAGTTGTACCAAGCATATTTTCTGATCATAAAGCCTTGAAACTAGAATTCAACTGCAAAAAAGAGGAAAAAATTCCCACAAAAATGTGGAAACTAAACAACATACTTTTAAAAAATGAAGGAGTCAAAGAAGAAATAAGTGCAGAGATCAAAAGATATATACAGACTAATGAAAATGACAATACGACATATCAGAATCTATGGGATGCAGTAAAAGCAGTGATAAGAGGGAAGTTCATATCACTTCAGGCATATATGAACAAACAAGAGAGAGCCCAAGTGAACCACTTAACTTCCCACCTTAAGGAACTAGAAAAAGAAGAACAAAGACAACCCAAAACCAGCTGAAGAAAGGAGATAAAAATCAGAGCAGAAATAAATGAATTAGAGAACAGAAAAACTATAGAAATAATTAATAGAACAAGGAGCTGGTTCTTTGAAAAGATCGACAAGATTGACAAACCCTTGGCAAGACTTACCAAGGAAAAAAGAGAAAGAACTCATATAAACAAAATCCAAAATGAAAGAGGAGAAATCACCACGGACACCGTAGATATACAAAGAATTATTGTAGAATACTATGAAAAACTTTATGCCACTAAATTCAACAACCTAGAAGAAATGGATAAATTCCTAGAACAATACAACCTTCCTAGACTGAGTCAAGAAGAAGCAGAAAGCCTAAACAGACCTATTAGTAGAAAAGAAATAGAAAAAAACCATTAAAAACCTCCCAAAAATAAAAGTCCAGGCCCTGACGGCTATACCATCAGATTTTATCAAACATAAAAGAAGACTTCATTCTTATTCTACTGAAAGTCTTCCAAAAAATTGAAGAAGAAGCAATACTTCCAAACACATTTTATGAGGCCAACATAACCCTCATACCAAAACCAGGCAAGGATGTCACAAAAAAAGAAAAATACAGACCAATATCTCTAATGAATACAGATGCTAAAATACTAAACAAAATACTAGCAAATCGAATACAACAACATATTAAAAAAATAATACATCATGATCAAGTGGGATTCATCCCAGAATCTCAAGGATGGTTCAACATATGTAAAACAGTTAACGTAATACACCATATCAACAAAACAAAGAACAAAAACCACATGATCTTATCAATAGATGCAGAAAAGGCTTTTGAGAAAATACAACACAATTTTATGTTTAAGACACTCAATATAATGGGTATAGAAGGAAAATATCTCAACATGATAAAGGCCATATATGATAAACCATCAGCTAACATCATATTAAATGGCACTAAACTGAAGGCTTTCCCCCTTAAATCAGGAACAAGACAGGGTTGTCCACTCTCTCCACTCTTATTTAATGTGGTACTAGAGGTTCTAGTCAGAGCAATCAGACAAGACAAAGAAATAAAAGACATCCATATCGGAAAAGAAGAAGTAAAGGTATCACTTTTGCAGATGATGTGATCCTATACATCGAAAACCCCAAAGAATCCACAAAAAGACTACTAGAAACAATAAGCCAATACAGTAAGGTTGCAGGATACAAAATTAACATACAGAAGTCAATAGCCTTTCTATATGCCAACAATGAAACAATTGAGAACGAACTCAAAAGAATAAACCCCTTCACAATTGCAACAAAAAAAATAAAATACTTAGGAATAAACATAACAAAGAATGTAAAGGACTTATATAATGAAAACTATAAACCATTGTTAAGGGAAATCGAAAAAGATATAATGAGATGGAAGAATATACCTTGTTCTTGGCTAGGAAGAATAAATATAATCAAGATGGCTATATTACCCAAAGCAATATACAAATTTAATGCAATTCCCATCAAACTTCCAATGACATTTTTTAAAGAAATAGAGCAAAAAATCATCAGATTTATATGGAACTATAAAAAACCCCGAATAGCCAAAGCATTCCTAAAGATAAAGAATGAAGCTGGGGGCATTACAATACCTGACTTCAAACTCTATTATAGGGCCACGACAATCAACACAGCATGGTATTGGCAGAAAAATAGACACTCAGACCAATGGAACAGAATAGAATTCCAGAAATAAAACCACATATATATAGTCAAATAATTTTTGATAAAGGGGCCAACAATACACAATGGAGAAAAGAAAGCCTCTTCAATAAATGGTGCTGGAAAACTGGAAAGCCACATGCAAAAGAATGAAACTGGACTACAGTTTGTCCCCCTGTACTAAAATTAACTCAAAATGGATCAAAGATCTAAACATAAGACCTGAAACAATTAAGTACATAGAAGAAGACATAGGTACTCAACTCATGGACCTGGGTTTTAAAGAGCATTTTATGAATTTGACTCCACAGGCAAGAGAAGTGAAGGCAAAAATTAATGAATGGGACTACATCAGACTAAGAAGTTTTTGCTCAGCAAGAGAAACTGATAACCAAATAAACAGAAAGCCAACTAAATGGGAAATGATATTTTCAAACAACAGCTCAGATAAGGGCCTAATATGCAAAATATACAAAGAACTCATAAAACTCAACAACAAAGAAACAAACAATCCAATAAAAAAATGGGAAGAGGACATGAACAGACACTTCTCCCAGGAAGAAATACAAATGGCCAACAGATATATGAAAAGATGCTCATCTTCTTTAGCTATTAGAGAAATGCACATCAAAACTGCAATGAGATACCACCTCACACCTGTTAGATTAGCTATTATTAGCAAGACAGGTAATAGCAAATGTTGGAGAGGCTGTGGAGAAAAAGGAACCCTCATACACTGTTGGTGGGAATGTAAAATAGTACAACCATTATGGAAGAAAGTATGGTCATTCCTCAAAAAATTGAAAATAGAACTACCTTATGACCCAGCAATCCCTCTACTGGATATATACCCCCAAAACTCAGAAACATTGATACGTAAGGACACATGCAGCCCCATGTTTATTGCATCATTGTTCACAGTGGCCAGGACATGGAAACAACCAAAAAGCCCGTCAATAGATGACTGGATAAAGAAAATGTGGCACATATACACTATGGAATACTACTCAGCCATAAGAAATGATGACATCGGATCATTTACAGCAAAATGGTGGGATCTTGATAACATGATACGAAGCGAAATAAGTAAATCAGAAAAAACCAGGAACTGCATTATTCCATCCGTAGGTGGGACATAAAAGTGAAACTAAGAGACATTGATAAGAGTGTGGTGGTTACGGGGGGGGAGGGGGAATGGGAGAGGGAAAGGGGGAGGGGGAGGGGCACAAAGAAAACAAGATAGAAGGTGACAGAGGACAATCTGACTTTGGGTGATGGGTATGCAACATAATTGAACGACAAGATAACCTGGACTTGTTATCTTTGAATATATGTATCCTGATTTATTGATGTCACCCCATTAAAAAAATAAAATTATTTAAAAAAAATGATGTCTAATATCACCTTTTTTCTTTTTCCAAGTAAGATGAAGGGAGGTAGAGAGACAGATGCCTGCATTCGCCCCAACCTGGATCCATCGGGCAACCTCCATCTAGGGCCGATGCTCTGCCTATCTTTAGCCATGCTTGCAACTGAGCTATTTTTAGTACCTGAGTCTGAGGCTTCATGAAGCCATCCTCAGCACTCGAGGCTGATGTGCTTGAACCAATCAAGCCATGGCTGCAGTAGGGAAAGAAAGAGCTAGAGAGAGAAAAGGAGAAGGAGGGGTTCAGAAGCAGATGGTCACTTCCCCTGTATGCCCAGACCCAGAATTAAACCGGGACATCCACAGGCTGGGCTGACGCTCCACTACTGAGCCAACCAGCCAGGGTCTACTATCACCTTTAAGAATTTATTTTATCTTTTATTTTACTTTACTTTTTTCTTACATTGAAATTTTTGGGGTGACACTGGTTAAAAAAATTATACAGGTTAGATGCACAATTCTACAAGATAGTGTTTGTACACTTTATTGTGTGTTCACTACCCTAAGTCAAGTGTCTGTCCAACCATTTATCAGCTCTATACCCTCCTGCACTCCAAATCTCACCTCCCCCCTCTCCCTGCCAATCATCACACTGTTATCCATGAGTTTTTATCTTTTTTTGCTCAATCCCTATACCAGCCCCCACCTCAACAACTGTAAGTCTGTTCTCTATCAGTCTGTCTTTATTTTGCTTATTTAGTTAATTTAGTTAATTAGATTCCACATATCAGTAAAATCATATGGTACTTGTTGTTCTCTGTCTGGCTTATTTAACAGCATAATCATCTCCAGATCTATCGATGCTGTTGCAAAAGGGAAGAATTCCTTTTCTTTACACCTGAGTAGTGTTCCATTGAATATATGTATCACAGCTTTTTTACCCATGAATTTACTGGTAGACACTTGGGATGCTTCCAAATCTGGGGTATCATAAGTAACGCTGCAATGAACATAGAGGTGCATATACACCCTTGAATTAGTGTTTCTAGTTTATTTGGATAAATTCCCAGAAATAGGTTCGCTTGGTCATAATGCAGCTCCATTTTTTATATTTTAAGGTAACTCCATACTGCTTTCCACAGTGGCTACAAGAGTCTGCATCAAACCAACAGTTCATGAGGGTTCCCTTTTCTTCACATTCTCACCAGCACTTGTTTGTTGATTTAATGATTATAGCCATTCTGGCAGGTATGAGGTGATATCTCATTGTGGCTTTAATTTGCTTTTTCTCTGAGGATTAATGACACTGAACATCTTTTCATTTGTTTGTTGGCCATCTCTGTATGCCCTCTTTGGAGAGGTGTCTGTTCAGTCTTTGGTTTATTTTTAATTGGATTTTTTGGGGGTTTTGGTGTTGAATTTTATGTTTCTTATAAATTGTGGGTTATCAGATGTATCGGCAAATATGTTTTCCCATTCAGTGGGTTGTCTTTTCATTCTGTTGATGGTTTTCTCTGCTGTGCAAAAATTTCTTAGTTTTAATGTAGTCCCATTTGTGTTCATAAGGAGCCCACAGCTAACTTGGGTATTGCCATCTCAAGCAGCCATAGGCCAAAGCACAAAGGTGCAAGTATACATTTTCATGAGTCTAGCAGTAAAGACAGATTCCAGATCTCCTATGAAATTAGAGAGTGAGAGATTTCTCTGTTTTATAGTTGAGAAAAGCTCTAGGAATGATGTAGAAGTTTAGCCTGATAATGAAGTAAAATTTTGCTTGATTGAAAAGAAAAAATATTCACAAAAAGAAATGGCAAGGAATTTTCACTTTAAAATTTGATAATTATAGTGGAATCAAAATAATATTGCTTTTCCTTATGGGACTTGTTCATGGCTATTTCATAACATTTAAAATCAAACACCATGTGATTCCTCTGTTGATTCTCATCTCAATAAAAAGCTCCCTCTCTCTCACTCTATCTTACTCATGTAAGAGATCCAGAGCCAGGCCTAGGAAACACATGTTAGAGAAAATGGCTCTATTCCTTTCACCACTCAGTATTGATCCAAATAATTATTCTATATGTAATATGCAGTCATGCACCAGTCAACAACAGACTGTATATAAAATGGTAGCTCCTTTAGATTATACTGTAGCTGAAAAATTCTTATTACCTAGTGATATGTAGCTGTACTAATGTCTAGCTCAATGCATTACTCACATGTTTGTGGTGATGCTTATGCAAACAATTTTACTGTGCTGCTAGTCATGTAAAAGTATAGTACATGCAATTACATTAGTAGGCTATACATCTAGGTTGTGTAAATGCACACTGTGATATTCACATAATGACAAAATCACCTAATGGTGCATTTCTCAGAACATATCTCCATTATTAAACTGCACATAACTATATTCAAATATCTATTTATTTATCTATCTATAATATATCTATATCTATCACCTATCATCTATCTATCATCTATCATCTACCTATCTATCATCTATCTATCTATCTATCTATCTATCTATCTATCTACCCAATCTTTATCATCTTCATTTCTCTGTTTATCAGAACACATTTTGACAATAGTTTAGCTTTTTTGATCAATTGACTGTGCTCAACACATCATATTGGTGTCCATTTTGATGATAATATGAGCAATCTAGAATTTCTGAGATAAATTAAGTCTAAAAACTATTTTTTATACAATCCTGCCATTAATTTTTCAATTAAAGTTGTGTATTTTCATAAGTCCCTTATGGTCCCTGATCTTAAGTTTCCTCATGGTAAAAATGAACTTGAATACATCATGCACCTTAAATTTCCATTCTGAAAATGCTATTTATTTTACATCTCCTTGAAATTTCCTCTATCTTAAATAAACATCTATTTTTGGGCCCATGGAACTCTTTATTGGAGTCTCAAATATTAAGCTACTTAGAAAATTTTTTTAACTCCTTTTTTCATTTTATACTGTATTCCTTCCATCATCAGTACTCCTATGTAACTTTCACTTGTTTCTTTTATGTACTAAAATGAAAAGATTACATTTCAATTATTTTTCTGTTCCCCACAAGTTTATTCCAATATATTTCTTGACATAAAGAAGACACATTTATAATATGAATACTATAATAAACTTATTCAATTCCATCATTAACTTAAACATGGTTAATATAATAATTACAAATTAAAAAATGCCACATACTAAAAGTTATTTAGTTTTAGTATAATAATTCACATCAAATGTAAACAAATATATATTTCCTAAATTATAATTGCTTTTTCCTTTTCTCTGTCACATAAAAATATATATTTTTTGGTGTGCTGCAGAATTTTAGTAATTAGTTTCTGTGTGCTATGAGATGAAAAGGTTGAGTAAGGGAGAATTTGATCTCTCTGCTTGACTGTCTTTAAGCTGAGAAATCTGTCTTCTGCCTTTGGACTACAGTTGAAAGTATATTATTGGCTCTACCTTGTCTCTAGTTTGCTGACTGCAGATCATGGGTCATTTTTGAACCACAGGAACCAGTTTTGTATAGTTAATATCTGGATAGCTAGCTATCATATTGACTTTGTTTTTCTGTAGGATGCAAACTGATATACTCTCTAGAACAGGGGTCCCCAAACTTTTTACACAAGGGGCCAGTTCACTGTCCCTCAGACCATTGGAGGGCCGGACTATAAAAAAAACTATGAAAAAATCTCTATGCACACTGCACATATCTTATTTTAAAGTAAAAAAACCCAAAAAACAAAATGGGAACAAATACAATATTTAAAACAAAAAACAAGTAAATTTAAATCAATAAACTGACCAGTATTTCAATGGGAACTATGGGCCTGCTTTTGGCTAAGAGATGGTCAATGTGCTCCTGTCACTGACCACCAGTGAAGAGGTGCCCCTTCCAGAAGTGCGGCGAGGGCCAGATAAATGGCCTCAGAGGGCCGCATGCAGCCCACAGGCTGTAGTTTGGGGACCCCTGCTCTAGAATGTCATTGGTAAAAGATAGGATATATTCAAGAGGTTATGCAGTATATTAATTATGGAAGTCTAGGCTACAATAACATAGATCTAAAATTGTGTAATTGTTCCAACATAATATTTTATCTCTAGGTCTCTTAAGAGTTCAAGCTGATTCCAAGGTAGCAATTGGGTTTAGTTCTACACATTCATTTAGAGACCTAGTTTGACAGAGGCTGTGATGTGAGAAGCATCAGTTCTTCATTGCGGCAACTTAGTTGTGCCTTGACTGGGGGGCTACAGCAGACCAAGTGACTCCTTGCTCAAGCCAGTGACACCGGGATCAAGCTGCTGAGCTGTGCTCAAACCAGATGAGCCCATGCTCAAGCTGGTGACCTCGGGGTTTCAAACCTGGGTCCTCTGAATCCCAGTCTGATGCTCTATCCACTGTACCACCACCTGGTCAGGCATCTCTCTCTTTCTCTTTTTATACTTATTTATTCCCTAATTCATTAGTATGCCAAACCATTAAGCATGAGACTTTTAAAGTTTTACATCCTATAACTAGTGCAATGAGTCTAACATAGATCTTTTGAAGAAATATTTGTCTAGGGTGTCCTTATGTCTCATTATCCCCTAACAAGTACACACAAAATTTTGTTCTAGCTGGTGACTTTTACTTGAAATATATTAATAGAAAACAGATGCTTCTATCTCCTTGATAGATAGCACCTCAAAACTTTATTCTCATAGATGAAACACTTTTAGCATAAATTAGCAAGAGTTCAAATGATTTCTATCAATCTCTTCCTTAAAGTAGGTTTTGATAAGGGGTTTATTTAGAGAGTTTCTGAATGAGGATAAAGACATAAAAAAAAATAATGAAAGCTGGGGCTTATAAATCTTTGGTTGCCTCTGTTAAAACTATAAGTCTTGGTTTATATGCTTTATGATATTTACATTGAATCTTTTTTTTTTGCCAGAATATAGAACTGAGCTCCCTCATTAGCAAGTGCGGGATAAAAATGTCAAATCCTGGTATGTTACATGATCCCTGCTAATCTTATATCCTGTAGTACATTACAGTTATTAATGAATGGCACTGGGATATACAGGTATTAGAAGTTCCCAATAGAATTTAGAACTATACAATGGAACACAGATCACAGAGGAAGTAAACAGTAGTAGCAAACTAAAAAAAATGTTTTCTTTGTTAGGAAACATGCTATGTGAGAAAACATCTTAGTAGATAAATATTTGTTGAATATAAGTTCAAAAAATTAAAATGCATAATATGATTATTGAGGTTCCATTTCACTATTTTTAAAGAAAGGGACTGTGAGTCGATTCCAACCCACTTTTGAATAATGTTTGTGGTTAATTTTCCCTTGGAGAATTTGGAACTATACTTTTCCAGAAGATAACTACAGGTTATTAGTGAATTTTCTTGTACTATTGGCCTCATGTTGTTCTCTGTCGGCTGTCTCATTGACACACTGTCCTTCATTTATGCAGATAGCACAGATGACCCACTGTCAGTAGGATATTGCACCAATTAATGGCACATAATTGAGAAATAACAGATTGGGGTTAGGGGTGCAGTCTGTGAGTAGAGAACAGAGTTTTCCCAGTCAGAAGCATACGGGCCCATATGGAAATTAAATATGTGACCTTGACTTTAAAACCACCAGGATCTAATTGAGTTAACTATCTCTGTCACACAATGTCATATAAATAACTAATATTCTTGTCATTATTACCCCATGATTTCTGTTAATGTTATAAATCTCGAAGTTTTACTATTCAAATAATGCTGTTCCTAGGATGACATTTCTGATACATTTTTTTCTGTAGTACAGACTTAGCATTTTTCCCAGAATCACTTTCAACTTTTTAGAGTTACAATTATAAAATAAAATTTTAAATAAAAGATGATTGCAGAAAGTGTTTCTAAATTCTAACTCATAAGGGGTTATGCAAAATTATTACTTGCTATTAATAAAATAATTGTTATCACATTTTGAACACACCCTCATTTTCCTTAATGAAATTTAGAGCCAACTGAGAAATATGACACAGCGGCCATAATTAATATTTCCACATAGGTGTAATTAGGCCAGAATGCCTTTTTATTCTATCAGTTGGGTGGTTCCAAAGAGAACATCTAGAAAAGGCAAAGAAGATTAGTTTCTTCACTCATCCTTACTAAGTAGAGTGAAGAATAAGGAAAGAATTCAGCGTTTTTCTTACTGAGTTCCGATCACAAGGAAACTTGGAGAATAAAGCATCTCTGTCTCCAAACACCATAATTACATTCTCATAGCAGATGTGTAGCATGTTTGATAATATGCTAAGCAGTTAACCTGAGCGGCCTCATTTCATCTTCAAGGTATGTCATGTGTCAGGTATTATTCTCTACAAGAATAGCAGAGGGATTGAAGGCCTGAAGAAGTTAGTTAACTTTCTCAAATAATAAGTGACAGATCATGATTCTGAATTCAGGGCTCTCTGATTCCAAGCCCTATACTTTATGTTTCTATAATATTCTGTGAATAAGTTATTATTATAAATAATAGCAGTAGCCAAATGCCAGGCAGGTAGGGGAAAATCATTCTTTTTGAATGATTCTGTAACTTCAGATGTGCATAAATATGTATTAAGCTGCTAATAAGCTTTATAAATAAAACCTCCAGCTCCCTGTCCCTATTCCCCTCCACTCTCTTTTCACTCTATTTACTCATGTAAGAGATCCAGAGTCAGACCTAGGAAGCACATGTTAGAGAAAATGGCTCTATTCCTTTCACCACTCAGTATTGATCCAAATAATTATTCTATATGTAATATGCAGTCATGCACCAGTCAACAACAGACTGTATATATAATAGTAGCACCTTTAGATTATATTATAGCTGAAAATATCTTATTACCTAGTGATATGTAGCTGTACTAATGTCTAGCTCAATGCATTACTCACATGTTTGTGGTGATGCTTGTGTAAACAAATTTACTGTGCTGCTAGTCATGTAAAAATATAGTACATGCAATTACATTAGTAGGCTATACATCTAGGTTTGTGTAAATGCACACTGTGATATTCACATAATGACAAAATCAACTAATGATGCATTTCTCAGAACATATCCCCATTGTTAAACTGCACATGACTATATTCAAATATTTATTTTTATCTATCTATTTATCTATAATCTATCTATAATCTATTTATCTATCTTTCTATCTATCATCTATCTATCTAATCTTCATTTTCATTTCTCTGTTTATCATCTAAATATTGCACTTGAACACATCTTGACAAGAGTTTAGCTTTTTTGATCAATTAACTGTGCTCAACACATCACATTGGGGTCCATTTTGATGATAATATGAGCAATCTAGAGTTTCTGAGATAAATTAGGTCTAAAAACTATTTTTATATAATCCTGCCATTAATTTTTCAATTAAAGTTGTCCTAAAATAAGTTGACTTATTTTCGTTAGTCCCTTATGGTCCCTGATCTTAAGTTTCCTCATGGTAAAAATGAACTTGAACACATCATGTACCTTATATTTCTATTCTGAAAATGCTATTTATTTTACATCTCCTTGAAATTTCCTCTATCTTAAATAACCATCCATTTTTGGGCCCATGGAACTCTTTATTGGAGTCTCAAATATTAAGCTACTTAGAAAATTTTTTAACTCCTTTTTTCATTTTATACTGTATTCCTTCCATCATCAGTACTCCTATGTAACTTCACTTGTTTCTTTTGTGTACTAAAATGAAAAGATTACATTTCAATTATTTTTCTGTTCCCCACATGTTTATTCCAGTATATTTCTTGACATAAAGTAGACACATTTATAAAATGAATACTATAATAAACTTATTCAATTCCATCATTCACTTAAACATGGTTTACCAAATATAATATTTACAAATTAAAAATTCCACACACTAAAAGTTATTTAGTTTTAGTATAATAATTCACACCAAATATAAACAAATATATATTTCCTAAATTATAATTGCTTTCTCCTATTCTCTGTCACAGACTCAATAATTATATGATGTGAAGAAAATTTCTGATTTTTAGTAATTGAGTGTACTTTCTGTTTTCACATAAGCTAACTAATATTTGGTCAAGGTTCTTTAGCAGATGTGCACTTCACATCTGCACTGTTTTATCATTATCTTTTTAGTCCCTCAGCACTACTTTCTTTTTAACCTATGGAAAATAAACTAAGTCATGTATGTGTCTTTCCTCAAAGTTTGCATTAACACTTCTCTGCAAGCTGCCCCATCTTCTACTACTGTTTTCTCAATACTTTATTTTCACCACTCTATTACCACTCATCATTTTTTTCTGTGGACTATAATCCTTTTATGACCTATCATTTCTAAATTTGGCATTGTATAAATATAATATGTTTCCTTTATCATTATCCCTGTAAATAATAATTTACCACACCTTATTATGCTTTATTCAAAGATAGCCTTTAATCTTACATAGTGAAATAGTATGTTAATCTAATGAGGAAAAAAGCAGTACAATGTACATATGGTTAACTTCTGCATTATTATTGACTTTAGGAGGCCCTTACAGAACTAATCAACACTTGAAAAGTATAGTTTAGAGAAAATTACGGACTACAATTCATTATTTAGAAGAATTGTTGCTATACCTTGGTGGTAATATGTCCATGTCTGGCCTACCTTGTCAATGTCAAAATTTAGAAAAAAAGTAATGAGATTAGAGTGGTTCTGGAAGAAAAAGATTTATAATTCCCAGCATAATTTTTTTACAATTTGCAACAATTTGGTATAGTTTGTTATAAAAAACACAGCCTGCTCTGCTCAGTATTCAATGAGCCCTTTTCTAATAAGGTTAGGAAATTTGTATGCAAATACTACTATTTTACTGCAAAGAAACACAGAGAAAGCATGGCAATGTTCTTCCATTTTAAATTCAGATGAATTTTGTGCCTTTGTGCATGGATTTCTTTTCCTCAGAAGACTGACATAGGGCAGTTGCACAATATTTCTCATTGGCTTCTGGCCTTTTCTGCTTGTCCCTTGTTTGTAACTCTAAGATCTTGTCTTAAAGATATACTTATTGTACTTATTGTTCAAAAGGAATTTTGGTTAATGGCAGAAAGTGCTTTACTTACTGGCTTTTTATCTATAATTCAAGATTTAGGTATGTGCTTCTTATTATTTTGTTCAAAATAGTTAAAATAATTTTGCTACCAACAAATTTAGAGTGAATAAATAAAATTATCTCTGTATTATATATTATGTCACAGTGAAAAAGAACTCTTAGGAACCTAGAATTGAACATTGAAACAGGTGATTCAGCCCTGGCCGGTTGGCGTGCGGAGGACCCGGGTTCAATTCCCAGCCAGGGCACATAGGAGAAGCGCCCATTTGCTTCTCCACCCCTCCGCCGCGCCTTCCTCTCTGTCTCTCTCTTCCCCTCCCGCAGCCAAGGCTCCATTGGAGCAAAGATGGCCCGGGCGCTGGGGATGGCTCTGTGGCCTCTGCCCCAGGCACTAGAGTGGCTCTGGTCGCAACATGGCGAGGCCCAGGAGGGTCACAACATGGTGACGCCCAGGATGGGCAGAGCATCACCCCCTGGTGGGCAGAGCGTCGCCCCATGGTGGGCGTGCCGGGTGGATCCTGGTCGGGCACATGCGGGAGTCTGTCTGACTGTCTCTCCCTGTTTCCAGCTTCAGAAAAATGCAAAAAAACCCAAACAAACAAAAAAACAGGTGATTCATTTTCTCAGTCCCATCAATTAAATGATAAAAATGAATTTTTTTTTGAGTTTAAGGAATTTAAGCATCTTATCCTCTGAAACTTTGAAGTAAATACAAAGAAATTCTGATTTTTTGTTAAGTAATAATCAGTTGTTAATGTTACATATACTTCTTAAACTATGCAGTGCATCTTAGGAATTTAGCCATCTACTGTCATTAGCAAATAAGCAATGAGAATTCAGACATAAGAAAACCTTAATTTCCTGAGTCATTGGGAGAAGCTTCAATAATTAGATGCAGATGTAAGCTCAGAGCATATTGCCAGGGAGCTCAATATATAGTGTCCAAAAGATATTGCATATGAAGCTAGTTCAGGACCTTTCTAATAAAGTGACATTCAATTTTGTAACTTCAGATGCTCTATAGTTTTACAGAACAGAAAGGAAAGAAATTGATGTCTTAAAAAACTTAGGAGCCTTGATCTCCACTGACATTAAAAGAAGTGTTAATGTGACATTTCAAATATTTTGCAAAAATTATAACATCTATAACCTATAAAAAGTAAGCCAAAAAATATTTTCATTGTAAAGCAAAACTACTGCAAATATTAAAACTGTATCATTATGTGACAAAATGGTAATCTTCTTTGATCTAAAGACAAATATAAATGTATTATGTATGTATCTCTTTTTTTAGGTCATCCTAATATGGATAATAATTTAGTCTGAGGTAGAAGGAATGCTGTTATAAGACTTCAATGTGGAATCATATGTTATTACAAAGAAGTCATTACAAATATGGAGGAACACTTTAAATGGGTGGTATTATAAGAAGCAGAATACAGATATGAAAACTATTGTGATGATTGTACTCTAACTTATGGGTATCCAAGTCATTGGGCCGGCCCCAATTCAAGGAGAGTGCTGGAGTAATCAGCATATTGACAGAATAGTAAAAGGTGTATGTTGATGACAGACTTAATGGAAACATCGCAGGAGGCTTGTGGGCACCAAATAGTTGTGACGGAGCAACCCAATCTGACTTTTTAAAAAAATTATGTTTTATTTATTCATTTTTTTAGAAAGGAGAGACAGAGAAAGAGACAGAGAGAGAGAGAGAGAGAGAAGGGGGGGAGATGCATGTAGCATCAACTCCCATATGTGCCTTGACTAGACAGGATTTCAGACCAGCAACCTCAGCATTTCAAGTAGATACTTTATCCACTGTACCAGCACAGGTCAGGCCCAATCTGACTGTTAATGAATATTATTCATTCTAAATTTGTGTTGATGCTGATGAGCTTCTTCTGTGTTGGTTGTAGAAATTATGGTTATAGGAAATTCTAAACTCTTGAGTGGGCTTCCTATTAGATTAGTTTGAGGGAAAATGACAATGTCAGAGATATTATATTGGAGCTAACATAATGAAAAATTCATTTAATTTTAGATATATTGTATAAATATGACAAATA
Organism: Saccopteryx bilineata; assembly: GCF_036850765.1. NCBI lineage: Eukaryota > Metazoa > Chordata > Mammalia > Chiroptera > Emballonuridae > Saccopteryx > Saccopteryx bilineata. The sequence goes on from NC_089493.1 coordinate 99,140,759, forward strand.
CCAAGTTACAATAAATAATAAACACTGCTACCTTTTCTCAGTGGCATGACCTGCATGCTCAACTCATTTAGTGTTATCTTTCTATTCATCATATGTTATCTTAGTTACCAGGGGAAGATACTTTTTGAGTTGGCCTTGCTCTGTACAGAGTACAATATTATATTGTGGAAATATTTACTCTCTCCTAGATGAGAACTTTTAACATGAATTAGCTATTAGGCATGGTAGAAGATTAACTCTCTTCTGGTTCAGGTTGAAAACTGTTCCTGCTTATTTCAACTTTTCCAAGTCTTTTTGTAAAATCAAAAAACAAAAACCTTCAAGTCAAGATCTTAAAGTTATAATTTCCTGTTTTCAGTAAGTTGTTATATAAATTTTACAATTCATTTTTTATAACTCCCTTTCTTAGAAGAGGAAATAATAACTATGACTCACCTCCATTCTTACTGACATTTTAAATAATTAATTATTAATGATTTAATAAATTAATAAAATAAAAACTGTATTACTATATGACAAAATGGTAGACATCTATTCTGTTTTTTAAAAGACAAATATAAATGTATTATTTTTGTATCCCTCTTTTTAGGTAATGCTAACATGGATAATACTTAGTCTGAGGTAGAAGAATGCTGTTATAAGACTCCTATGTGGAATTATGTTATTACAAATAAATCACTTCCCAAGCATAAAACATTATGTGTTTTTTAAAATAAAATAAAAAAAACATTTTCATAATACAATTTATACTGCCTATTTGTATTTGGTAGAAATGTTCACTTATTTATGATATATTTTAAAGAAATGAAATGGCTTACAGGGAAAAAATAAATATCATCATCAAAGAAATAGTTAAAAGCTTCCAAATAGAGTTTTTATTTTTATCCCTCTGTGTATAGACTGTATATAATAGTCCAAACTTTTATTTAGTAATTTTTGTAACATTGACACATCAATGAAAGGAGTTAGAATTCATATTTTGTGAGTATTTGACAAGGTCTAACAGAATTGTTTGCAAAATTTTATTGAAATCCTTGCTCTCATTTATCTTTGTTAACACAAGCCTCAGAAATCAGTGGTATGGAATTCTTGTATAATTTAACTCTAAGGGAATTAAGTGTGCAGGCTGTTCAGAGAATAGCCTATTTTTCTAAGTAAATAAAATCTTTTGGAAGAAAAAAATATTATTTTTATTACCTTATGAAAAAAATATTCAGTTGGTTTGACTCATTTCTAAAAGAAAAAGCAAAAACTGTATTGCAAAGGAGATTAGAAACCAAGAAATAAAAATGCAATTGGTTGCTAGTAAGCTAATAAATTTGAATTAGTAAACAAGTTAAGATTGCTTGAATATCTACAACAGGAGTTTTAGAATTGTAACACTTCTAAGATTGCTATATCAAACAAGGTCATGTCCTCAGTTAAGCTAAATCAAAGATTTTAATCTGTGGGCACTCTTCTTGCATACCAAAACAAATCCATAACACAACATTCAAAATGTGGATACTGAAGGGAAACCTAGGAAAATAAAACCCTTGTGAAATTTAAGGTATTCTTTTCCTCTCCACTTGTTAGGCTGGGCCTCATGTAAACTTTCCTAGACAAATGAGTTTCAAGTGCATTTTGAAAGGTCTATACAGAAAGAAATTTAGTAGTTTCCATTTTAATGGCTTGCAGTCCTGATATAAGTTTTTTTTTTCTTTTAGCTAACCTAAATGCTTTATACAACATTTCAAGCTCACTTATTCTTGTTCTGCCCTCTGTGGCATCAAAGTACCGATCAGCACCTTCTATGTAATAATCCTTCATGTAATTGAAAACCAACTTGTTTCCCCAGCCTATTTTCCAACTTAAATAATATTAGTTCCCTTAACCTTTCTTCTGAGATTCTATTTTCCAAGCTATTAATCATGTTTATTGCTTGTCCTCAAACCTTCTTTGAGTTTTCCAAGGTCTTTTTAACTTAGTGAATCCAGGCTTGTACAGAGCAGTGTGATTATGCTAGAATTCCTTTCCACATTGTATGCATTGCTCTTCTGCTTATGTGTCCAGATAATTTGAATTTCTAATTCAACTTTGAATTGTGACTCTTCTACTAGTCTGATCATTATTGTTGTTGCTATATTCCCTCCAAATCTATCTTTTCCATAGAGTTAGCTTCCAAATAAACTACATTTGTTTAATCTTGAACCTTTCTAGTTTAAAAAAAAAGCATTTTAAATTTGATATTTCTTGTTTAAAATGCTGTCATCCTGTCTACCTCACCTAATTTGTGGACCGACCCATAATCAACACAAAAAGTGGTAGGCTTCAGATGATACAAGAACTCAACCACATACCACACACCAAAAGGGGGTGTCCAACAGGCACTTGACCTGTTGGAAACAGCATCAAGAAGGGCAGCTACTGGACAGTAACTCATACACAGTAATTTAGGTTTATCCTTATAAGCAGTCAAGCAGAAGGATTAACTCCACGCACAAAAGAAAGAGCAGAATTCAAGACTCAAGTACAATAGTATGGTGTATTTAACCCACAAGAAACATTTCTGGAGTGTTTAACTCAGTTGAATCTAGAAGGCTGCACCATTGAGCTCCACAAGGCACCTACATTATAAAGATATCATAACAAGTTTGAAAGTCATAGCATATTTACCTTATACACAAAGACAAAATATAAAGACAATAAAATATGTCCCAAATGAAAGAACAAGAGAAATCCTCCCAAAAAAGAATGAAATGAAATGGAAGCAATCAGGATACCAAATACAGTACAGTTTAAAACAATGGTTATAAGGATGCTCAAATATTTTATGTGGATAATGGATGATCTCAGTAAGAACTTAAAAAACAAGATAATGACTATTAAAAAGGATATAGAAAACATAAAAAAATACCAGGCAGGAATGAAATATATAGTACCTGAAGTAAAGAATATATCAGAAGGAATCAACAGCAGGACAGATGAAGCAGAGAATCACATCAGCGATTTATAGGGCAAGATAACAACACCCATGCAAAGCATCAAAAAAAAAAAAAAAGATTTTTAAAAATATGAGGAATGTCTAAGGGACCTCTGGCACAACATCAAGCATAACAACATTTGCATTGTAGGGTATCAGAAGAGGTGACCAAGGGATTGAAAAGTTATTTGAAGAAATGATGGCTGAAAATTTCCCTAATCTGGTGAAGGAAAAAGTCACACAAGTTCAGATAATACAAAGTGTCTCAATCAAGATGAACCCAAAAAGGCCCATATCAAGGCACATTATAAATAAAATGCCAAAGGTTAAAGACAAAGAGAGAATCTTAAAAATAGCAAGAGAGAGAGACAGTTCCCTTACAAAGGAGCTCCCATAGGCTGTCAGCTGATTTCTCAACAGAAGCACTGCAGGCCAGAAGGAATTAGTAGGAAATATTCAAAGTGATGCAGAAGCACTGCAGGCCAGAAGGAATTAGTAGGAAATATTCAAAGTGATGCAAAGCGAGGACTTAAAACTAAGACTACTATATCCAGCAAGGCTATCATTTGAAGTTGAAAGAAAAATAAAGAGTTTCCTAGATTTAAAACAAGCAAACAAACAAATTTTAAAAATGCTAAAGGAGTTGATTATCACCAATTAAGCATTGCAATAAATGTTAAAGGGCCTGATCAAAGAAGAAAAAAAAAGAAAAATATATAGAGATAAATTTAGGTATAAAGAAAAAAATGTCAATAAATAAATTCCTCTAAATCAGAGGTCCCCAATCCCTGGGCCGCGAACTGGTACTGGTCCATGGGCCATTTGATACCAGTCCGCAGAGAAAGAATAAAATAACTTACATTATTTTTGTTTAATTTATATTTAAGTCTGAGCAATGTTTTATTTTTTTAAAAATGACCATATTTCCTCTTTTACATCCATCTAGGACTCACTCTTGACACTTGTCTAGGTATCATGATACATTTATCTGTCCCACCCTAAAGGCCGGTCCATGAAAATATTTTGACATTAAACCGATCTGTGGCCAAAAAAAGTTGGGGACCACTGCTCTAAATAATAACCTTAAGTGTAAATTGATTAAATGTTTCAATCAAAAGACATTGGGTAGCTGAATGGATAATAAAATATGACTCATATATATGTTTCCTACAAAAGATCTACCTTAGAATCAAAAGTAAACAAGAAGGAATAGAAAAAAAATATTCCATGCAAATGGAAACAAAAAAGCAAGGATAGTTTTTTATCTTTGTAAGCATATACACCCAACATAAGAGCACCTAAATATATAAAGAAAAATTTGGTGGACATTAAGGGAGTGATTGGTAGCAATACAATCATAGTAGGGGATTTTTACAGCCCACTAAAATTAATGGATAGATCTCCCAGAGTAAAAATCAAGAAGGCAACAGTAACCTTAAAGGAGACACTGGATCAGATGAATTTAGTTGATATTTACAAAACATTTCATGAGAAAACAGCTGAAAATTCAAGTGTATGTAGAACATTTTCTAGGATAGATCACATGTTAGGCTACAGATAAGTCATAATAAATTCAAGAAGATTAAAATTATATCATGTATCCACAATGCTCTGAAACTAAATTAATTACTAGTTTTCTTATTAATAAATTAAAACTGGCCCTGGCTGGTTGGCTCAGTGGTAGAGCATCAGCCCAGTGTATGGATGTCCTGGGTTTGATTCCCAGTTAGAGCACACAGGAGAAGTGACCATTTGCTTCTCTCCCCCTCCCCCTCTCCCTTTTCTATCTCTCTTTCTCTCTCTCTTGTTTTCCTGTAAAAATGGCTTGGTAGGAGCAAATTGACCCCAAGTGCTGAGGATAGCTCCATGACCTTACCTCAGGTGCTAAACAAATTAACTCAGTTGCCAATGAATGGTGCAATGGTCCAAGGTGGGAAGAGCATCGCTGAGTAAGGGGGCTTGCCCAAAGGATCTTGATCAGGGCACATGTGGGAGTCTGTCTCTCTGCCTCCTTGCTTCTAACTTAAGAAGAAAAAAAGAAAACTAAAAAAACATTCAAACACATGGAGGCTAAGTAATATGTTATTAAACAATGAATGGATTAACAATGAGATCAAGGAAGAAATCAAAAGTTACCTGGAAACTAATGGAAATGAACATAAAATAACCCAAAATCTATGTGACAAAGCAAAAGCACTTCTAAGAAGAAAGTTCATAGCAGTACAGGCCCACCTCAAGAAGCAAGTAAATAATCAAATGAACAATCTTACCCTATACCTACAGTAACTAGAAATAGAACAACAAACCAAGTCCAAAATAAGTAGAAGGAAGAAAATAATAAAGACTAGAGTGTAAATAAATGAGTTAGAGACTTAAAAATATACAATAGATCAGTGAAACCAAGAACTGGTTGTTTTAAAAGATAAATAACATTGATGAATCTTTAGTCTCATTAAGGAAAAAAGATGAGGACCACAATAAATAAAATCAAAAGTGAAAAAGGAACAATACCAACTGACACCATAGAAATATGAAGGATTATAAGAAAATACTATGAACAACTATATGCCAGAAAATTGGACAATGTGGGTGAAATGGATAAATTCCTTGAAACGTAACTTCCAAAACTGAGTCAAGAAAAATCAGAAAATCTAAAGACTAATTATAACTAATGAAATTAAAGCAGTAGTAAAAAAATCCCCAGTAAATAAAAGTCCTGGATTGGATGACTTTATAGAATAATTATACCAAATATTCATCTTATCCATCTCAAATGATTCCAGAAATTGAAAGAGGAGGAACGACTTCCAAGTGTTTATGAGGCCAAAATATGCCCAATTCCAAAACTAGATAAAAAGACTACAGAGAAAATAAATTAAAGGCCAGTAATCCTGATGAACATAGAAGCTAAAATTTTCAACAAAACATTAGCAAACTGGATCCAGCAATATATTAAAAAGACATACACAATAATAAAGTGGGATTTATTCTGGGGATGCAAGGTTAGTACAATATTCTCAAATCAATAAATGTGATATATCACAGACAAAAGGAAGATCACATAGTCATAGCAATAGATGCAGAAAAACCATTTGATAAAATCCAGCACCCACTTATGATAAAAACTCTTTTCAAAGTGGAAATAGAAGGATTATACTTCAACATAATAAAGACCATATATGAGAAACCCAAAGCCAACATCATACTTAGTGTGCAAAGACTAAAATTGTTGCCCTTAAGATCAGGAACAAGTACAAGAGAGGATATTCACTTTCACTACTCTTACTCAACGTAGTATTGGAAGTACCAGCCACTGAAATCAGACAAAAAGAAGAAATAAAAAACATCCCAATTATAAAGAAGGAAGTAAAATTATCATTATTCACAGGTGACAGAATATTATATATAGAAAACCCTAAAGACTCACCTGGTCAGGTGGTGTTGCAGTGGATAGAGTATTGGCCTAGGATGCTGAGGACCCAGGTTCAAAACCCTGAGGTCACTGGCTTAAGTATGAGTTTACCAGCTCGAGCACAGGATTACCAGCTTGAGCATGGGATCATAGACATGACCCCATGGTCACTGACTTGAAGCTAAGATTGCTGGCTTGAGCAAGTGGTCACTGACTTAGCTGAAGCTCCCCAGGCATATAGGAGAAAGCAATCAATGAAAAACTAAACTGCTGCTACTACGAGTTGATGCTTCTCATCTCTCTCCTTTTCTCTCTGATTGTCCCTATCCATCTGTCTATTTCTTTCCATCAAAAAAAAGAAAGAAAGAGAAAAGCCTAGAGATTCCACCAAAAAATTACCAGCTAAATAAATTCAGCAAAGTATCTGAATAAAAATTTAATATTCATGAATCATTTGCATTTTATACACCAATAATAAACTATCAGAAAGAGAAATTAAGAAAACAATCCCATTTACTATTTCAACAACAAAAATAAGATACATAATATAAATTTAGTGAAAGAGGTAAAGATCAGTACTCTAAATATTATAAGATACTGAAGAAAGGAATTAATGAAGATACAATTAAGTTAAAGTATATGGCATCTTCATGGACAGGAAGAAGTAACATCATTAAAACCTAAAATGAAATAAAGACTTAAATGTAAGTCCTGAAACCATAAAAATACCTAGAAAAAAACATAGGCTATAAAATTTCAGACATTACTCACAATGATATTTTTGCTAATATATTTTTTGGGGCAAGAGAAAAGAAAAATATAAACAAATGAGACTACATCAAACTGAAAAGCTTTTGAACACCAAAAGAAACCATCAACAAAATGAAAAGACATGTGATGTCAGAGAAATGGTGCCATGAGGAGGGCTCCCAATACCTCTCCCCAAAATTTCAACAAATTCAACAACTAGAGACAGAAAAACAATCCCAGGTGCATCTGAAATATACATACACCAAACAAAGGTACAATTGGGTGAAATGGTAGCTAAATATATAATCGACTCTGAATGAAATAAGACAGAACAGAGCACTCTGCCTTCCTCACTAACCTGAGCAAGGGCTGCTTTCACTTGGAACTCAGAGAAAGCGAGGTCTGGGGGCATAGACAAAGCAGGGCTGGGGCAGGGATGTTCAAGCTGAGGAGAGAGTGTGCCTGTGGCTCGGCCCATGTGGAATGTGGAGCCAACACCAATGGAGAACCCCGGCAGAGGTGGGCAAGCAGTTGCCTTGTTTGCTCCCCATGCCCTGGTCAGTGAGCACAGACAATGTACGAGTGGTTTCTTCTAGTGCCCTGGGCTTGGGCACCTACATTCCCAGACAGAGGGGCAGGGTTGGAGACTGTCAGCCATAGCCTTGTTCATGGGCTGCGACCAGATCTTGGTGTGATTCCTGCTCCCCGAACAACAGTGCGCAGGGAGTGCGTGTAGGCCGGCTTCCCTACGTCCGGACCTTTCCTTGCAGGCGGGGCACCTCTGCCAGCGATACAGGCTAACAAAGCACATTATCTGGGAAGAAAAAATACAGAAGGGGGAGGGGCACACAGGCAGTTTGCAGACCGCTTTGGAGAGCAGACCTGGGGATTGGATATCGCTGAAAGGAGCCTAACCCGCAGTCTGCTCACTGCCCAGCTGGCTAATGCTGGCAGCAGCTCTGGCTGACAAGGTCTTCTTTCTCAGGGCTGCAATTTAAGAGAACCTTAAGGAGAGAAGTGATAGTTTTTAGGGTGTCTTGCTCTGCACACAGTGGCTGGGGCAACTTCCTGCCAGTCAATACAGGGTAAAAATCACATTCCTACAAAACAGACCTCAGAGAACACTGCAGAAGTTGGGCAGGCTAGGCTGTAGGCTTCTTAACAAGGGAGAAGCCTGCAGAGAGCAATCCCACGGAATGTTAAGGCAGATTTAACTATACATACCTGGGGAACCTTAGAATGGAGCCTGATCAGAAGACAACTCGCCCCTCTACCTGCTTAAGCTGGTGGCTCCGGTCAGCAGAGCTTTCATACTCAGGGCTGTGCTCTAAAAGAACCTGGAGGAGAGACTTTGCAGCTTTTGAAACCTCCTATTCTGCAAGAAGTGACTAGGGCAGGGGTCTCAAACTCAACTCAGCATGTGGGCCGCAGAGCAAGATCACAGCCGTTCGGCAGGCCGCACTAGGTCTACAAAAGGCAACTGTTACACAACACTTTTCTCACTGTAGTTGAAAACAAAAAAAAAAAATCAGTACAAGCACAATCGTACATGCAGTTTACTCAGTGTCACAAAACGACCAGAAACTAGTTCGCATCACAACTGCTGTTAACTAAGCTAATATCTAGCTAGAATGCTAGAGAAATGAAAAATACAAGTAGGCCCCTACGCTTACTTAATTTTATCCAAAATATTTTGAACTTCGTGGATTAGTCTGCGGGCCGCACAAAATTGTTTGGCGGGCCGCATGCGGCCCGCGGGCTGCGAGTTTGAGACCCCTGGACTAGGGCATCCTCCTGCCAGCCAATACAGGTTACAAAGTGCAAAAAGCCTGGGGAGAGTGGTCCCGCAGAGTGCTGCAGCATCCTGGATATGTCTGGAGGCTCATAGAAAGACACCTTGAGAGCAATTGGCTCCCACCCCTGCCTGATTATGCTAGCAGCTTTGGCTGGCAAAGTCTTACCCAGAGCCCTGCGTTGAGTGGGGCTAGAGTGGGGATTTGGCAGCTCTTAGGGCCTCTTACTCTCTAGGCAGTGGCAGGGACAACTTCACAGCTGGGTCACCAGGCTACTGTTTCAGGAAAAAGAGACTTGGAGAGAAGCTCCGGGAAAATGGACTCTCCCATTGTTGGAGCCTATAAATGCTAACACGCTCTGACTTCCAACAAGACTGAGGCTTCTTATATGTTATTGCCATAGCGACACAACAACTGCAAATCTCTATCTAAGTGTACCACAGGGGCAGAGCCTGGGGTACAGTGTCACTGACCAAAAAGAGAGAGAAGAGGGAAAAAGGGAGAAGATAACCTCTCAAAATCAAAAATAAACCACAGTCTTTATAACTTTTTCCAACTTTTTTTTCTTTCATTCTTTATATTTTTTTTTCACCTTGGTCCTTTTATCCTCTTTTCTTTTTATTCTTTTATTTTCATCTTGAACTTCATTACCCATAGGTGTTACATTTTCCATTCTTTTTTTGCTTTCTATGAGGGTTACATTCCCAAAACCTTAACTCTCTCCTTTTTTTCCATTTTTTTCTTTCTTATTCTTTTTTTTTCTTTCTCTTTTTTGGTTTCCTCTTTTTTTATTTCATTTTTTCCTCTAATTTGATCCTAACTCACAAACAAATTATTTTATTTTGGATTCAAATTTTTTCTTTGTGGCATTTTATGTGCTTTTTACTTTGCTTTTTATCTCATTAGCATTCTCCCAACCCTGGCTCTCGATTTTATGTAGTTTTTGATCCATTTAATACAATCAAATTATTTTTTCTCATTTTCTTGTCTTCTTATTTCTTTCACTATATCTCTCATTTGACCATTATTTACAAACAAATTACTTTATTCTTAATCCAGATTTTTTCCTTGTAGCATTTTGTGAGTCCTTACTTATTTTTTGCCCCTTTGTCACTTCTCCCCAACTCAGGCCCTCCATTCTAGGTAGTTTTTGTTCCATTTAGCACAATGTAATTCTCAGTATTTCACCACATTTTCTCAAAAAAAATAATTTTTTTATTCTTTATCAATTCTTATTAGTGTTATTAACAAAATCACGCTCAGATGCCATTAAGGAAAAGAAAATTGAATATAATGGATACAAAAGACAAAGATGTAGCACAGATAGATAAGGAAAAATCTATAAAAAAATTTTAATAGATTGGAAACCTTGGAGTTAAATGATAAAGAATTTAAAATAAAAATCCTAAAAATACTCAGAGATATACAAGCAAGCACAGAAAGGCAATTTAGGGGGCTCAAAAAACAACTCAATGAACAGGAAGAATATTTTACCAAGAAAATTAAAACCATGAAAACGAATCAAACAGAGATAAAAAACTCAACTCATGAACTGAAAAACAAGGTAACAAGCTTAGCTAATAGAACAGGCCAAATAAAAGAGAGAATTAGTGACATAGAAGATAGGCAATTAGAGGCACAACAGAGAGAAGAGGAGACTCATGAATTAAAAAAAAATTAGAAAACCCTACAGCAGTGGTTCTCAACCTTCCTAATGCCGTGACCCCGCAATACAGTTTCTCATGTTGCGGTGACCCCAAACCAAAAAATAATTTTGATGACTACTTCATAAGTGTAATTTTGCTACAGTTATGATTTGGAATGTAAATACCTGATATGCATTATGTATTTTCTGATGGCTTTAGGTGACCCCACCGGGGTCGCGACCCACAGGTTGAGAACCGCTGCCCTACAGGAATTGTCTGACTCCATCAAAAAGAGCAACATAAGAATAATAGGTATATCAGAAGGAGAAGAGAGAGGAAATGGAATAAAGAACATATTCAAACAAATAATAGACAAGAGCTTTCCAGCCTATAGAAAGAACTAAAGACTCGAATGCAAGAAGCAGACAGAACAACAAGTTATTTAACCCCAACAAATCTACTCCAAGGCACATCATAATGAAATTGGCACAAACCAACAGCAAAGAAAAATTCTCAAGGCAGCCAGGGAAAAGAAAAATACAACTCACAAACAAATTATTTGATCCTAACTCACAAATTATTATATTTTGGATTCAATTTTTTTTGTGGCATTTTATGTGGTTTTTATTTCACTTTTTATCTCATTAGCATTTCCCCCAACCCTGGCTCTTGATTTTATGTAGTTTTTGATCCACTTAATGCAATCTAATTATTTTTCAATTATATAAAGGAAGGCCTATTACATTATCATGAGATTTCTCAGCAATAACTCAACAAGATAGAAGAAAATGAACCCCAGTATTTAAAGTTCTGAAAGAGGAACTTCCAGCCAAGAGTACTATACCCATCAAAGCCAAGAACACAATAAAATCCAATTAAAACTGTGACAACAAAAACAAAAAAGGGGAAAGGACAAAGATTAACAGTAGCAAAGGAGGATGGAGTGCAGAAACACTCATGAGATAGTGTACTACAATGAACATGGTAGGTACCCTTTTCATTACTTAATGGTAACCACCCCTGAAAAAACAACCACAGAAGCACATGACTTGAAAAAAAAAGTAACAGAGGAAAGAAGTATGGATTACAACAAAACAAAAACAAATGATAGAAAAACAAAAGAGAAGAGTCAAACAAGATACAAAACTAACAAAAGCAATATATAAAATGGCAATAGGAAACCCTCTAGTGTCAAATATTACACTAAATGTAAATGGATTGAACTCAAAAATAAAAAGACATAGAGTAGCAGAATGGATTAAAAAAGAAAATCTAACAGTATGCTGCCTACAAGAAACACAGCTAAGCTACAAGAATAAAAACAAATTCAAAGTGAAACAATACTCCAAGCAAATAACATTTTAAAAAAAGCAAGTGTGGGAATACTCATATCTAACAATGCTGACTACAATACAGCAAAGCTAATCAGAGACAAAAACAATCATTTCATAATGATTAAGAGGACATTGAATCAAGGAGACCTAACACTTCTTAATATATATGCACCAACCCAAGGAGCACCAAAATATATAAGATAGCTACTGACTGACCTAAAATCAAAAACTGACAAAAACACAATCATACTTGGAAACCTCAATACACTGCTGATGGCTCTAGATTGTTTATCCAAACAGAAAATCAATAAAGATATATTGGCCTTAAACGAAACACTAGAACAATTAGATATGATAGACATCAACAGGACATTTTATCCCAAAGCGACAGAGTATACATTTCTCTCTAGTGTACATGAAACATTCTCAAGAACTGACCATATGTTGGGCCAAAAAAATAATATCAGCAAATTTAGAAAAATTGAAATTATACCAAGCATATTTTCTGATCATAAAGCCTTGAAACTAGAATTCAACTGCAAAAAAGAGGTAAACAAACCCACAAAAAAGTGGAAACAACATATTTTTAAAAAATGAATAGTTCAAAGAAGAAATAAGCACAGAGATCAAAATATACATACAGACAAACAAAAACAACAATACGACATATCAGAATCTCTGGGATGCAGCAAAAGCAGTAATAAGAGGAAAGTACATATCACTCCAGGCCTATATGAACAAACAAGAGAGAGCCCAAGTAAACCACTTAACTTTACATCTTAAGGAACTAGAAAAAGACGAACAAGGACAATCCAAAACCAGCAGAAAAAAGAAAATAATAAAAATCAGAGCAGAAATAAATGAAATAGAGAACAGAAAAACTATAGAAAAATTAATAAAACAAGGAGCTGGTTCTTTGAAAAGATCAACAAAATTGACAAAGCCTTGGCAAGACTCACCAAGGAAAAAAAGGAAAAGACTCATATAAACAAAATCCAAAATAAAAGAAGAGAAATCACCACAGATATCATAGATATTCAAAGGATTATCATAAAATACTATGAAAAATTATATGCCACCAAATTTAACAATATAGAAGAAATGGATAAATTTCTAGAACAATACAATCTTCCTAGACTGAGTCATGAATTAGCAAAAAGCCTAAACAGACCCATAAGCAGGGAGGAAATAGAAATAACTATTAAAAACCTCCCCAAAAATAAAAGTCCAGGGCCAAACGGCTATACCAGTGAATTCTATCAAACATTCAAAGAAAATTAGGTTCCTATTCTACTCAAAGTCTTTCAAAAAATTGAAGAAGAAACAATACTGCCAAACACATTTTATGATGCCAACATAACCCTCATACCGAAACCTGGCAAAAACACAAAAAAGAAATCTACAGACCAATATCTCTAGTGAATACAGATGCTAAAATAGTAAACAAAATACTAGCTAATTGAATACAGTAACAAATTAAAAAAGTAATACATCATGATCAAGTGGGATTCATCCTAGAATCACAAGGATGGTTCAACATACATAAAACGGTTAACGTAATACACTATATCAACAAAACAAAGAACAAAAACCACATGATCTTATCAATAAATGCAGAAAAGGTATTTGATAAAATACAACCTAATTTTATGTTTAAAACACTCAACAAAATGAGTATAGAAGGAAAATATCTCAACATAATAAAGGCCATATATGATAAACCATCAGGTAACATCATATTAAATGGCATAAAAGAGAGGACTTTTCCCCTTAAATCAGGAACAAGACATCGATGTCCACTCTCTCTACTCTTATTTAACATGGTTCTGAGAGTTCTAGCCAGAGCAATATGAAATAAAAAGCATTCATATTGAAAAAGAAGAAGTAAAGGTTTCATTTTTTGCAGATGATATGATCCTATACATCCAAAACTCCAAAAACACCGCAAAATAAAGATTACTAGGAACAATAAACCAATACAGTAAATTTGCAGGATATAAAATTAATATACAAAAGTCTATTGCCTTCCTGTATGCCAACAATAAAATATCAGAAAATGAACTAAAAAAATAACCCCCTTCATGGTTGCAACAACAAATAAAAAATACCTAGGAATAAACATAACAAAGAATGTAAAGGACCTATATAATGAACACTACAAAGCATTGTTAAGGGAAATCAAAAAAGATACAATGAAATGGAAAAATATTCCTTGTTCTTGAATAGGAAGAATAAATATAGTCAAAATGACCATATTTCCCAAAGCAATATACAAATTCAATGCAATTCCCATCAAAATTCCAATGACATTTTTTAAAGAAATGGAACAAAAAATCATCAGCTTTATATGGAACTATAAAAAACCCCAAATAGCCAAAGCAATCTTAAGGAAAAAGAATGAAGCTGGGGGCATTACAATACCTGACTTCAAATTATATTATAAAGCCACGACAACCAAAACAGCATGGTATTGGCAGAAAAACAGACACTCAGACCAATGGAACAGAATAGAAAGCCCAGAAATAAAACCACATATATATGGTCAAATAATTTTTAATAAAGGGGCCAACAACACACAATGGAGAAAAGAAAGCCTCTTCAACAAATGGTGCTGGAAAAACTGGAAAGCTACATGCAAAAGAATGAAACTCGACTACAGTTTGTCCTCTTGTACTAAAATTAATTCAAAATGAATCAAAGACCTAAATATAAGACCTAAAACAATAAAGTACATAGAAGAAAGCATAGGTACTAAACCCATGGACCTTGGTTATAAAGAGCACTTTATGAATTTGACTCCAAAGGCAAGAGATGTGAAGGCAAAGATAAATGAATGGGACTATATCAGACTAAGAAGTTTTCTCACAACAAGAGAAACTGACAACAAAACAAACAGAAAGCCAACTAAATGGGAGATGATATTTTCAAACAACAGCTCACATAAGGGCCTAATATGCAAAATATACAAAGAACTCATAAAACTCAACAACAAACAAAGAATTTAATAAAAAAATGGGAAGAGGACATGAACAGACACTTCTCCCAGAAAGAAATACAAATGGCCAACAGATATATGAAATGATGCTCATCTTCATTAGCTATTAGAGAAATGCACATCAAAACTGCAATGAGATACCACCTCACACCTGTTAGATTAGCTATTATCAATAAGACAGGTAATAACAAGTGTTGGAGAGGCTGCAGAGAAAAAGGAACCCTCATCCCCTGTTGGTGGGAATGTAAAGTAGTACAACCATTATGGAAGAAAATATGGTAGTACTTCAAAAAACTAAAAATAGAACTAACATATGACCCAGCAATCCCTCTACTGGGTATTTACCCCCAAAACTCAAAAACATTGGTACGTAAAGACACATGCAACCCCATATTCACTGCAGCATTGTTTACAGTGGCCAAGACATGGAAACAACCAAAAAGCCCTTCAATATATGATTGGATAAAGGAGAGGTGGTACATATATACTATGGAATACTACTCAGCCTTAAGAAATGATGACATCGGATCATTTACATTTTACAACAACATGGATGGACCTTGATAACATTATATTGAGTGAAATAAGTAAATCAGAAAAAACTGAGAACTATATAATTCCATACATAGGTGGGACATAAAAATGACACTCAGAGACATGAACAAGAGTGTGGTGGTTATGGGGGGGGGTAAGGAAGTGAAGGAGGGGGTGGGGAGAGGGGAGGGGCACAAAGAAAACCAGTTAGAAGGTGATGGAAGACAATTTGACTTTGAGCGATGTATATGCAACATAATTAAGTGTCAAAATAACCTGGAAATTTTTTCTCTGAACATATGTACCCTGATTTATTAATGTCACCCCATCAAAATTAATTTAAAAAAATGAAAAGACAGCGTATTAAATGGAAGAACATACTGGCCGATGATACATTGGGTAAGGAGTAATTTTCAACATATAAAAAGAGTTTAAACAACTCAACAGCAGGGAGACAAACAAGCCAATTAAAAACTGAGCAGAGGACTTGAGTAGACACTTCTCCAAACAGGACATATAAATGGCCAATAGACATATGAAAAAAATGCTTAATGTCACTAATCATCAAAGAGATGCAAATTACAACCACAATGAGATATCACCTCACTCCTATCAGAATGATTATCATCAGTAAATCAACAAACAAGTGCTGGCTGGGTATGGAGAAAAGGGAACTGCTGTGCAATGTGGGTGGGAGTGGCTGGGTGTGGAGAAAAGGGAACTATTGTGCAATGTGGGTGGGAGTGTAGCCACTGTGGAAAACAGTATGGAGTTTCCTCAAAAAACTTAAAATGCCTGACCTATGGTGGCGCAGTGGATAAAGCATCAACCTGGAAATGCTGAGGTCGCTGGTTCAAAACTCTGGGCTTGCCTGGTCAAGGCACATATGGGAGTTGATGCTTTCAGCTCCTCCCCACTCTCTCTCCTTTTCTCTCTCCTCTCTAAAATGAATAAATAAAATTAAAAAAATATTATTTAAAAAACTTAAAATAAATTGCTTATAACCCAGTGGTCCCAGTTCTGGAAATTTATCCCAAGAAACCTGAAACACTACTTTGGAAGAATGTGTCAACCTTATGTTCATTGCAGAGTTATTTATTATAACCGAATCTGGAAACAGTCCAAGTGCCCATCAGTGGACAAGTGGATAAAATGGCTGTGGTACATTTACACAATGAAATACTATTTGGCATTTAAAAAATAAATAGCCTGACCAGGCCGTGGCGCAGTGGATAGAGCGTCGGACTGGGATGCGGCAGGACCCAGGTTCGAGACCCTGAGGTGGCCAGTTTGAGCGCGGGCACATCTGATTTGAGCAAAAGCTCACCAGCTTGGTCCCAAGGTCGCTGGCTCTAGCAAGGGGTTCCTCGGTCTGCAGAAGGCCCGCGGTCAAGGCACATATGAGAAAGCAATCAATGAACAACTAAGGTGTTGCCACGAAAAACTGATGATTGATGCTTCTCTTTCCATTCCTGTCTGTCTGTCCCTATCTATCCCTCTCTCCAGCTCTCTCTCTGTCTCTGTTTTAAAAAATAAATAACCAAATAAAACTGTCTTTAAAAAATAAATAAATAAAAAATAAAGAAAATATTACCTTTTACTACAGCATAGATGGACCTAGAGATTATTATGCTAAGCAAAATAAGCCAGGCAGAGAAAGACAGTGCCATTTGATCCTACTTATATGTGGAATCTAATGAACAAAATACTTTGACAAAATAGAAACAGAGCTGTGCATAACATGGAACAGTCTGACAGCTGTCAGAGGGGAGGGAGTTGGCAGAGCTGGATGAAAGAAGGTGAAGGAATTAATTAAAAAACATACCCTGTGTATATATATATGTTTATGTATAACATAAAACAAACAACAGTGTGATGTTAGACAGACAGATGGAAAAGGGGACTGGGGAGATGGGACAGAAAATAGGGATGGAAAGAAACTTTGCTTGGGGCGATGGACACATGATGCAGTGTGCAGGTGGGTTTTTTGAGTTGTATACTTAAAACCTGTATATTTTGTGAACCAATGTCACTCAATAAATTCAATTAAAAAAATAGAAAACTTGCCACCTTCAACTATTTAAATAAACACAAGAGGAAATAGAACATACACATGCACAAGTAAACTGATTTGCTCGGAGATAAAAAACAAGGTTGTTAAAATGATAAAGTATGACTCCTACCTTTTCACGGACAAAAATCTACCGAGATTTTGATTCCGTAAGCTAAAACCTATTTTCCTGGAGAAAATAGATTAACTAAAGTCCTGATTATTTACTTCTCATTTTTTTTTGGCTTATTCTGAACATTACAAACATTTGGAATTTATGTAAGCTAGAGATTCCTGAGTCTCTTCTCGATTCTTCTGAATCATAATTCTTTATAGTATTTGATTTTAAATTGATCCCATCTGTATGTGCCCACTGTTTAGAGCATTTTGTCTTAACCTGATTTCTAAGAATCTATAAGATACATGAAATTCTGAAAACATTAGGTTTAGTTTAGGTGAAATTGTATGCTATGTGTCACAATTCACATGTTTATTTGATCTTCACAATAATTGTTGATATTAAGCACTTAGGTGTAATGTTTAAATACATAATTTCATGCATACTCACTAAAAGCCATGATAAGTTAATGCTATTATTATCTCTGTTTTACTGAGATGTGAGGTGGTCCCACCTTTTGAGTATTTATAAAGATGACAGTAGCGAAGCTAGAATTTCATCCCCAAAACTGAGACATCTGAGCCCATGGGCCTTTAACTAAACCACCCAGCAGGCAGAAGTAGTGTTTAAAATGCAATCAATATTAGAAAGCATACCTAAGTGACACAATCAGCCATTTAATACATTGTTTGTAAATTCCCTTTGGGAGAAATTAAATGCAAGTCTTCATCAATGTTTTTTTGCTACAATTACTTCTCAGGTTTTTAAAAACAATTTATTATATTATTAGTTTACCAAAAAAGGTCATATTAAGTGTTTATACTCCTTATCAATTGGTTCCACAATATTGATGTATTGAAATGGTTTGACCTCCATTTAAAAATAAGACTAATTAACACATTACATTTCTACACCATATATCATTTTGCCAAAAAATAATGCATAATAATTAAATACTCCTGGTACATTGTAC
Source organism: Saccopteryx bilineata (assembly GCF_036850765.1). Taxonomy (NCBI): domain Eukaryota; kingdom Metazoa; phylum Chordata; class Mammalia; order Chiroptera; family Emballonuridae; genus Saccopteryx; species Saccopteryx bilineata. Next base: position 99,159,326 of record NC_089493.1, read on the forward strand.
TTTTAGTTATTTGTCAAAAACTTTAAAATGAAATCTCTTATGCTGAAATTTTAATAAATCATTTTATAATTCAGAACACCTAAGAGTATTCTAATACTAAGTTATAGTCCCAAAACTGCCTACTTTGCTTTTATCAAAGATTGAACTCTTCTATTTCCATGCCAAATCTAAGACCAAGCTAAATCAGTGCTGGTACCAATATTTATGATTGTACTCTTCATGCCCAAAGAAATTAGAAGTATATATATGGGGGAAATGCATGACCTTTTAGTCAATCTCTTAATTTATATTATTAATAGAGGGATTGCTTCAGGATTTGATATGCTTTAGCAAACCTATAGTGAAGGTTTAGTAAATAATGTGGTCACAGCAGCAGCTGGATTTAGATATGCCAACAGTTAACTGAGAGCTTCCTAGGAGGCTGGGGCAGGTGTCAATGATGGAAAGATTTTTATTACTTTACAATAGTTCTAGCAACTAGACCTATGCTCCTGCCATTCCAGTCCCGGTTCCCACTTTGTTTCCTGTGATTTTCCAGCAGGTTTTAAAAAATTTTATATCACCCCCAACAGCTTTACTACCACCTCTGTCTGCAGGCCAGATGAAGAAGTAATGACAAAATTGCAGTGCTTCATTTTGTGGTATACGTTAGAAGCATAACCATAATTTAAACATCCTGCCAATAGTTCTTTTAATAACAAAGTGACCCCAGCCATAACTGCAAACTCTACTCTGTTTTGTAATAAAAGGGATGTATTATCTTTTTCTCAAACTCTAAATCAACAAAATTGATGGAAAGCCTATATATAAGACATTTTTATAATAACTATTTAGAAGTAGTTTTCCTGACTTTAAGGAGCTTATAGACATTTGGAGAAGCAGGCTATAAACTATGAAATAAAACTAACAAGGGATGTTAGCAACTGACCAGTGCAAATTAATGGTTATAGATTCCAAGTGCTATAGAATTTTCAAGGTGAGAGTATACAGAAAATTCACATAAGTAAACTCTGTGGACTTGGTAAGGCATAAAGAAAATTAGAATTTAAATAAAATTAAAAGAGGTATAAACATAGTATAGATTTGGCATCTATTCCAGTTATACAGCACATGTCATATAACAACAATGGGAGGTCAAATGAAGAAAGTAATGAAGCAGTGGTTATGACAAGGTAACCATAATTATAGTAACAATAATAATATAAAACTGGTTAAAATGGAAGCTAACTTTCAGCTAATATGATAGCATTTAGTTTAAACTTCAGATACTCATATAGCAGGTAGTATGGTTTTCTGATTCTTACGTATAAGGAAATGGAGGCTTAGAAAGAAGTTTCCTTCTTGGTGAAGCCAGGGCTCGAATGCACTGCTCTCTGATGTTAAAGCCTTTTCATTTAGTAAGGGTTCACTTGGCTGTCTGAGGAACAACTTCAAGCATGGGGGCATGAAGACACAGCTAGGTCAAAAGAAAATTCTTTTTTTTTTTTTTTTTTTTTTTTTTTGTATTTTTCTGAAGCTGGAAACGGGGAGGCAGTCAGACAGACTCCCGCATGCGCCCCACCAGGATCCACCCGGCACGCCCACCAGGGGGCGATGCTCTGCCCATCAGGGGCGTCGCTCTGTCGCGACCAGAGCCACTCTAGCGCCTGGGTTAGAGGCCAGGGAGCCATCCCCAGCGCCCGGACCATCTTTTGCTCCAATGGAGCCTCGGGTGTGGGAGGGGAAGAGAGAGACAGAGGAAGGGGAGGGGGAGAGGTGGAGAAGCAGACGGGCGCCTCTCCTGTGTGCCCTGGCCGGGAATTGAACATGGGACTTCTGCACGCCAGGCCGACGCTCTAACACTGAGCCAACTGGCCGGGGCAAAAAGAAAATTCTTTAAAAGGATTAATTTGTCTGATAGATATATAAGGATATAGGTCTTTGCCTTAGATATGTCTCAGATAGATATATCTGTATCAGATAGGGATATATCAGAGTGGGGAGAGACAAAAAGCCATTTGGACTACCTTGGTCTCTCACTTTCTCTTCTACCACTCTGGCCTTAGAGCTCACACTGGCCTTCATGTCCTTCCCAAATATGGCAGGTACCTTAGGGTCACTTGAATGCTTGTTCATACTACCTGAGATGTACATGTTGTTCTTTTCCCCCCGGATATACCTGTGATTTTCTTTTATTTCTTTTTCAGTTTTACTCAAATCTTACTTCTATTAAATTGCAACCAGTATTGAAGCCGAGATTTTGTCCCAAGAACTCAAACGTAAGAACCCATGTGCTGCTAACTAAACCACCCAGCAGGGCAAAATTGGTATTTAAAATGTAATTGATATCAGAATGCATACTTAACTGATCCATGGTCAACTATTCAATACATTGCTTGTTGATGCTCTTAGCATGTCTTATTAATTCCCCAGGCATTTCTGATCTTCCATGTGTTACTCTGATATTCCCTTTTTTTCAGTGGCATTTTCAACTTTTAATATATTCTATAATTTAGTTATTTATTATGTGTATTGCCCATTTTCTCTCTTTCATCTCTAAAATACATATCCGTTAGAGTAAAGGATCTTAGTCTTATTCACTGATATATCCAAAAACCTGTAAGAGACTCAAATGAATATAGTTTCTTAATAAATATTTTTTCAGTGAATATAATACTAACATTGATTACACAAATAACAAATACCCATTCTAAAATAAATATACAAAGGATAGTAAAACATTTGAAAAACAACCTTAATCTCACCAATAATAAACATTAACACTTATATTTTAATTTTATGCATTACTTAAGTATTAAAATTTTGTTATTAATTTATTCATTTTCAAAAAGATTAAAGGCTAAAAATAACTTATCAAGATTACATTTGAGATTTTCATTTGGAAAAAATATTTATTAATGTACTATTTAATTATTCAAAGGTCAACGTGACTTGTTTTTTACAATTTAAATGTATTTTACAATATTTATAAGTATTTAATTTTGAATGCAGAATACAATTAGAGGTATGATGATCAGTAAGATTTTAGCACTGAACATGAAGGCAATGTTTAAAAATATTATCCAAAGCTTTATAAACCTAAATGTGATTTCAAAGTAAAAGCTTTTAATGAGATGAAGCAGATAAAACAAATGTAGAAATGATACCAGTGCTAAAACACTCTAAGTGTCCAGATTGGTAAACTACTCAAACAAAAGCCTTCAATATTTCTATTGCAATATTTATTTACATTTAATATAGGATTCATCACTTTAATTGACATTTACTATTTCTATATCTCTCTGTCTTGCATATTATTTATCTCTAAATCATTCTCCATATTGAAGGGAGTCCAAATTGTGATTTCCTTATATACATGAGCATTTGTAATATAAACTAAATGCCTAAAGAGTAGTAAAACATAAAAAAATGCAATTTTACAAAACAAAACTTAAAAGGTAAAATATCACAAATGTTAGTGCTATGATTAAAAGAGTCAGGATGCTTCTAGAGATGAAACACTAAAAAGTGTTTTAGATCATGCAATCAGGTAAGTTCTTTCTCCGCAGGGAAATTCAAGTGGAGAACTGAAGGATTAGAAAAAAAGTGGTCATACAACGTGTCTATGGAAGAGACTTCTAAATATTTAAAGGAAGAGCTTGAGGTGGAAAATGCAGTCTGAAAAATGCATATGAAACTCACTGAACAAAAGAGAGCAGTGTGAGTTGAGGCCGGAAAGGCAGATGAGTATGTTGATAGAGACTGAGAATCTGTAGTAATGAGTTTAAATTTCACTTTTTGTGAAATAAGTAGTTCTTTTATGATTTTAATCTGAGGTGTTTAATTATCTAATTTAGAATTTCAAAATTGTAATTTAACTGTATTAGGTTTTTGAATTGGGGAAAGACTGGGGCTGGATATACAAAATATGAGGCTATATATTATAGTTAACAATACTGTACTGTATTGTATACATGAAAGTTACTAAGAGAGTAGATCTTAAATGTTTTCACCACACAAAGAAAATGATAAATATGTGGTTATGTGAGGTAATGGATGTGTGAACTAACTGTTGTAGTAATTATTTTGCAATAAATACATGTATCAAATCATCATGTTAATACCTTAAACTTATACAATGTGATATTGTCAATTATATCTAAATAAAGCTGGAAATGAAAAGAGAATGAATGATTAAAAGCAGTGACCAGTGGAACAAGAATGAACCAATCAGATGGTCTAATTCTGATTTTTAATTTTGAGACCAAAGTTGAAAGAATTAATATAGTTTACTTATTACTTCACTATACATTTAAATGATTTGAAAATCAGTTTATTTTCATAATTATTATTTTTACATTAATTTAAAACATAATATTGACATTGTATAACAATGAATTGTAATCTTTTAACATTCTTTTAATCAACTCTGTATTTTTATATAATTAAATATCAGAGTTTTAAAAAAACATTTGTGAGTAAATTAATTCATTTTTTATGTGGCAAAATCATGTATTGAAATAAACTCTCCCATAAATGATTACAATGCTGAATTATTAAATAGTTAAAATATATTTTCAATTTCCTTAGTACATACAAATAAATTTAGTCAGGTAGAGAGTCATCAATCAGTATGTGTCTTTTCCCCAACACTAACTTGTCAAAGTTGTTCTATTGGGCTATGTTTCTGGAGTTGTTGAGTTGATAGTGAGAACTGAAAAATAATTCCAGTTTTTATTTTTTTCTTGGTAAGTGACCTAGTTTCTGCCTAGATCCCTGTAGATTTTCTTATTTTGACCCTTGAAGTTTATAATTTTACAAGTATAAGTCTTACTGTACTCATTTATTAAAGCTTTATTGTCAATAAGCTGTTTTCTTTGGTAGTTTAAGACCAACTTACTTTTCTAAAGTTTGTTTTCTTATTCCAGAGAATAGTTTTTCTGTAGTTCAAATTTGACTAAAGTAAATGGCAGCTACTTAAACAAATAATTCCAGTGTTTTGTGTGCATCCTTGATATTTTTACCAGGAGGAAAATAATACTTCTAATTATACCTGTATCTAACTTAAAATTTATATTTATAAATAAATATAAAAACTAAATATCTTGCAAACTATTAAAAGTAAACAATAACGTGGTTCAAATTATTTTATGAGTAAATAATTTCAAATTGATAAAAGAAAACTCATAAAGTAGCAAAATAAAAAAAACTTTAGCTAAGAAGTTAAAAGTGATTGATTTATAGTTTTGGGCAACATTTTGCCTGTTGCAAACAGTAAGTTTTGTGGTGGCTCACTAAACCCTAAGAATAAGTCATAAAAATTAATCAATTAATCAAAATGAAATGAAATAACCTACTGTATTTTCCAATTTCATTTTTGTTATGTTTCCATGGAAATCAGTGGCTCAGTCTATTTGAATGTTTAAAAATAAATGAGAATCAGTGATCTGATGCTTTACTGGATATTAATTTTATGATAATTAAAGAAAAAAAGTATATTTCCTCTTGTGCTAGTGTTTTTGAGAAAGAAAATCTAGTTAGCTACTGGCTACAATTAATTGATTGGTAGGATTGTGAAGTTTTAATTGGAACTTTGGTAATAAATTCACCTGCCCAGAAATTATTAATGAAAGGAAATCCTTTTCAAAATGTTCATTGTAGTTTTGAATACATTATCACTATTATGATTGCTCACAAAATGTTTGACAAAATATTTGTAATAGTATCTCCATGTGTACTTTAATCATATGTACAAGGAGAAATTTTCTCTGACTAAAGTTTCAAGTAGATGCTTTTAATTGTTTGCCAAATTATACCAATTAGTATTATATTCAGTTTAGGTGAGAGAAATGCAAATAATTATGATAAAAGACCAGATCTGGTGTCGTTTTCTGTAGTAGTAGGTATTCAGGCTTTTTTTTATATGTGCTCTACCATGCATATATTTTATTTCTGAGGTAAGTTCATGGTCCAAAGTAATAGTTCCAGCTCTGAACATCATGTATGAATTTTATGTTTACTACCCACTGGACTAAAGTGTAGTCACTTTTCCATATCTAGTTACAAAGTACATGAGTAAATGTAATCTTTAGGCTCAACAGAAATGTATTCTACCAAAAATGTAGAGTTGTACTTTTAGGGAATTTGAGCAATTGATAGTGGGGAGCAAAATGTTCTGGCAAAGACCATTGTTAGGTACACATGGAATTTGGCACCATCTTATTTCTATAAATTAGGCACTTCCCAAATTTATATTTATATATATATGTATATATATACATATATATATGGATGATGATAAGAAATAGCATAAAAATATAGTCAATATTATTGTAATAAACATGTATGGTGCCAGTTGAATACCATCACTTTCTAGTATTCTTTTTCATTACTGTTTATTAGTATCTAATACAAATCTTCTTAATCTATGACTATTCATATTCAGAAAACTTTCTTTAATACTGATATTACATATTTATAAAGATGTTCTCATTATGGATTAAAAACAAGGTTACCTTCTTACCACTATTTCCTCAGCTGTTTATGTTTCTCTATATTGAGGTCTTTGTTCCAGTTTCTTCATCATTTTGGGTAAAGTCTTTTCTCAGGTATGATAGAAATAAGGTTTTTCAAATGCAAAATAGCCTTATATATATCTTTTTCTTTCTATGAGAGGTATGGTATTTTTGAAATGAAGTCATGTTCTCTCATTTTTATGGAGATCTTAATTCATTTTTTTCTACTTATTATTTTCAGATGAGTTTAATGCTAGTTTCTCATAACTTCATGAATTTAAGACTTGTTTTAAATATCAATAACATTATACTGAAAATATATGCAGAACAGATACAAGGATGACAGATGCCTTTGAAGATTTCTATGTAGAAGTACCTGTAACTCCCTATTTAAAGCCTCGGGAACAGATTCTGTCAAAATCAAAATATTGTAGTAGCAAGAATATGTCAATAAATATGGAAAACAAAACCATGGCCTACAGACTGGAAACATTCAATATATACATCCCAATCTTCGAGAAAATAGGTGCCAAAGAGTGCAGTAATCATAGTACTAATTTCCCACACAAGTAAACTAATGCTCAGAGTTATTTAACGAAGGCTTCTACCTTATATTGAGCAAAAAATGCTGGATGTTCAAATTGAATTCAGGAAAGGAAGAAACACTCAAAATCTAATTCTTTTTCATTACTGTTTATTAGTATCTAATACAAATCTTCTTAATCTATGACTATTCATATTCAGAAAACTTTCTTTAATACTGATATTACATTAGTATATTGAACATTAATTGGATCCTGGAGTGCTTCAAAGAATTTTAGAGGAGGGTGAGTCTTTGTTTTACAAACTACAGAAAGATTTTGACTGTGTGGATCAAGAAAAGCTGTAGTTTTTTCTGAAAGAAATGGGCATGCCTCAGCACTTGATTCTTCTATTATATAAACTGTATCATGGATAGGAAGCCACTATCAAGATAGACTATGTAGAGACAGAATGGTATTCTATAGGAAAAGGTGTCCAATGAGGGTGTATTTTACCTCCCTATTTGGTTAACTTTTTTTTTTTTTTTTTTTTGCAGAGACAGAGAGTCAGAGAGAGGGACAGATAGGAACAGACAGACAGGAAGGGAGAGAGATGAGAAACATCAATTCTTCGTTCGTTGCGGCTCCTTAGTTGTTCATTGATTAATTTCTCATATGTGCCTTGACCGGGGGGGGGGGCTACAGCAGACCAAGTGACCCCCTGCTCGAGCCAGCGACCTTGGCTCAAGCTGGTGAGCCTTGCTCAAACCAGATGAGCCCGCGCTCAAGCTGGTGATCTTGGGGTCTCAAACCTGGGTCCGCCAGGTCCCAGTCTGATGCTCCATCCACTGTGCCACCTCCTGGTCAGGCCCTATTTGGTTAATCTTTATGCAGAACATATATAAATAGGCAAGTTTCAGAAAAAGGAGGAGTGAAAATTGGTGGAAGAAATCACAATCTCCTTACTTTATTTTAATGTCAAAAACATAAAGATATGCAGATGATATTACCTTATTGGCATAAAATAGCAATGATTTAAAACTACCTCTGAAGAAAGTGGCAAAGCAGGACTGTAATTGAACATAAGAAGACAAAAAAAAATCAGGATTACTGAAGAAACATATAACTTTAACATAGACAATGAAATTTTTAATGAGTTTTTATCTTGGTTCAGTCATCAACTCAAATTGGAACTGCAGCTAAGAAATCAAGAGAAGACTGTGAATCAGAAGGGCAGCAATAGGAAATGAGAAAAGATCACTGGGAACAAAAATATATCTTTGATCAAAGTTAAGATAATCTATACCCTCTTATTCCCAGTTACTATGTATGGATGTAAAAGTTGGATATTGAAGATGCTTACAGGCAAAAAAATAAAAAATAAATAAGTTGATTAATTTGAAATACAGTATTGGAGGAGAGCTCTACAGATACATTCAAAATGAACCAGTGGGTCTAGAGCAAATTATGCCTGAAAATAATCCTTGAGATAAATTAAAAACTGAAGCTGTCCCACTTCAGGCACATCACCATCACCAGAAGGTAAGATTCTTTGGAAAAGACAATAATACTAGGAAAAAATAAAATGCAGCAAGAAAAGAGAAAGACTAAGTATGAGATGGATGGATTCCATTATAAAAAACATAGGCATGAGTCTATAGGAGCTAAGTATGACTGTTGCAGACAGGAAATTGTGGATATCACTCATTCATAGGGTCTCCGAGAATGAGAGCCAACTCAATGGCATGTATCACACAGAAAGGTGAAAACTCCCATTTTGTGAAAGGCAAAAAAACTAATGGATCTAATCTAGGCAGTTAACAAAGTTTATCCATTGAGCTGTCTCCTTACTATTTTTTAACGTTAAAAACATAAACATAATCATTCTTTTGGATGTTCTCTTTAGACTCAGACCTTTGCCTGCTAAACTCTTCCTGGTATTTTTCTACTCCCATTAATCCCCCTCCCCTGCCATCTTGCTTCTGCTTTCCACTAATTTCTTTCCTCCAAAACTATTGAGGAGGGAGTCCTTTGAAGATTTAACCATGTCTTTCCACTTCACATTGTTTTCTAGTTTTAGTAGAATCCTGGCTAACAGAGAGAAGTAATTGTAATTGGAATCAGAGGGTAAGGAAAGTACACTCAGGTTGCCATATTCCCAGAATTCACCAACGAAAATGATCTCTTGTTAATAGCAAGATATTGAGATTTAACACGCTATAGCTTTTTCTTCTCACACAGATTTGTAAACAAAACACTAAATTATAAAGTATTTATATTGAGAATGTTTACTTTCAAGTGATTGAATTATTACATATGGAAATAATTTATTCCATAAAATAAGACTTTCCTTGGAATGATTAGAATTTATTTTTAAGTGAAGAACAAAAATAGATTTAATTGTTAAACATTGGGAGGGTCCACTGATATTATAAATCACAATGTCTTTTACCTGTGAACTTTTAAGCAAAGAAAGGTTAACTTAATTATTCTGTTCTAGTAAAGTTTATTTATTTTTTTAATCTGAAAAAAAGAAACTTCCTAGGAAACATAATTAAGGAAAATTCAGGATTTTCAGAGAAAGATGGTAACATAAGAATAGACTTACAAAGATATATTTCTAAAATCTAACCTAATCTAAATGATAAAAAAAGATGCCTAAAATTATTTTAGCATCATTGAAACTAAAAATTCTTTCTATGATATTCAATCTCATGAAATTCTAGTTAACCATTTTAGACCTAAAAAATTGGCACCTAAGTTTATAGAGCTTATAAAAAACATCCTTAGGGAAAATTCTGGAGACAAACTATAGTGCAAGATTACATATGATGAAAGAAACATAAGACTCATTAAGAGACTTATGTATTATTGTAGAAATTTTAAAAAATTAATATGTACCATCAGGTTTTTATAGCACAATTACTTTATTATAATTTCTTGATTTTAATTAAGAGTCATTTGGCTAGATTATTTGTTCAAAATACTTTGTTTTAGTAAGGGTATATGCATGCTATCTTTTCATAATTCCTGAGTATCTGAGAATATATTTCTTATATTTTAGTAAAAAATACTGTTTTTCTTTTAATATATATAGATAATCTTTTTTTTTTTAATTTAGTAAGGGAGAATCAGAGTTGAGCTAGTTGAGGAACTAGGAAAATTTTGACAAAGTATTAATATCAAGAGTCTAGTAGTATTTCCAAATGTGTTTGGGAAATCTGGGATTTTTTTCTTCTAAGTTGAAGGAAGAAAAATATAATATTTTTATGTTTATTATTTCATACAATAAACATTAAACAAATACTATATGCTGGGCATAATATTAACTTTAAGACTGTTTATATTCAATAGACATGTGAGATCTTTTTACCTTAAACTATCACTATCAATTGAATAGTTTTATTTGGATAACCAACAATTAAGACAAATTTGTTAAAATCTTCTCACCAAAATTTATGTCTTCCCCTACAAACTTTTTCTTATTTTGTACATAAAATTGTGTATCCTGATACTTTTGCTTATCATTATATATTGAGTATTTTACATGTCATTATAATCCTCCAAAATATACGAAATGACAATTTGATAAACTATTTTTCAAATAATGGACAATTATTCACTTAACCACCATCTTATCTATAAGATTTTGGGTATAAGTAATTAAAGGCGACCCAAGTTAGCTTAAAGAGAAAATGTAAGCTGCTATAGGATACTGGAGTGTTTCATAGAAAGAAGAGAAAGAAATGCAGAAAGTGACTAGAATGTGAAAGGGAATGCTCCCAGTAAAATTTTTGTCTTTGTCTCTTATTTCTGCTTCTTTCCACATCTCTGCCTCCTTCTTCTTTCTCCACAGACTGGCATTATCTGCTCTTCAGTTCACTTGGAAGATAATAAACTAATACAGTATCTGAATTTTTTGACTCCCTACATATTAAATTAGAATTTCTAGGCAAGAAAGACAGGATAGTTGGTTTGTTCAGGTGTCTACCATGGTCCAATTAACAGTAGCCAATGCATCAAAGTCCCTCTCCTCCTCCTCCTCCTTCTTTTTCTTCTTCCTCCTTCTTCTTTTGTTTTTATTCTTCTTCCTTTTTTTTTAATTCCCATCTCTTCACCCCCTTTCTTTTGGCAAATATCTGTATTTCTATGAGTATATTTCTCTATTTTGTTTATTATTTTAAGATTCCATTCATAAGTGTGTTTCTCTGTGACTTGTTCCACTTAGCATAATATCCTCTATGTCCATTCGTTTTGTCACAAATAATGAGATTTTATTATATTGTATGGCTGAATAATATTTTATTATATATATTTTTATTATATATATTTATATATATATTTCATTATATATATAAAATAATATTTCATTATATATATATATATTCATCGTCCGTTCATCTATTGATGGGCATCTAGAATGTATTTATACCTTCATATCTTTTTTTTTTTTTTTGTATTTTTCTGTAGTGGGAAGACGGGAGAGGCAGATAGACAGACTCCCGCATGCACCTGACCCAGATCCACCTGGCATGCCCACCAGGAGTGATGCTCTACCCATTGGGGCATTGCTTCACTGCAATCCAAACCATTCTAGCACCTGAGGCCAAGGCCATGGAACCATCCTCGGTGCCCGGGGCCAACTTTGCTCCCATGGAGCCTTTGCTGTGGAAAGGAAAGAAAGAGAGAGAGAGGAAGGGGAGGGAGGGTATGGAGAAGCAGATGGACGCTTCTCCTGTCTGCCCTGGCTAGGAATTGATCAAACCCTGGGACTTCCACATGCCAGCTGATGCTTTACCGCTGAGCCAACCAGCCAGGACTCCATATCTTGACTCTTACTAGTAATGCTCCAGTGAATAGAGGTGAATATATCTTTTTGAATTAGTGTTTTTATTTTATTTGAATAAATTTCCAGAGGTGGAATTGCTAGATCAGATGCCAGTTCTATTTTTAATTTTCTGAGGAATCTTTTTTGTAGTGTCTGCACTAATTTACAATAGTGTACGAGGGTTCCCATTTTTTTTACATCATCACCATAACTTGCTATTTGTTGTTTTATTGACAATAGCCATTATGACAGATGTGAGTTTTAATTTGCATTTTCCTAGTGATTAGTGATGTTGAATATCTTTTCATATGTCTTTTGGCCATCTGCATGTCCTCTCTGGAGAAATGTCTATTCAGGTTCTATGCCCACTTTTTAATTGGATTGTTTGGGTTTCTTTTGGTGTTAAGTTGTATGAGTTCCTTATATATATATTGCACATTAGCCCCTAAAGGGATGTATCACTTATGACTATCTTCCTTCATTTAGTAGGTTATCTTTTCATTTTGTTGATAATTTCCTTCACTGTGCAAAAACTTTTTAGTTTTCCTGTCCCATTTGTTTAATTTTTTTCCCCTTTGCCCAAGGAGGCATATACAGAAACATATTACTAAGAGCTATGTCAAATAATTTACTATCTATATTTACTTCTAAGAGTTTGTTCTAGGTCTTACATTTAAGTCCTTAATCCATTTTTAGTTTATTATGTGTATGGTATCAGAAAGTGTTAAGTATCATTTTTTTTGCATGTATCTGTTCAAGTTTTCTAAACACTGCTTTTTGAAGAGACTGTCTTTATCCCTTTGTATATTCTTGCATTTTTTGTAATATAGATTAATGACCATATAACTTAGGATTTATTTCTAAGTGCTCTGATCTATTTCATTGATCAATATATTTGTTTTTATGCCATACCATACTGTTTTGATTACATTATAGTTTTATATCAGGGAGCATAATGCTTCGCGCTTTGTTCTTTCTCATGATTTCTTTGGCTAGTAGGGGACTTTTGTGGTTTCATATAAATTTTAAGATTAGTTCTAATTCTGAGAAGAATGTGTTGTTTTATTTTGAATTGCATGGAATCTGTATATTGCTTTAGGTAGTAAGAATATTTTAACAATATTAATTTTTCAAATCCATGAGTAAGATATATCTTTTCATTTATTTTTATCTTCAGTTACTTTCTTAAATTGGTCTTATAGTTTTCAGAGTACAAGTCTCTTTGTTTAAATATATTGCTAAGTATTTTATGCATTTTTCTGAAATTGTAAATGGGGTTGTTTTCTTAATTTCTCCTGCTGATTGTCCATTATTGGTGGGTAGAAATGAAACAGATTTATCTATAGTGATCCTGTGTTTTGCAACTTCACTGAATTCATTTATTAATTCTAATGTATTTTGTGGGGGTTTTTTGGTGGGATCTTTAGGGTTTTCTATATACAATATCATGTAATCTGCACATAGAGAGTTTTACTTTTTTCCTTTTCAATTTAGATGCCTTTTATTTTATTCTATTTATTTATTCATTTGTATGTGTGTGTGTGTGTGAGTGAGTGTATGAGTACATGATTGCTTTGGATATTTTTACATTTTAAAAATAATTGTGTATTTTTATCATATGAGTTATAGTTTTTAGTATAGCATTATATTTTCTTATATATTTTTCTCCTTTTTAAATCTGGTTTTCAAAATTTTTAGGTTTCTGCTAATCTGAATTTTCTTTCTCCAAGTTCATGTATTCTGTTTTTAAAATAACCATATCAAATTACCTTCCTCCTCATTTGCTAGAGAAATTCATTATTTTCCTCTTTATATTTGTTTATATGTAATTCTAGGGTTTTTTTGTACTTCACATTGTACTATTTTAGTTCCTTTATTTTATATATTTTTTCTAAATAAAAATAGCTTCCTGAAAAAATTATTGAAATTATTAAATATTATCCACTTCTATTAAACTTCACCAACACACATACACATATGCCCAATTGACCATAACTTCATATTACTCTAAATTTTTTAATATAAATATCCATCAGTAGCTATACTTTTATGTTAAATGATGTGCGATTTCTTATGTAAATATTTTTTAGTGTACTGTTGAGCAATAAGACAGAAACATAAGAGTAACCATATGGCAAACTTTTCTCTGACATTTTTAGTCTATATGTGACTTGTAAAAAGTTTCATAAAAATATTTCTTCCATTAACTTTTCTCCTTCTTTATCTTTTAAATATTAAAATGTAACAGTAAAATATTTGCATCTATTTTATCTGTTCTTCTTTACATTCTGTTCTTCAAATTATATAATTCTACTTGCTTACAATTATATCCAAGTTTTGTTTTACTTTGAATCATGTGATTTTTTATTCATTACTTACATTTTCCTGTGCTTTTATTCTTGGCTCTTTTCTTATGGACCCTCACTTTCATTTTATTATTTTTTATTTTTTAGTGAGAGAGAGACAAAAAGGGAGAGAGATAAAAAGCATTAGCTGTAGTTACATCATTTTATTGAATAGTTGTTCATGGAATGCTTCTCATATGTGCCTTAACTGGGTGGCTCAACTGAACCAGTGACCCCTTGCTCAAGCCAGCAACCTTTGGGCTCAAGCCAATGACCATGGGATTATATCAATGATCCCACACTTAAGACAGTGACCCTATGCCCATCTGAATAAACACACACTCAAGCCAGTGACTCAGGGTTTTGAACCTGGGACCTCAGCATCCCAGGTTGACACTCTATCCACTGTGCCACCACTAGTGAGGCTATCTCATTTTAATGATTAAAAAATTGCTTAATTTATATTGGTAATTGACCTTCTTCCAAACTAATAATATTAACTAGCTCAAAAGTATGAGTTTTTATTTTTCAAATATTTTCTTCCCAATCTTCTCTTGATAATATATAGACAAAAAATTTATTAAATTTTAGTTCTTTTATTTTAATAAAGAATAATTTTAGATACATATATTTCTTTATACAATTTTCTTCTAGTACTAATACATTGTTGTTTTTTATTTACATATGCCCAACTCAGTTTCTTGGTATATAATTTTAGTTAATATAGTAACAAAATGAAATATCATTTACGAATGTGTTGCAGTGATTTTCAAAAGACGTAATTTATAATTGGTTTGTCAATAGCATATGAATACCCTCCAGTAATAATTAGATGACATATATAGAACTCCATAAAAATAAGTTTGACTATAAAATGATCTCTTTTTTTCTAAAGATTTTATTTAATAATTTTATAGAGAAGAGGGGGGGGAGCAGGAAGTATCAACTCTCATATGTGCCTTGACTAGGCAAGCCCAGGGTTTTGAACTGGCAACCTCAGTGTTCCAGGTCAACGCTTTACCCACTGAGTCACCATAGATCAGGCAAAATAATCTAATTGAGTAGCCACACAATAATAGGGAATGATTTAAGAACTACACTGCTCACAAAAATTAGAAGATCAGGGAACATGCAGATACTCCAGTACTTTCAGCCTTTTTTATAGTGTATTGTCACCAATGAAATAAAAGTTGCATAATTGAACAACTTTCTTTGACTTGTTTGCTTTTCTGATGTTCTTGCTTGTTTAATAAAAATAAATCAAATGCTTCTTTTTTTATTGCTTTATTTTCATTTTGAAATGTCCCCTTATTTTTGTAAGCAGTATATTATAGTCATCTTACCTAGATTGAGACATATTTTTAAAAATAGAAAGAAAAGTATCAAGGAATATATAAGAATAAATTCAAATTATTATTCTTGATCAAAAATATTCAATAAACTGGAAAATAAAATTATACAAATTAAATTTTTATATGTTCATATTACTAATTATTTGCTTTTGTCAACATTTATTGAAATCTCTTTTGTCTTCTGTCACATTGTTGCCTACAATTTTTTTTGTTAAAATTGTCATTATGATAGAGACCTTAACTTAGGCAGGAATAAAGATATCTTTTCAGAGGAGTTCTTAGATCCTAAGTCCGCCCAAGAGCCTATGTTTACAACAAAGCACTATGGTTGTAACAAGTCCTTTCCTTAACTTACATTACCTCTCTATAAAGTTTTTCTTTATCATTGTCCTAGCAGAACTTATATGTGGCTTGGCCATGCTACATGTCTGACCTTAGTTTTTTCTTTTTTCTAACTAAATCTTTTTCGGTAGTGGAATGCCTCGTTGACTTTTATTTAGAGTAGACAGTTTATAGTTTTTGAAATTTTTATTATGTTCACTGCATTCGCTAATTTTATTTCTTGAATTTGTGTTTAGGTCACATTCCCTAAGGCTTGGTGTTTCCATGTCCACTGTAAATTTATTACACCCACCCATATTCATCTGTTCTCTTTTCCATTATAATAAATGTTATTCTCTTTGGTTTAGAAATCTATTATGAAATTTAAGATTACATCCATATTTTCTTAATTCCTTCCTATCATTGCTCATTTTATTACTCTTATTTGATTAATGACTAAATTTTTAACAATAAGAATTACATTGCCATGGTGTCTACATTTATATAGCTACCATCTTTTTTAAATCTCGTTTGATTTCTGAACTAAAAAAATCAAATTGGCTCTTAAGTCTTTTTTTTTTCCAGTACTTGCTAAGGTAAGGTAAATGTAACAACTGAAGAAATTATCAATATCAACTTTGAAAATTTTTTGCCTAGTTTGGGGAAATGATAAAAGAGGACATAATCATTAAATATATTAGCTTGATCAATGTCAATTAGTACTATAGAAACAATAAATTTTAAAACCTGTGGGGAAAAAAATAGCCTTGCACAAAACAAACAATAAAAACAATAAAAAACAAAACAAAAACAATAAAGGTTATTATATAAAGAAGACTGAAAAGAATTGCAGTCCAATGTGATACCACCTGACATCAGATATAACAGAAATTACCCATCTATCCTCAGCAGAATTTACAACAAATAATATATAATGTTTTTCTGTAGGTATTTTGGCTAGAGGACATCTATGAATGATTTAAATACCTTGAAATTTATTTAGACTTACTATATGACCAACATATGGCTATTTTGTTTTTTAAAACATCATGTGTGCTCTTGGAAAAGATATGCCTTCTATAGTAAAGTAAATAGGTAAAGTCAGAACAAAATTCTAACAACAGAAGAACAGGAGTAAGATTACCTGTAGAGATGTGAAAATTAGCTTTATATCAAGATTCAATACTCCAACCTGACTGCAGAAAGATAATGGGATAGTATTCAAGTATTAAAGAAAAACACATCTTCTTTATAGATAGAAGGTGACAGAGGACAATCTGACTTTGGGTGATGGGTATGCAACATAAGTGAACGACAAGATAACCTGGACTTGTTATCTTTGAATATATGTATCCTGATTTATTGATGTCACCCCATTAAAAAAATAAAATTATTTAATTAAAAAAAAGAAAAACAACTCTGATGTAGAAATTTATGTCCAACTGAAATGCAATTGAACATTAAGTATATTAAAAAAATATTCCCAGTCATATTCAGCCTCAGTTGGCTTGGAATACCAATCCAAATCATATACTGAAAATATTTTAAAAGAAAGTATTCAAAGAAAAGCATCAAATATAAATGACATATCAAGAGACATAAGATTTACAAATCATAAAATGACTTAACCTCTTTACTTTTAATTTTTCTTCAATAAGTGTTTTATTGATGCTTTATATGAATAGAAAAATATACAAAGATTATAAATATACAGTGTGTCTGTAAAGTCATGGTGCGCTTTTGACCAGTCCCAGGAAAGCAACAAAAAAAGATAGAAATGTGAAATCTGCACCAAATAAAAGGAAAAATCTCCCAGTTTCATACCTATTCAGTGCAGTTCAATGTGAGCTCATGCAGATTTTTTAGGGCTCCTTAGGTAGCTATCCCATATAGCCTCTACAGACTCGTCACTGACTGGTGGCCTACCAGAACGGGATTTCTCCACCAAACTACTGGTTTCCTTCAACTGCTTATCCCACCGAGTAATGTTATTCCTATGTGGTGGCTCTTCATTATAAACGTGCTAATATGCACATTGCACTTTGGTCACAGATTCGACTTTAGCGAGCCACAGAACACACTGAACTTTCCTCTGTACTGTCCACATCTCGACTGGCATGGCCGTGGGCTGCTCCGCTGTATAAACGGTGTTATGTCATCATCTGCACATGTGCACATGCTGCCACATCATCCTACAGAAACTGGAGGGTTTTCTTTTTATTTGGTGCAGATTTCACATTTCTGTCGTCTTTTGTTGCTTTCCTGTTACCAGCCAAAAGTGCACCATGACTTTACGGACACACTGTATATATAAGTCTGTGGTGGAATTCAAATAATTTAAGGACTGACTGGTTCTCTACCCTAATGATTGTTTTAAGTATAAAAACACGATATGCCCTGGCCGGTTGGCTCAGCGGTAGAGCGTCGGCCTAGCGTGCGGAGGACCCGGGTTCGATTCCCGGCCAGGGCACACAGGAGAAGTGCCCATTTGCTTCTCCACCCCTCCGCCGCGCTTTCCTCTCTGTCTCTCTCTTCCCCTCCCGCAGCCAAGGCTCCATTGGAGCAAAGATGGCCTGGGCGCTGGGGATGGCTCTGTGGCCTCTACCTCAGGCGCTAGAGTGGCTCTGGTCGCAACATGGCGACGCCCAGGATGGGCAGAGCATCGCCCCCTGGTGGGCAGAGCGTCCGCCCCTGGTGGGCGTGCCGGGTGGATCCCGGTCGGGCGCATGCGGGAGTCTGTCTGACTGTCTCTCCCCGTTTCCAGCTTCAGAAAAATGAAAAAAATAAAAAATAAAAACACGATATATTGAAAGGTAGTTTATGCATTTAATACTTAACTAAGAACAATAAAAGATGTACATAAACTAGGTTATGTTATAAGAATTTTAAAATATTAATTAAAAATATTAAATAATGCCTGAGATATTTCCATATTGCTTCTTGATTGGCTTCCTCACTTGTTTTTTCACCTATAGTTGGAACGAACGTTACTATGGGCATGCTGTTATGCAGATGAACATTAAAAAAAGAGTAAGGAATGTAAATTTGTGATTTCCACATTGAGCAACTGCCCAGGCACCCACCTTAGAGAAAACCCTGATTATAAATGCCATTTTAACAACTGGTTCACCAAACTCTACAAAAAATTAGGTATCATTTCTGCCGAACTGGTGCAGACTGGCTGAATCCCACCTCTGATATAAATGATATCATGTAATAAACATTATGATGAATATCACCAAATAAAAAGAAAAATAGTCAAGAATTTTGCAACAAACATAAAACAACCACCTAGGTCAGGAAATTAAACATTAGAGAAACATAGATTACCTTTTAACTTATTTCCCTGGATAATATTCTCCTAACTTTTTCCAGGTAAGTACTATCCTGATTTTCAAAACTTTCCACATAATGCTTTGTATTATGAGTTTCTGTTTTGAGGACTTGCACTGTATTTAGTAGATTAATTTCTGAATGATTGATATTTCTGATTTTATTTTTTATGCCATCTATTTTTTATACTTGATTTATATAAGTTCCCTTTTTTGGGTAAATGGAAATACAATTAATTTCCCATTTTATATTATACCTAACTGTGATGTAAGTTTATTCACTTATTAAAACAGTTTATCTGTAAATTATTTAACATTTCTGTGATAAATTATTTTCATATCTTCCTTTTAAGTTCTAGAATTTCTTTTTCCCCCTGCTTTTTTCACTAGCTGTGTAGTCAGATATAGTGATGAACAAAATTGAGAAGAGGGCATAATTTTCTTCAAAATATCAGGAGGGAAATGCCCAATATGTCACCATTACAAAAGTTATTTGATACAACCATTTATAGATAGCCTTTAATAAATTAGGGGTCCTCAGTCAGTTAAGAGCATCATTTCCAAATGATGTTAGCAGGTTTGATTCCCCCGTCAGGGCACACATTGGAAGCAATCAAAAAACTGCATGACTGAGTGGTACAGCTCATGCTTCCTTTCCCCTCTCTCTTTCTTCCCCTTTGTGTCTTTCTAGAAATCAATAAAAATTAAGCCCTGGCTGGATGGTTCAGTTGGTTGGAACATTGTCTTAGAGCATCAAGATTGCTCGTTCAGTTCCCCTATCCGGGTACATGCAGGAACAGCTCAATATTCCTGTCTCTTTCTCTCTTCCTACCTATCTCTCAAATAATTATAATAATAATAATAATAATAATAATAATAATTTTAAAAAGTAAAAAAAAACAATTAAATTAGAGATGTTTTTTCCATTCCTAGTTTTCTGCCCTCTCCTTTTCTATCCACTTCCTCTCCTCTGAATTTTGCAAATTAGTAATTTTATTTTTCTTTACAAGAGAACAATTTTCTTGTATTCTCCTACATTGTGTGATTCTTTCATAACCAATTTCTGTTAATATCTTAATTTTTTACATTGTTTTTATTTTTTTTGTTTACTGTTTGTTTTCTAACATTTTTATGATGTTTCTTGGCCTTATTCTGTTTTCAACTACTGATTCAGGTGTTCAGATTATTAAATTTAGCTATTCTTTTCCCTTTTTAATATATACCATTAAGGTTAAAAATTTTCTTAAGTTTTAGTATGTCAATTTCCATTCTCATTCATTTAAAAATGTTTTCTAATTTTCTTTGAAATTTATTTTATAGATGATCTGACTTTAAAATTTTGAAGGGGGATGACGTCAGAGTAATGGCGTGGTAGGAAGCGATACCAATAAATCTCCCCCAAAACTCAACAAGATCTTCAACCAGAAACAGAAAAACCTATTCTTGGAGCCTCCAGATGTTTTGCAATACACCCGAAGGTATGGTCGAGCAAAAAATTGGCTAAATATATAATCAAACCCCAAAGGAAATAGGGAGTAAGAAATGCTCCGCCTTCCTCACTAACATAAACAGGGCGGCTTTCACTGGGAACTGAGAATATAGAAACTGAGGCGGGGAAAGGGGGTGAATAGATCCAGGCCACAGCACAAATGGCCGAACCAGGCTGTGGCACAGAGATCCAGGCCGAGGAAAAACTGTTCCTGAGGCAACCTGGGCAATACAAGCTACCACTCGCGCCAAACCCAGACAAAGAAAGACAAGCGGGGCAGCCATTTTCCCCAATCTCCTGGTTGTCGCGCGCAGATAGTGGGCAAGAGATTCCTTCCAAAGCCCCGAGAGTGTGCGCCCATGTTGTCCCACAGAGAGGCACAATCAGAGGCCTTTGTGTTGGCCGAAGCGGAATCTCCGGGATGTCCCAGCGCCCTGGGAAAGCCGCACACGGAGAGGGAACGAGAACTAATTCCAACACTGGAACTTTTCCATGCAGGAGGGGGATTCACTCAGAGGGTGAGGCAGCTGGCCTGATATCCTGGTCGGCGCGCATGGAGAGTGAGCGAGAGATTTCTCCCAGCACCTCAGGAGTGGGCGCCCGTGTTACCCCACAGAGGGGTAGAGTCAGAGGCCTCTGTGTGGGCTGAAAGCGGAATCTCTGGGCCACCCCAGTGCCCTGGGAAAGCCGCACACGGGGACGGAGTGAAAGCCAATTCCAACACCGGAACTTTTCCGTACAGGTGGGGGTTTCACTCAGGTGAGACTGCTGTCCTGATATCCTGGTCTGCGCATGCAGATAGTGACCGAGAGATTCCTCCAAGTGCCTCGGCAGTGTCTGCCCATGTTATCCCACAGAGGGGCAGAGTCAGGGGCCGTTGTGTGAGCCAAAAAGCGGAATCTTGGGCCTCCCCAGCACCTTGAAAAAGCCGTGCCCAGGGACAGAGTGAGAGCCAATTCCAACACTGGAACTTTTCTGTGCGAGCGGGGGGTTTCACTCAGAGTGTGAGACTGATGGCCTGATATACTGATCTGTGCACACAGATAGTGGGCGAGAGATTCCTCCAAGTGCCTCGGCAGTGTGCGCCCATGTTATCCCACAGAGTGGCAGAGCCAGAGGTCTTTGAGTGGGTGGAAGTCCCGCCTGATTATGCTAGCAGCTCTGACTGACTGAGCCTTACTCAGAGCCCTGTGCTGAGTGGGAATAGAGTGGGGAGTTGCCAGCTCTTTGAGCCTCTTACTATCCAGGCAGAGGCAGCAGCAACCCCATAGCTGGGTTCTCAGGCTACTAATTAAGGAAGGAAAGACTAGGAGAAAGGCACCAGGAACACGGACTCTCTCACTGGTGGAGCCTATAAATGCTAATGAGCCTCGACTGCCAATGAGACTGAAGCACAATACACGACATCACCATAGAGACTTATCAACTGCAAACCTCTACCTGAACGTGCCAAAGGGGTAGAACCCGAGGTACAGAGTGACCGACCAGGAAGAGGGAGAGAAAAGAAAAAGCAAGAAGATAACCTCTCAAAATCAAGAATAATACGCAGACTTTATAGCCTATCCCATTTTATTATATTTGTTTGTTTGTTTCTCTTATTTTCATTCTTGATATTTTTTATTCCTCCTCCAATTTGGTCATTTAACTCTCTGCCGGTCTTACTCTTTCCTCTCCTTGAACTACACTACCCATAAGTGTTACATCTCCCATTATCTTTTCTTTCCACTTCCTTTCTCTCTATGAGGGTTGCACTCTAAAACCCTTAACTCTCTCTCTCTCTTTCTCTCTCCTCATTTTTTCTTTTTTCTTCTCTTAGTGGTTCCCTCTTTTCTTTCTCTCTTTTTCTTTTATCCCTCTATATTAGTTTCTTCCTTCATCCTTTACGTCTCCTCTCATTCAAACCTCAATAACGAACAATATCTTATCTGGGAGTCAAACTTATGTTTGTGGCATTTTGGGGGATTTTTACTTCACCTTTTTAAGACACTAGCAGTGCTCCCATCCCTGGCTCTCCATTTTATCTAGTTCTTGTTCCACTAAATACAATAGTAATTTTTTAATTTGTTGCCCCATTTTCCTGTTTCCCTCTTATTCCTCTCATCATATCTCTTAGTCAACCAACACCTAAAAGCAAATCATTTTATTCTTGATCCAAATTTTTTTCTTATTTGCTTTTGTGGGTCCATACGCCCTTTTTTTTCTTCTTTTTTTTTTGCCCCTTTATTATTTCTCCCCAATTCAGGCCCTCCATTACAGGGATTGTTTGTTCTATTTAGTACAATATAATTCACAGTTCACCACAAGATTTTCTCAGGAAAGAGAGGAGAGGAGAGGAGAGAAAAAAAGGAGGGGGGGAATAATTTCCTTTTTTTAATTTTATTTTTTTTTATTTCATTATTAATTTAAAAAAACTCTTCAATTTTTTAATTTTTAACTTTTTATTTGTTATTAAATCTCATTAATACTATCAACTAAACCACCCTCAGATGCCATTAAGGAAGAGAAAATCAAATATCATGGATACAAAAGAAAGAGAGGTAACACAGCTAGATGAGGAAAATCTATGGAGAAAAAATTTAATATATTGGAAACCTTGGAGCTAAATGACACAGAATTTAAGATAGAAATTCTAAAAGTCCTCTGACATATACAAGAAAACATAGAAAAGCAATTTAGAAACCTCAGAAAACAACTCAATGAACACAAAGAATATATGTCCAAGGAAATTGAAAATATAAAAACAAATCAAACAGAGATGAAAAACTCAATTCACAAGCTGAAAAACGAGGTAACAAGCTTAGCTAATAGAACAGTCCAGATAGAAGAGAGGATTAGTGAAATAGAAGACAAATAACTTGAGGCACAACAGAGAGAAGAAGAAAGAGACTCAAAAATAAAAAAAAAATGCGATAGCCCTACAAGAATTATCTGACTACATCAAAAAGAATAACATAAGAATAATAGGTATATCAGAGGGAGAAGAGAGAAAATGAAATGGAGAACATACTCAAACAAATAATAGATGAGAAGTTCCCAAGCCTGTGGAAAGAACTAAGCCTCAAATTCATGAAGCAAACAGAACTCCGAGTTTTTTTAACCCCAACAAACCTACTCCAAGGCACATCATAATGAAATTGGCACAAACCAATGGCAAAGAAAAAATTCTCAAGGCAGCCAGGGAAAAGAAGAATACAACATATAAAGGAAGGCCCATTAGATTATCATCAGATTTCTCAGCAGAAACTCTACAAGCTAGAGGAGAGTGGACCCCAATATTTAAAGTCCTGAAAGAGAGGAACTTTCAGCCACGAATACTATACCCATCAAAGCTATCCTTTAAATATGAAGGAGAAATAAAAACATTCACAGATACAGAAAAGATGAGGAAATTTATCATCAAAAAACCCCCAATCCAAGAATTACTAAAGGGGGTTCTCTAATCAGATACAACGAACAAAAAAAAAAACACACAAAAAAACAAAGCCACAAGTAACAGCTCCAAGAAGAACACAATAAAACCAAATTTAAACTGTGACAACAACAAAAAGAAATGGGGGAGAGGATGGAGATTAACAGTAGCAAAGGACAATAGAGTGCAAAAGTACTCACAAAATAGTGCGCTACAATGAAATGGGTAGGAATCTTTTCATTACTTAAAGGTAACCACCATTGAAAAAACCACCACAGAAGCACATGAGATAAAAAAGATAGCAACAGAGGAAAGATGTATGGAATACAACCAAATAAAAACAAAAGATAGAAAAACGAAAGAGAAGGATCAAACAAGACACAAAACTAACAGAAAGCAAAATATAAAATAGCAATAGGGAACTCACAAGTGTCAATAATTATACTAAATATAAATGGAATTAACTCACCAATAAAAAGGCAAAGAGGAGCAGAATGAATTAAAAAAGAAAATCCAACTGTATGCTGCCTATAGGAAACTCATCTAAGTAACAAGGATAAAAACAAATTCAAAGTGAAAGGCTGGAAAACAATACTCCAAGCAAATAACATCCAAAAAAAGCAGGCATAGCAATACTCATATCTGATAATGCTGACTACAAGACAACAAAAATACTCAGAGACAAAAATGGTCATTTCATAATGGTTAAGGGGACACTGAATCAAGAAGACATAACAATTCTTAATATATATGCACCAAACCAAGGAGCACAAAAATATATAAGACACCTACTTATTGACCTAAAAACAAAAACTGACAAAAATACAATCATACTTGGAGACCTCAGTACACCGCTGACGGCTCTAGATCAGTCATCCAAACAGAGAATCAACAAAGATATAGTGGCCTTAAACAAAATACTAGAGAACCTGGATATGATAGAAATCTACAGGACATTTCATCCCAAAGTGACTGAGTATACATTTTTCTCCAGTGTACATGGATCATTCTCAAGAATTGACCATATGTTGGGCCACAAAAACAACATCAGCAAATTCAGAAAAATCGAAGTTGTACCAAGCATATTTTCTGATCATAAAGCCTTGAAACTAGAATTCAACTGCAAAAAAGAGGAAAAAAATCCCACAAAAATGTGGAAACTAAACAACATACTTTTTAAAAATGAATGGGTCAAAGAAGAAATAAGTGCAGAGATCAAAAGATATATACAGACTAATGAAAATGACAATACGACATATCAGAACCTATGGGATGCAGCAAAAGCAGTGATAAGAGGGAAGTTCATCTCACTTCAGGCATATATGAACAAACAAGAGAGAGCCCAAGTGAACCACTTAACTTCACACCTTAAGGAACTAGAAAAAGAAGAACAAAGACAACCCAAAAGCAGCCGAAGAAAGGAGATAATAAAAATCAGAGCAGTAATGAATGAAATAGAGAACAGAAAAACTATAGAAAAAATTAATAGAACAAGGAGCTGGTTCTTTGAAAAGATCAACAAAATTGACAAACCCTTGGCAAGACTTACCAAGGAAAAAAGAGAAAGAACTCATATAAACAAAATCCAAAATGAAAGAGGAGAAATCACTACAGACACCGTAGATATACAAAGAATTATTGTAGAATACTATGAAAAACTTTATGCCACTAAATTCAACAACCTAAAAGAAATGGATAAATTCCTAGAAAAACACAACCTTCCTAGACTGAGTCAAGAAGAAGCAGAAAACCTAAACAGGCCTATTAGTAGAGAAGAAATAAAAAAAAAAAAATTAAAAATCTCCCCAAAAATAAAAGTCCAGGCCCTGATGGCTATACCAGCGAATTTTATCAAACATCCAAAGAAGACTTGGTTCCTATTCTACTCAAAGTCTTCCAAAAAATTGAAGAAGAAGCAATACTTCCAAACACATTTTATGAGGCCAACATAACCCTCATACCAAAACCAGGCAAGGATAGCACAAAAAAAGAAAACTACAGACCAATATCTCTAATGAATACAGATGCTAAAATACTAAACAAAATACTAGCAAATCGAATACAACAACATATTAAAAATATAATACATTATAATCAAGTGGGATTCATCCCAGAATCTCAAGGATGGTTCAACATACGTAAAACGGTTAACGTAATACACCATATCAACAAATCAAAGAACAAAAACCACATGATCTTATCAATAGACACAGAAAAGCCTTTCGATAAAATACAACACAATTTTATGTTTAAGACTCTCAACAAAATGGGTATAGAAAGAAAATATCTCAACATGATAAAGCCATATATGATAAACCATCAGCCAACGTCATATTAAATGGCACTAGACTGAAGGCTTTCCCCCTTAAATCAGGAACAAGACAGGGTTGTCCACTCTCTCCACTCTTATTTAATGTGGTACTAGAGGTTCTAGCCAGAGCAATCAGACAAGACAAAGAAATAAAAGGAATCCATATCGGAAAAGAAGAAGTAAAGGTATCACTTTTTGCAAATGATATGATCCTATACACTGAAAACCCCAAAGAATCCACAAAAAGACTACTAGAAACAATAAGCCAATACAGTAAGGTTGCAGGATACAAAATTTACATACAGAAGTCAATAGCCTTTCAATATGCCAACAATAAAACATTTGAGAACAAACTCAAAAGAACTATCCCCTTCACGATTGCAACAAAAAAAATAAAATACTTAGGAATAAACATAACAAAGAATGTAAAGGACTTATATAATGAAAACTATAAACCATTGTTAAGGGAAATCGAAAAAGATATAATGAGATGGAAGAATATACCTTGTTCTTGGCTAGGAAGAATAAATATAATCAAGATGGCCATATTACCTAAAGCAATATACAAATTTAATGCAATTCCCAACAAAATTCAAATGACATTTTTTAAAGAAATGGAGCAAAAAATCATCAGATTTATATGGATCTATAAAAAACCCCGAATAGCCAAAGCAATCCTAAAGAAAAAGAATGAAGCTGGGGGCATTACAATACCTGACTTCAAACTATATTATAGGGCCACAACAATCAAAACAGCATGGTATTGGCAGAAAAATAGACACTCAGACCAATGGAACAGAATAGAATTCCAGAAATAAAACCATATATATATGGTCAAATAATTTTTGATAAAGAGGCCAAGAACACACAATGGAGAAAAGAAACCTCTTCAATAAATGGTGCTGGCAAAACTGGAAAGCCACATGCAAAAGAATGAAACTGGACTACAGTCTGTCCCCCTGTACTAAAATTAACTCAAAATGGATCAAAGATCTAAACATAAGATCTGAAACAATTAAGTACATAGAGGAAGACATAGGTACTAAACTCATGGACCTGAGTTTTAAAGAGCCTTTTATGAATTTGACTCCAATGGCAAGAGAAGTGAAGGCAAAAATTAATGAATGGGACCACATCAGACTAAGAAGTTTTTGCTCAGCAAGAGAAACTGATAACAAAATAAACAGACAGCTAACTAAATGGGAAATGATATTTTCAAACAACAGCTCAGATAAGGGCCTAATATCCAAAATATACAAAGAACTCATAAAACTCAACAACAAACAAACAAACAATCCAATAAAAAAATGGGAAGAGGACATGAACAGACACTTTTCCCAGGAAGAAATACAAATGGGCAACAGATATATGAAAAGACGCTCATCTTCGTTAGTTATTAGAGAAATGAAAATCAAAACTGCAATGAGATACCACCTCACACCTGTTAGGTTAGCTATTATTAACAAGACAGGTAATAACAAATGTTGGAGAGGCTGTGGAGAAAAAGAAACCCTCACAGAGTGTTGGTGGGAATATAAAGTAGTACAACCATTATGGAAGAAAGTATGGTGGTTCCTCAAAAAACTGAAAATATCAATAGGATTACCTTATGACCCAGCAATCCCTCTACTGGGTATATACCCCCAAAACTCAGAAACATTGACTCGTAAAGACACATGCAGCCCCATGTTCATTGCAGCATTGTTCACAGTGGCCAGGACATTGAAACAATCAAAAAGCCCGTCAATAGATGACTGGATAAAGAAGATGTGGCACATATACACTATGGAATACTACTCAGCCATAAGAAATGATGACATCAGATCATTTACAGCAAAATGGTGGGATCTTGATAACATGATACGAAGTGAAATAAGTAAATCAGAACAAACCAGGAACTGCATTATTCCATACGTAGGTGGGATATAAAAGTGAGACTAAGAGACATTGATAAGAGTGTGGTGGTTACTCTCTTAGTGTGGGGAGGGGGGAGAGGGATTGGGAAAGGGGGAGGGGGAGGAGCACAAAGAGAACTAGATAGAAGGTGACAGAGGAGAATCTGACTTTGGGTGATGGGTATGCAACATAAGTGAACAAAAAGATATCCTGAAGTTGTTATCTTTGAATACATGTATCCTGATTTATTGATGTCGCTCCATTAAAAATAAAATTATTAAAAAAAATAAAAAGAAATAAAATTTTGAGGGATTTTAAAATTGTCATTTCTAGTTGATTTATATCTTAATTAAACTGGTGTCAGAAATATATTATTCCAATCCTGTAAACTTCATCAAGACTTTCTTTAGGGAATATCATATGGTGCACTTGAATAAATATTAAATTTTTACATCAAAAGAATGCATTTTTCAGTTACTGAGTACTATGTTTTATGTATGTGTTAATTGGGTCAAAAGTTTTAATGCAGATATTTAAACCTTCTAAATTCCAATGACAACTTTTTAGTATTTCCTCCAGTAGTAAATTAGAGAAACAGCTAAAATTTCTAAGTAATATGTGCTCAAATATTTCTACCTAATACATGCATACAAATTTAGAAGTACAACATATCCTTGATATACTGCACCTTTCTTATTTTATTTTATTTTATTTTTTTGTATTTTTTTTTCTGAAGCTGGAAACAGGGAGAGACAGTCAGACAGACTCCCGCATGCGCCCGACCGGGATCCACCCAGCATGCCCACCAGGGGGCGATGCTCTGCCCCTCCCGGGGGTCGCTCTGCCGCGACCAGAGCCACTCTAGCACCTGGGGCAGAGGCCAAGGAGCCATCCCCAGCACCCGGGCCATCTTTGCTCCAATGGAGCCTTGGCTGCGGGAGGGGAAGAGAGAGACAAAGAGGAAGGAGGGGGGGAGTGGAGAAGCAAATGGGCGCTTCTCCTATGTGCCCTGGCCGGGAATCGAAACCGGGTCCCCCGCATGCCAGGCCGACGCTCTACCGCTGAGCCAACCGGCCAGGGCTGCACCTTTCTTATTTTAAAGGTATTTCTTCATCCCTAGTACTCATTCTTGGCATAAAATGTATTCATTTATTATTGATATAGCTGCTCTAGCTTTCTTTTTTTTTTGAGATTTTATTTATTTATTTTTAAAGAAAGGAGAGAGAAAGGTGGGGTGAAGAAAAGTAGGAAGCATCAACTCATAGTTGCTTCTCATATGTGCTTTGACCAGGCAAGCCTAGAGGCTCGAACCAGTAACCTCAGCATTCTAGACCAATGCCTTATCCACTGGGCCACCACAGGTCAGGCTAAGAAAATTTTTTAAGAAATAACAATTTTAGGTAGGCAATTGTAATCTAGCTTTCTTTTAGTTCTGTTATTATTATAGAATATATTTTTTATACTTTCAATATCTTTGTACACTTTTATAAAAACAATTAAATATTTTTAAAACTCATTTTGAAAAATTTTTAATGGAGTGTTAAAAATCATTTACATTTAGCTGAGGATAGTTAGATATTAATATATCATCTAGCTACTTTTTTCATTCATTTTATGTTTTAGTCTTGCCTTCTCTTTTTTTGCATTTTTTTTTTTTTGAAGTTAGAAGTGGGGAGGCAGAAACACAGACTCTCACATGTGTTCTGCCGGGATCCACCCAGCATGCCGACCAGAGGGTGAAGCTCTGCCCATCTGGGGCATTGCTCCATTGTGGCCGGAGCCATTCTAGGACCTAAGGCCATGGATCCATCCTCAGCACTCAGTCCAACTTTGCTCCAATGGAGCCTTGGCTGCAGGAGAGAAAAGAGAAATAGAGAAGAACGAAAGGGAGAAGGGTGGAGAAGCAGATGGACGCTTCTCCTGTGTGCTCTGGCCAGGAATGGAACCCAGGACTTCCACATGCCAGGCCGGCACTCTACTGCTGAGCCAATGGCCAGGGCCTCTTGCCTACTTTTTGATTAAGCATTTTGTTCTTTTATTTATCTTTTTATTATCCTATTAGTCTTGGTATATTTTAATTTTACCCTAGAAATTATTATATAATTCCTTGACTTATAAATATTTAATATAAAGTAAATCTTTAATTACTTTTCTTCAACTATAAGAATTTTAAAATACTTTTGATATATATTATTAGGTAGTTTTTGTTAATATTTTGAGGTTTTACATTAGAGTATTTTTGTTTATACAGTCAATATTTACTTAGATTTAACATATTTTATCCTCATTTGTTTCTGAATTTCTGTGTCTATATTCTTGGAATAATTATTCTTTTGCTTGAAGATTATCATTATTTCTTTTAGTGTAGTAACTACTATAGACAAATACCTTATTTTTTGTTCTTCTAAAATGTTTTTATTTTCTTATGGCAAAGGGTATATTCATTGTATGTAGAATTCTAGTTGACAATTGGCTTCCATTTGAGAAGACATCTCTAAGTCATATTTTCCTCTTTTTAAAATAATATGTAATTTTCTAAACTACTTTTGAAATAGCTTTTTTGTCATTAGTTTTTCTCAATTTTATAATAGGAACTATATGGCTATCCTGCTTCATTACTACTTCCTGAATGAATTTGTGACTTAAAGTTTTCATCATTTTGAAAAATTCTAAGCCTGTGTAAATGTGGCTTTTAAAAAAATTATTTAGAAAATTAAATTTAACAGAGTGACACTGATCATTAAGAGTACATAGGTTTCAGGTGAACATTTCTATAGCATTTGAACTCTTGATTATGTTGTATACTCATCACCCAAAATCAAATCATTTTAGGCCACCTTATATTTGTCCTTTACAACCTTCCCCCCATCACTTCCCCATACCCTCTTCCCTACATTCCCATCCCCCTGGTAAATGTGGCTTTTGTTCATTTTATCTTTTTGTTCATAGAACTCCATGTACTAGTTAATTCTGATTAACTGTAAACATATGTTACTGCATATAAATGCTATTAGGCCTAACTGTTCATTTCTTAATTTAGGTTATTTTATGCTTGGAATTTTCATGTGTTTTTTATTAAATCACAAGTATTTAAATTTTAAGTCTCATGATCCAGCATTTGTATCTAAACTTATTTCTATAGTAAATATATTTTTTCTCTTAGTTTTTAGTCACACTAGTCTTTTATTATTTTATTATATACATATGTGCCAGTAGCGTAGTGAGGGGGGGGGCAAGGGGGTCTATCATGCCCCGGGCGTCACTCAAAGAGGGGTGCCAAATGGTCTCCAAAACAAACAAGAAAAGCATAGTAGAAGGGGAGGGGGGTGCCAATAAAGTATTGTGCCCCAAGCACCAGTTACGTTCGCTACGCCACTGATATGTGCATACACATATACACATATTTAAATGATGGTTATTGACTATAAAAATATTTTTGATATTGTAAAAAAACTTAGTTTACTGTATTTTTTACACAAAATATTAATTTATTTGTGAGTGAGAATAATCTGGGACAGTGTAGGTCACTTTCAAGCAGCAACAATTAAGCTGATTTATTTTGAGACTACAATTCCTGTGAATGATAATTTCCATCCTTACTCTTAGGCCTTTGGAGTTTCAGATGAAAAACTTGAGTGTTTAAAAGACCTTTCTCCTTATGAGTTTTGAACCATGTATTTCATTTTCCTAAGCACTGTAAGATTATTAACATTTTTTTTGTCTTCTCAGTCTATCAATAGATATTTACAGATGGAAAAATCATTCAAAGGACAATAATAATAAACAGTGATCTCTCCTCTGTCTACTTTACTCTTAGTACTTTAGTCCTGCACTCTTTTTTTTAAGTGAGAGTAGGGGAGATACAGAGACAGACTCCCACATGTGCCCTGACCAAGATCAACTCACTAACCCCATCTGGGGTGAATGGTTGCTCTGCCTTTCTGAGGTTATGCTCCCAACTGAGATATTTTTAGAGCCTGAAGTGGAGACTCCACAGAGCCATCCTCAGTGCCTTGGACCGATGAACCAATTGACCCATGGTTGCAGAATAAGAAGGGGGAGAGGTATGGAAAATAAGATGGTTGCTTCTCCTATGGCCTGATGGGGAATTTAACCCAGGACTTCCACACAGGTCGATGCTTCACTGTTGAGCTAACCCACTAAGGCTAAACCCTGCACTCTTTAATGGCATTGTATGTTTTTGATACCTCTGAAGATATTGTTTATAACTTTTTCCCTAGGGGAGAATTGAATTCAGAGTTACTTTATGATTGTTTACAGAGAAAGAAAACAAAGGGAATAAAAATAAAAAGAGTATTATTTTTTTAATAAACCAAAAAACTAAAATTGCAATTATAGAACTAGGATTTTCTTCTAGCAAGTAATGGATTTTTTTTTCCTGATAAAAATGATAAAGAACCGATTCAAAAATGGTGACTGAGTAGGCAGACATTCAAACTGCCACCTCCCAGGACCAAATTGGATTATAACTTAATCTAAGAAAAACCATCTTGAAAAACCAACTTTGGACTAAACAAAGAGGACTCTATAACTAAGGATCACAGAAGAAGCCACACCGAGACTGGTAGGAAGGTCAGAGACTCAAAAAGGGCTGCCCTGCTCCCAGGAGTAAGGGCTGGTAGAGGGTGTGGAGGGACTCCTTTCACTGAGGGAGGGTCATCCTAAGAGGTGTGGGTACTTAGCCCCAGGCCCAGATTCCCATTCTAGA